>NW_012104032.1:599000-600902 GCF_000951045.1 Mandrillus leucophaeus
CAGGCACCCGCCACCACGCCCAGCTAATTTTTTTTGTATTTTTAGTAGAGATGGGGTTTCACCATGTTAGCCAGGATGGTCTCAATCTCCTGACTTCGTGATCCACTCGCCTCGGCCTCCCAAAGTGCTGGGATTACCAGCGTGAGCCACTGCGCCCAGCCAACTATTTCTTTATTCATACCCTCATCTCTGTTCCTAAGGCCACTCCACAGTGCAGATCTTCATCAGCCTTCACATGGATTCAGTTTTCAGCTCCCTAAACTAGTCTCCCCACCTTTCTGTCTCTTGCTCTTTCTAAAAACATTCTCCATGTCGCCACCAGAGTTCTCCTTTTAACCAAATCTGATTATTTCAGTAGTCCCCATACCCCTGCTTAAAATCAGTAGCTGTGTAGCTTTGTAGCTCCCACCTGTAATCCTAGCTACTCAGGAGGTAGGAGGATCACTTGAGGCCAGGAGTTGGAGGCCGCAGTGAGCTATGACTGCACCACTGCACTCCTGCCTGGGCGATGGAGCAAGAACCCCCATCTCTAAAAATAAAAAAATAAACAATAGCTTCCCCTTATCTTTTAGATAAAGTCCAACCTGATTATAAAACCCATCTCACCCAGCGCTGTCTCCTAGCCCCTCTCCCACCCCACATTCCAACCATACCAATGACCTGGAATTCTCTGAACATTCTGTGCCTTGCACCTCCACACCTTTGTACATGCAGTCTCCTGTGTGAAAGGTCGCAGGAGACAGCTATATTTGTTTTCAAAATTCAGCTCAGACACCATGTTCTCTGTGATACTTTCCTAAGCTCTCCTCCCCTACAAAAATAAAGTTGCCCCATTTAGGTCAGGCATGGTAGCTCATGCCTGTAGTCCCAGCACTTTGGCAGGCTGAGGCAGGCGGTTCACCTGAGGTTAGGAGTTCGAGACCAGCCTGGCCAACATGGTGAAACCCCGTCTCTACTAAAAACACAAAAATTAGCCAGGTGTGGTGGTGCATGCCTGTAATCCCAGCTGCTCGGGAGGCTGAGGCAGGAGAATCGCTTAACTTGGGACATGGAGGTTGCATGAATGAGGCGAGATCACTCCAGCCTGGGCGACAAGAGTGAAACTTCGTCTCAAAAAAAAAAATATTGCCCCATTTGCTCTTATGGTGCCTCTATCAGTGCACGAATTATATTGCATGACAATTATTTGTTAACATGTCTGTCTCCTTTCTGGACTATAAATTATGGAATGGCAAGGGCCAGATATCATTCTTCTTCGTTTTGCAGCACTAAGTAAAATATCTAGCACACACATAGCATGCCCTAATTAAATTTTTTCTAAGGGAGGGAATGTATGAAAGCTCTAAATTAAAGCCCTTCTGTTGCTAAATCTGAAGATTCTGCCTAAGTTCTCACTTAGGCTAATCAGAATGTCTTCATAGGTGCTAGCATCTGACTTGTGTCAGGTGCTTATTAAACAGTGCCGGAAGGCCACGTGCAGTGGCTCCTAGCAGTTTGGGAGACCATGGCAGGCAGATTGCTAGAGCCCAGGAGTTTGAGACCAGCCCGGGCAACATAGCGAGACCCCATCTCTATAAAAAAAATTTAAAAACAAAACTAAAACAGTGGCTGAAGGAATAAACCCATGAATCATATGTCACTAAATTCTTAGTCTTGAGTGCCCTTCTGAACCTTCTTTAGATCTCTATGTTCCTCTGAAGTTATTAAAGATAGAACAAAGTCCAGATATTACCTATGCAGTAATATCTCATTTATCTAACCATAACTAATCAGATGAAGCCAAGAAACAGGAAAAGGAACAGGACTATCAGTGACCAAGAAAGATAGTAATTTTAAACATAATACCTTATACTTGAGTCATAATTTATGATTTTCACTGAATCTCATTCCATTCTCACAACA
>NW_012104032.1:600952-601428 GCF_000951045.1 Mandrillus leucophaeus
AAAAAAAAAAAAAAACTGTACATACATCAGGAAACTGGCATTATCATTCACACATCAACCTCTTTTTTCTTTTTGAGACAGAGTCTTGCTCTGTCACCCAGGCTGGAGTGCAGTGGTGCAATCTGGGCTCACTGCAACCTCTGCCTCCCAAGTTCAAGCGATTCTCCTGCCTCAGCCTCCCAAGTAGCTGGGATTACAGGTGCCCGCCACCACACCCAGCTAATTTTTTTGTGTTTTAATAGAGACGTGGTTTCACCATGTCAACCTCTTTTTTCAGGTAAGCATCACTCACTTGCTGGGAAAATGACCCACTTCTGTGTCATGACAGCCAAAGAAGGCACTGCTCATGGAAGGGCCACATGAGTGCCCAGCAGAAGACTCGGATGCCCTGTCTACCTCACATTCAGCCCATCTTCCCTATTTTAGATGGCAGCCCCATCACCCACACCTGTCCAAGCTCAAACCCCTAGCTTCAC
>NW_012104032.1:601478-601988 GCF_000951045.1 Mandrillus leucophaeus
GAGGCCGCAGTGAGCTATGACTGCACCACTGCACTCCTGCCTGGGCGATGGAGCAAGAACCCCCATCTCTAAAAATAAAAAAATAAACAATAGCTGTCTCTTATACACATCTAGATGTGTATAAGAGACAGGTCCACCTCACATTCAGCCCATCTTCCCTATTTTAGATGGCAGCCCCATCACCCACACCTGTCCAAGCTCAAACCCCTAGCTTCACAAACTCTGAGAGCTTCCACATCCCCCATACCTAGAATATATGCATAATGGGGTGTGCCTGAAGGATTATGGGATATGAGAAGGCCAAAGCAGTGAAAGCACAAGGCACACCTTCAAGGGGTTTAGATTTTCTCCTAAAGCATATGAGGAGTCATTGGAGGATTTTAAACAGGGAGCAACATACTGGGGTGGAAACCTGTGGGCAAGGCTGGAGGAGGGCTTTACCTATGAGAGCTCCCCGACCCACTGCAAAAAGTCCTTGAAAGTCCACTGTTAATTTTTTTTTTTTTTTTT
>NW_012104032.1:606848-614890 GCF_000951045.1 Mandrillus leucophaeus
GTGTGCACATTTCACTCTATCAGAGTAATCTCAAATGTGTGTCACACATCTGTGCACAAAACTCCATGCCTTTTACTCACCAAAGAGCTCTGCATATGAACCATAACTGTGGCTACTTTGCATGTGTTATTTTTGTTTTGTTTTGTATTGTTTTGTCTTTTGAGAGAGTCTCGCTCTGTGGCCCAGGCTGAAGTGCAGTAGCATGATCTCGGCTCACTGCAACCTCTGCTTCCTGGGTTCAAGCATTTCTCCTGCCTCAGCCTCCACAGTATCTGGGATTACAGGCACCCACCACCACACCCAGCTTTTTTTTTTTTTTTTTTTTTCTTTGAGACAGAGTCTTGCTCTGTCACCCAGGCTGGAGTGCAATGGCACAATCTCTGCTCCCTATAACCTCTGCTTCCTGGGTTCAAGCGATTCTCCTGCCTCAGCCTCCCGAGTAGCCGCGACTACAGGCATGCACCACTACACCCAGCTAATTTTTGTGTTTTTAGTAGAGACGGGGTTTCACCATGTTGGCCAGGATGGTCCTGATCTCTTGACCTTGTGATCCACCCGCCTCGGCCTCCCAAAGTGCTGGGGTTACAGGCGTAAGCCACTGCACCCGGCCTTTGCATGTATTCTTACAAGGATATACAGGCACATGAATGTGTACATGGGTGAATGAGGGTTTGAACATGTATGTCTCTATACCTAAATTAGAAGCAGAAAATTGGCCAGGTGCAGTGGCTCATGCCTGTAATCCCAGCACTTTGGGAGGTCAAGGCAGGTGGATCGCCTGAGGTCAGGAGTTCGAGACCAGCCTGGACAACATAGTGAAATCCTGTCTCTACTAAAAATACAAAAACATTAGCTTGGCGTGGTGGCGGGCGCCTGTAATCCCAGCTACTTGGGAGGCTGAGACAAGAGAATCACTGGAACCCAGGAGGCGGAGGTTGCAGTGAGCCGAGATCGCGCCATTGCACTCCAGCCTGGGCAGCAAGAGCGAAACTCTGTCTCAAAAAAAAAAAAAAAAAAGAAGCAGCAGCAGCAGAAAATTAAAAAGGGGTGACTGGCAGAGGTAGGCACAATGCCAGAATCAAGGAATAAGAGCTGTCAGAAATGACACAGACAAAGATAGTTAAAATAATAGAATTCTAAGGCTGGGAATGTGGCCCATGCCTGTAATCCCAGCACTTTGGGAGACTGAGGTGGGCGGATCACCTGAGGTCAGGAGTTCGAGTCCAGCCTGACCAACATGGAGAAACCCTGTCTCTAATAAAAATACAAAAATTAGCCAGGCATGGTGGCACATGCCTGTAATCCCAGCTACTTGAGAGGCTGAGGCAGGAGAATCACTTGAACCCGGGAGACGGAGGTTGTGGTGAGCCGAGATTGCACCATTGTACTCCAGCCTGGGCAACAAGAGTGAAACTCTGTCTCAAAAAAAAAAAAAACCTCAGTGAAAACCCCCTTCTTGCAACACAAAGTGGTGCCTTCCACCCCTCCCTGACTGTTGCCATGTATGACAAACATACACAGAGATGAGCCCAGGCCAGACACAAGGACACACAAAACACAGAAGGACCCCACCAAAGACAGCCAGTTCTCTACACAACAGTAAAATCAGGGAAGCTGGAAAGGAATGGGGCAATACAGAAATTGAAAGAAAAAAGGACACAAGCTGATGGGAGAGCAGGGAGCCAATGAGCAATTGCACCTGGTGCAAGATTCCTGTGCCCCAACTGCTACAGCAGCTGCCCCTCAAACTGACAGAATGTCTGAGCTTCTTCACAGTTGTGGGGTGGAAGGCATCTCTAAGGTCCTAGGCTCTCTCAGGTTGGAAGGGCATTTTTCAAGAATAGAGGCATCTGAGGGATGGGGCTGTGGAGAATCATCATCTCAGCACCTCCAATGGTGAATCTTTGCTGAATGTACAGATTTAAATAATATTTTATTTATGAGATGGAGAAAAAGCCAAGGTGGACTGAAATGACAGTATTAAAAATCTTGCCCACAGAGGCTGGGTGCAGTGGCTCATGCCTGTGACCCCAACACTTTGTGAAGCCAAGGCAGGTAGATCACTTGAGGTCAGGAGTTCAAGACCAGCCTGGCCAACACAGTGAAACCCCATCTCCACTAAAAATACAAAAAAATTAGCTGGGCATGGTGGCACATGCCTGTAATCCCAGCTACTAGGGAGGCTGAGGCAGGAGAATCACTTGAACCCAGAAGATGGAGGTTGCAGTGAGCTGAGATTGCGCCACTCAAGCCTGGGTGACAGAATGACTCTATCTCAAAAAAAAAAAAAAAGGAAGAATCTAGCCTACAGAAATACTCACGCAACTGCAAAAGGACATCCACTGGAGCATTATCTGTAAGACTGAGAAACTGAAACCAAGGTACATGGCCATTAACAGAGGACTAGCTAGATAAATAAACTACTTAAATCCTTATAATTAACATGGAATTAAAACATAATTTTAAAATACATCCTTAAAATTAACATGGAATAATACGAAGCATTTTTTAAAAAGTAGATCTGTAAGTAGAAAAGAATGTCACTGATAATGCTAGAGGAAAAGCACGTTGTAGAATTACATGTAGACTAGTATGATCTCATTTTTGTAAAAGAACAAAACATACCTCTTTTTTTAATTTTTTTTTTTTTTTTTTTGAGATGGAGTCGCACTCTGTCACCCAGGCTGGAGTGCAGTGGTGCAATCTTGGCTTACCGCAACCTCTGCCTCCTGGGTTCAAGTGATTCTCTTGTCTCAGCCTCCTGAGTAGCTGGGATTACAGATGCCTGCCACCATGCCCAGCTAATTTTTGTATTTTTAGTAGAGATGAGGTTTCACCATGTTGGCCAGGCTAGTCTCGAACTCCTGACCCCAGGTGAGCTGCCCACCTCAGCCTCCCAAAGTGCTGGAATTACAGGCATAAGCCACCACACCCTGCCAAAACTACATCTCTTGAAGGAACAAGAAAAAAAAAATCAGTGTGCCTGTAGTCCCTGCTACTCAGGAGGCTGAGGCAGGAGGATAGCTTGAGCCTAGAAGTTCGAGGCTGAAGTGAGGTATAATCACACCACTGCACTCCAGTCTGGGTGACAGAGCAAAACACCTGTCTCTTAAAAAAAAAAATCAGGAAGAATATGCAAACTGCTAATAGTCCTTACCATGAGAAGTTGGGGAAAAGGTGAGTGTTTTTATGTTACACTGTGGTACTGTTTGAAATTTCACACTAAGCATACATTAATTTAACTATATATATAGAGAGAGAGAGAGAAAGTTGTGTATATATATAATTGTATATATATAGTTGTGTGTATATATAGTTGTGTATATATATAGTTGTGTGTATATATAGTTGTGTGTGTGTATATATATAGTTGTGTGTGTGTGTATATATATGTTGTCAGAGGCATTCCTTTCTATCTCCTTCTTACTCCCAGACTGCACTCACATCCCAGCCTCTGCCCAGCCCTCCATCCACCACCTCCTGCCCCAGCCCTACTTACAGATGCAGGCAGCAGCCAGCAGGCGGCTGGCAGCATAAGGGGCCAAGCAGCTTGGGAAGAGAGGCTGTACCATGTAGTTGGCAAAGGTGATGGCAATGATGGCCTGGCTGGTGGGCTCACTGATGAGCAGGGAGGTCCAGAGTCTGATGAAAGCAAGGAATCCTCCAAAGGCCTCCAGGATATAGGCATAGCTGGCCCCAGATTTCTTAATGGTGGTGCCCAGTTCCGCATAACAAAGGGCCCCAAAGACGGAGAAGAGGCCCCCGACAGCCCAGATGACCAGAGAGAGACCAAAGGAGGCACTGTATATGAGCACACCCTTGGGGGAAACAAAGATGCCCGAGCCGATCATGTTCCCCACAATCAGGCACACGCCGTTAAGCAGTGAGATCTCCTTCTTCAGCTTTAACTGCTCCGGCCCTGGGCTGGCCCCATCACCCAAAGGGGAGGTTTCCACCTCAGGTTGGGAGGCCCCTTCATACTCAGTGCTGTCAACCATGGTGGAGGAGAGGAAACCCTTCACCAGCTTCCTGGCATTGCCCTTTAAGGAAGAAAGATGATGCTATATATTAGGTGGTTGGCAATTACACAGAACCTCTACCTGCCTCCAACGCAGGCTAATATGGGCAGCCCACCAACCACTGCAGAGACCTCCAAATAACCTTTTCTCTAGCTCACTCATCAAAACAACCCCAACTTGAATATGTATGTATTTATTCATTTATAGACAGAGTCTCGCTCTGTAGCCCAGGCTGGAGTGCAGTGGTGCAATCTTGGCTCGGCTCACTGCAACCTCAGCCTTCCAGGTTCAAGCACTTCTCTTGCCTCAGCCTCCCAAGTAGCTGGGATTACAGGCACCTGCCACCACGCCTGGCTAATTTTGTTTGTTTGTTTGCTGTTTTTTGTTTTTGAGATGGAGTTTCGCTCTTGTTGCCTAGGCTGGAGTGCAATCTCAGCTCACCGCAACCTCCACCTCCCAGGTTCAATTTTGTATTTTTTTTATTCCCGGCTAATTTTGTATTTTTAGTAGAGACGGGGTTTCTCCATGTTGGTCAGGCTGGTCTCAAACTCCTGACCTCAGGTGATTCGCCCGCCTCAGCCTCCCCAAGTGCTGGGATTACAGGCATGAGCCACCTTGCCCGGCCTCCAACTTGAATTTTTAAGAGAAGGCACTCATTCGCCAGAGAGAAAGCATCTGTCTCTCATCATTAGGATATTGCTGCTCACCCAACTCACCAAATAGAGAACGAAATCTTGGGCTGGGCACAGTGGCTCATGTCTGTAATCCCAGCACTTTGGGAGGCCAAGGCGGGCAGATCACCTAAAGAAGGGAGTTCAAGACCAGCCTGCCCAACATTGAGAAACTTGGTCTCTACTTGGTCTATACAAAAATTAGCCATGTGTGATGGCACATGCCTGTAATCCCAGCTGCTTGGGAGGCTGAGGCAGGAGAATCACTTGAGCCTGGGAAGTGGAGGTTGCAGTAAGCCAAGATCAGGCCATTGCACTCCAGCCTGGGCAACAAGAGCAAAACTCCGTCTCAAAAAAAAAAAAAACAAAACAAAACATAACAAAAAAAACACTAAATGTTGGTTCTCTCTGAGCCTGCTATAATGCAAGATAGGCATGGGGGCAGCGTGGCAGTTCCCAGAAAATAACCATAATGGCTTCACCCTGAGTTTTCAGCCTTATCCAAAACCCGTCTTCCCTCCAATTTCAGCTTCAGCGATCACCTGCGCTGAGATACAACATTAGGAACCGATCTTACAAGCAACTAATCTGTGGGAGCGCCTCATGACGCTGCTCTTTTCCCCAAGGACTCTATGTCTGCCAAACCTAAAGGCTTCAGAAATCTGCTGGAAACCCACAACCATCCTCCTGCCCAAGGAGCATCCCTTAACCCTTAGCTGGAGTCTTCAGCCCTGGCAAAGCCCAAGTAGACCCACCTCACCCTGAAAGAAAACAGGCTATTCTCTTTTCCTCGCTTTTCCTTTCCCAGATACCTTTTTCCCGGTCTCTGGTATTCCAAGCCTCCTTCTCTCAGATCCCTCACATCAGCATCGTTGAATCACCCAAAAAAGTATGAATGAGAGAAGGGTGATCCAATGTACAACGAAATCTAGAGATGATTGGAGGCAGCTGATGGCCACTCCCTACCCCAGAGTTGCTGCTGGAGAGATACCACTGCAAGCCAAGGCAGGAAGACAGCTGCAGCCAGGCAGCACATGCTGGAAAACACCGAGCAGGAGACAGCTGAGAGGAAAACAGAAGAGGCTAGTCAAGCAATGGAGAGATATTAGGGCGAGAGGCACTCCGGAGAAGAAACAATTAGACACTGCACAGCAGCAAAGACGAGGGTAAGCAAGGCGAGTGGAGATGAGAAGAGGGTGGAACGCACACTTACTCCTCGGTCCCGGATATAAGCAGGTTCTCACGGCAGTGCCAGCAGCAGTCAGGAAGAGAAGTGCCTTCCAGGATCTGTGGTCTGATGCTTCTCCTTCCCAGCCAGCAGTAAAAGGGAAGGCCAGAAAAATGCCTATGGATTTAAGCAAGAAGGGTGGAGGAGGTGAGGCAGCCTGCAAAGGAAGGAGTGAGGGAGGGGGAAAGGACTGTTAAGCAACCATCTGTGTCCAAGGTTCACTGGCCCTTCACATCTGCAAAAGGGGTGGCTAGGAGCTCTTGGCTCAGCACTTTCTGTGATAAGAAGTCACTCTCTCAGGAATCTCCTTTGTCAGCTCTGCTCTGGGACCGGGGGCCCAGAAGAAAGGACAGTCAGCTGGGTGCAGTATCTGTAGCCCTGGGGAAACTGTTCCAGACCAAGTTAGCTGAGGACAGGACAGTAGCTGGGAAGGAATACACAGCACTCTCTCTCTCTGTGTGTCCTCCATGCCCCACCCTAGCCTCTCTTCTCTCTCAACCCAAGCATTTAAGAAAGGGAGGACGGTTGCACAGTGTGACACAAAGGCTTGTTCCCATGCTGAGATTACAGGAAGTGTAAGAGCAGTCTTTACACCCTGTGACTGGGCGTTCTAAGAGAACTCTGCACACTTCCCCATGCAAAGAGAGACTGGGAGGTTGCCTCCAAACCTGGGCCACTGCCCCAAAGTCTGAGCCTCAGACTACTTCAAAAGAAACACAGTCAAGAGATCAAATATCTGACTGCATCCCCACCAGACCCATGTGCCTTTTCATTCTTGACAAAACATACCAAGATTTTTGGGTAAGCATAAATTCCTATGAACGACTTCCTCATATATAAGTTTACTCCACTTTCCTAAAAAATATGAGGAAATCAGGCCGGGCGCGGTGGCTCACGCCTGTAATCCCAGCACTTTGGGAGGCCAAGGCAGCTGGATCACAAGGTCAGGAGATCAAGACCATCCTGGCTAACACGGTGAAACCCTGTCTCTACTAAAAATACAAACAAATAAAAATAAAAATAAAAATTAGCTGGGTGTGGTGGCGGGTGCCTGTAGTCCCAGTTACTCGGGAGGCTGAGCCAGGAGAATGGCAGGAACCCAGGAGGCAGAGCTTGCAGTGAGCCGAGACTGGGCCACTGCACTCCAGCCTGGGTGACAGAGCGAGATTCCGTCTCAAAAAAAAAAAAAATTTTAATAAAATGAGGAAATCAGATTTCACTGAATTCTGTTGGACAGACAGGCCCAGAACAGGCAGAGAAAGCTGAGCATTTTTTGGAAATCACATGGTTTATGCTGTCTTTATTATTTACTTTAAATCTGGTATTCTATTTTACCAACAGAAATAGACCCTATCCATTCTGAAATCCAACTGTCTGTTTCTTCTCATATCTCTTCTAACCCTCTTTGGTTATTCTACAACCAGAGAATAGAGATCTAAATATCTCTGGGAGACATCTCCACCATACATCCTCCCATTCTAGCTCTTTAAACTTTTAATTTAATCTAGGAGGAGGATTCTGGTGTGAGCGTTCCCAGAGATCATGCTTCTCCCAAGACAGGCTTCACAGTGATCTGAAATCCTTCTGGAGGAGACTATCCTTTTCTCCAAAATGCTCCTGTAATAATAATTGCTATCACTTATTGAGCACTTACCTGCGTCAGACACACTGCTAAGGACTTTAAGCACATCATCTAATGGAACCACCAGAGCTCATATACTCTTAATCACACAAGTATACTATCCATCTCCCCATCCCCCTGGCCTGCCCTAGTCTCTAGGCCTTCTTTTTATTTTATTTTACTTTATTTATTTATTTATTTATTTTATTTATTTTTTGTTTGTTTGTTTGAGAGAAGGTCTCACTCTGTCACCCAGGCTGGAGTGCAGTGGCACGATCTTGATTCACTGCAACCTCCACCACCTCCTGGATCAAGCAATTCTCACGCATCAGCCTCCTGAGTAACTAGGATTATGCCTGGCTAATTTTTGTGTTTTCATTTTGGTATTTTTATTTATTTTGTTTTATTTTATTTTATTTTGAGACAGAGTCTTGCTCTGTTGCCCAGGCTGGAGTGCAGTGGCGTGATCTCGGCTCACTGCAACCTCCGCCTCCCAGGTTCAA
>NW_012104032.1:614940-642516 GCF_000951045.1 Mandrillus leucophaeus
CTCTGTTGCCCAGGCTGGAGTGCAGTGGCGTGATCTCGGCTCACTGCAACCTCCGCCTCCCAGGTTCAAGCAATTCTCCTGCCTCAGCCTCCTGAGTAGGTGGGATTACAGGTACACACCAGCACGCCCAGCTAATCTTTTGTGTTTTTAGTAGAGTCGGGGTTTCACCATATTGACTAGGATGGTCTTAAACTCCTAAACTCAGGCAATCCGCCCACCTCAGCCTCCCAAAGTGCTAGAATTACAGGCATAAGCCATCGTGCCCAGCCTAATTTTTGTATTTTTAGTAGAGATGAGGTTTCGCTCTGTTGGCCAGGCTGGTCTTGAACTCCTGGCCTCAACTGATCCACCTGCTTCTGCCTCCCAAAGTGGTGGGATTACAGGCGTGAGCCACCAGCACCACCTTAGACCTTGCTTTTGGACAGGAATGACCTACATGAATTACCTGGAGGAAGATGTAATCAGACTAGACTAAAAAGAAAGAAAGCCTCTGTCATCCTTCAGTCTATAGCCTAGACTAAAGGCTCCAACAAAGTTTGTTAATCTCCTTCCTGGCTGCCCCTCCCCTTTCTCATTCTTTGCAGGGATAAGAGGTGATTACAAGTCCTCTTGGCAGTGCTGCTATTGCTAGGGTGCCCACTTCTAAAGCAAACAAAAGAAAACACAAACACATCATCACGCCTGCCCTTTTAAGACCAAATTCACTGGCACCAAGGGGTGGGCATGTGTCCTAATATGATGTAAAAGAAAGGAAGGAAGGAGGGACAAAGGAAGGGAAAACTGTGAGGGGGAATGGAGAGAGAAGTGTACAGGGTTTCATTCCTGACTGGTGGCATCTGAAAAGTGAAGTCCTATCCGTGGAATTTTGAGACAGAAATCTGCTGGGGGAAAACCCGCACTCCAGCAAACAGCATGCCCTAGTGGTAGCACCAAGAAGTGCTAGTGGACTCTAACCTACTTCAGTCTGCCCATGCAAACTAGGCAAGGGAGGCTGCCATTCATAGAGAACATGAAGCCCCTGTCTTTTCTCAACCACTACCTAGCACCCTGGACAAGAAGGCACCATCTTTGGCAGCTCACATTTCTCCCTAAGACCCTAGGTCTTAGGGTAATGCTTCCGCCATTCAGGCAGCCTGCGACCAACAACATCCCTAGGCTCTCCCAAAGGGGCTCTTCTGCCCCAGGTTTTCTTTTTTTTTTTTTTCTTTTTTTTTGGAGGGGGGGTTTGGGTTTTGGAGGTTTTTTTTTCTCCGAGACGGAGTTTTGCTTTGTCCCCCAGGCTGGAGTGCAGTGGCGCAATCTCTGCTCGCTGCAACCTCCACCTCCCGGGTTCTCCTGCTTCAGCCTCCCTAGTAGCTGGGATTACAGGCACCCACCACTATGCCCAGCTAATTTTTAATTTTTATTTTTTTTATTTTTAGTAGAGACGGGGTTTCACCATGTTGACCAGGCTGGTCTCGGACTCCTGGCCTTGTGATCCTCCCACCTCAACCTCCCAAAGTGCTGGGATTACAGGTGTGAGCCACTGCACCTGGCCCACCCCAGGTTTTACATGAGCAACCCCATAAGATAACAGCAGCCCTTGTCGTCTTTCCCTGTCTGAGATGCATTCATCTCTGAACACCCAGTGAAGATTACAGGACAACACACTCATCCTACAGCCTGTGGAAGAAATTTGATTCAGAAACTGGCAGCAGGGCCTCCAGTATGCAGTGCTGGGCAGAACAGTCAGTGGAGCCCCTCACCCTAACCTCACCCTCGAATGGCAACACCAAAACACACTTCCTCCAGGAACTAGCACATAACTCAGGGTCTTGGCTCCTCAGCCGAGCTCAGGGAACTACTGTAAGAACACACTTTCTCTCCCAGAGACCCCATGTCCTGCCTTCCTGGCTCCAACCAGTCTGTGCTGCCTCCCCTAACAACAGAAACAGAAAACAGATACACTCTGGTATGACTAGATTTCCCCATCACTCCAAGCTAGAAGCTCAGCTCCTCCCTCCCCAGTTCTCTGTTTGTTTTTCTATATTCTACTGTGGCTAAGTCAGTCTCTTAAAAAAAAAAAAAAAAGGTGAAACAAAAAAGAAACTGTTTACTCCTGTGGCCAGGGCTTCCATTAAGGAAGGGCTGAAGTCTCTGGGCAGAAGTTTCAGCCCAGGGAGGGACACGGCTGGGATCAAGAAACAGGAGGCTCTTGGGTCTCCATTCAGCCGATTTTTAGGACTCACTCCATCCTCCTCCTACACTTCCCCTCTCACCCATTGTCCCTTCTCTCCCACCTCTTACCTGTCCAGTGACCTTTGGGCAGGTGCAGGGAGGAGGGGCTACCAGCTCAGTCAAGGGAGAGGGGAAGGTGCTAGTTAGGAGAACCAAGGGTATGGCTCACGCTGCAGCAGCTGTTGACTCTGAGGAGCAGAAAAAAGCAGAGGGTAACGGGGACTGAAATGGAAAACAGGAAAACACATGTGTGACTCTGGCCGGCAGCGGGGAGGGGCCAGGGGACGGGCTAGAGCTGGGACTGCCTGGTCAGACCCAGAGGACCTCAATGCCTGCCAGCCTCCAGGCACCTTCTCCACTACACTGGCACCAAATACCTGAGTCTCAGCTCCTTCTCCCTCCCTCAGCCCCACCTCCCTCTTCCTTGTTGCCCTACATTTACTGAGCATTTAAGCTTTCCCCTCCATTGATAGTGACCTCTGATGCCTCTTGCAACTCCCCTCATTCCATTTCCTAATCATCTCCCACTCACTCCCACTCATGTACTATCCTTAGTCCTGCAGAGGGGATACGATCCCATGGTCAGAAGGAAACTTTGCAGTCCCATCTCAAGAGTGTCAGCGCCATTTCAGCCCCTAAAGCAACCCAAGGGAGGTAATGCAGGCCAAGGAAGACCACTTATAGGAGGACAGCCAAGCACATTTAGACACCAAGCAAGCTCACTCACAGCTGAGATCTCTAATTGGTTCAGGTGATATCGATGTGTGTCACCAGGTAAGAGCCAACTGGGCCATGGCACCCTGGGCAGACTAATGAGTTGGCATCCCTTCAAACCAGTTTTATTTAAACATCTGTCGAACGTTTACTTAGCAGAGGTGGGGGAAATACCAATTTTCCTGGAATACAAATTGTGTAAGCCTCTTTATATTCAAAATTAGAAATTATTACGTATCAGCCGGGCGTGGTGGCTCACGCCTGTAATCCCAGCACTTTGGGAGGCCAAGGCGGGCAGATCACAAGGTCAGGAGTTTGAGACCAGTCTGGCCAACATAGTGGAACCCCGTCTCTACTAAAAATACAAAAATTAGCCAGGTATGGTGGCGGGCACCTGTAATCCCAGCTACTTGGGAGGCTGAGGCAGGAAAATCGCTTGAACCCGGGAGGCAGAGGTTGCAGTGAGCACTCCAGTCAAAAAAAAAAGAAGAAATTATTACACATCTTCATCACATGCAATATTCTGAAGCAAACAGCTTCTTGGTAAGCACAGTAAACCACTTAAAATCAGATAATAGTATAAATCTCTTGCCCTCAGGGAGCAGCACTTCACAGTGCATCATGCATTTTTGGAATTACAACTGTGACTAATGCCTTTAAGCAACTGTCAGCTGGCTGGCCCCTGGGCTACACCCTGCAATTTGTACCTGTCTTGCAAAATTACTCCAGACACAAGTAGTCCAGGTAAGGAGTTGTCAATAAGTCTATGTCACTGGATGAAAGCCAACTCATATTTCACCAAGACACAGAAATCATAGTACACTGGCACCAAATACCTGAATTATTGCAAAGATAATTTAGTGTCTTTTAGATACTCTCAGTCTGCTACCCAACTTGCTGGCCCCTTACCTGCACTCTGGGGTGGGGTCCAAGTTGTGAGGGAAGACCTAGGTAGAGGAAGCTGTCTTTGCCTGCATGGGCCCCCCTGCTGTCTTCCTCATTCCACTACAGCTTCACTGGCTTCCCTGCTGTGGCCACACAGCAAGCACGCTGCGGCCTCACAGCTTTTGCAATTTCTGTTCTCCCTGCCTGGAACATGCTTCCCAGTGATATTGTCCATTCCCAGTGTCATTTGTTTGCTGTCACCACCCCCACTAGAATGTAAGCATCACAAAAGCTTTGTTCACCACTGTATCCCCGCAGAGCAGGGCTCACATAGACAGTTAATAAATGTTTGCTGGGTTAATAAATGAATGAATGAACTATGTTATTTATTTGATTTCCCAGGTAGCTAGGCTCCTGGGCATGTCCTTGAATTTGCTCTCCAGGCCCTCCTGTTTGGCTGCCGCTCTGGCTCCTAAGCAAGGAGTACCCGGAGGTACTCTTTTTGACAGTAATGTGTTAAAGGCAAAGAAGAAAGTATGGCTTTCACGGTTTTACTGGGAGGCCTAGAATGATTTGAAACGGACTTTTGTTTCATTAATGGGAAAAGCAAAGCAAAACAAAAAGCCTATCATCTAACACTCTTTCCCTGGATCCAGGAAATTCTTGTCTGCTCTACCTCACACCTAGGCTCAGGTGACCGGTCTGGGTGCGGCGTGGAGATGACGAGAGCTAAGTGCTACAGCTGCGAAAGGGTGAAGGGCAAAGGAGGAAAAGGCCGAGGGAGGCGAACGCTCAGGTTCATGCATATGCAAGTGGGTTCTACAGCGGAACTTCGAAGCATACACTCAACTCCCCACCATGCGCCCCGCCCGCTGCTCTTCCCCGGAAAAGCTCTCCCCTAACCCGCGATCCTCGCTGGCCTAGCCCTTGGCCGTTCCCATCCCCCTCTCCGCCCCTGCCCAACCTGCTGGCCTCACTCACCTTTGTCCCTTTCTCCCATCCCCACCCCGCAATCCACCCTCGCTTTCTCCGGTCCCCTGCCATTTGTTTCGCTTTTATTTCCCTCCTTCTTTTGGGTACCCAGTCTGCGGTCCTAGGACAACGCCTTCCCAAGCTCGGACCCAGCCACCGTCCGCCTTCATTACCCCTCTGAAGAATAGGGTCGCCCCCGAGGCCCAGGTCTGGCTGTGGGGGCCCACTCGAGCTCTGCCTTGGGGGACCAGGACCTCACCCCAACAGGCGTCCCTTCCGCTCCCTCCACCTGGCCAAGCCGCCCCCGCCCTTCCACCGACTCTAGGAAGCGCTAGAAGAGGGGATTGTCGTGGGTGTAGGCGAAGGGCGCAAAGGTCCAAGCACTGAGGCCTCGCAACCCGCTCCCCTGTCCGCTCCTCGCTCCCGCACAGCTGGATTGCTGCGGGGAAATGAAAATGACCGCGGACACCCTTAGAGACTGGTCGTCTACCCCATGAACGCTCAGCTTCCTCTTCCCTCCCTCCCAACCCCGCATAAGCTGGCTGCCAGACAGGGGTCGGGGCGAGAGCCCCCACCCCTGGCCACAACTGCCTCCTGCCCCGAGATGCTTAGCTGAATCTGGGTAGGACCCCCAGACTGGAAGCCCCTTGTGGGAGGGGGGCGGGGGCGGGGGCGGGAGCGGGAGGCGGGGCGAGGAAAGGTGCCTGCTCGGAGCCGGAGGAGGGGTCTCCCGAAGGCAGTCTCTTCTACTCCGGGATCCCGACTCCCCGCCCCCTCGGGGGAACTGTTGCATCAGCTTCCAGATTCCAAACCAGAGAAAGTGAACTCCACTAGGCTGGGAAGGCGTCGAGCATTAGAGCCGCCGCCAGGAGGCAGCGCTTAATAAAAAATGTCGGGCAGAGGGGCCCAGGATAACGGAGTCCCCGGAGCATCTTTCATCTGAAGTCTTAGCAGCAGCGCGGACCTAACAAAAAAGGGAGTTGCTGAATTAGTTCAAGAAAAGGGAACTGGAAATGCTTCATCACGTTTTAAAGCTAAAAGATGGCTTGTAAATAATACAACTACCTTTTGGATACCTTTTGGACAATCTAGCTTTGGGGTTTTTTTAAGCCAACGTTGGCGCTCTGCGGAGATCCACAAACAGCCACCGCCTTCAAGACCAGTCTGATAGAAACACAGAGAGCTTACGGAATTTCCCAGCCCCCAGGCAAAGAGGAATGTAGTCCGAAGTCATGATTTGCCCATCTTGAAGCTCAATCATTTAACACCTAATGTAGCCAGTACTGATATAGCAGAGATTTGACAGTTCTGGGAAAAGAAGCAGAATATGTTGCAATAAATTATGTAAGCAGTAAGGAAATAATATGCAAAGTACTGTATTGAGTGATTTGTAGCCACAGTTCTCACATTTCTTGCATGAGGTGACAGTGATTTGATCTTTGTGCTGTCCTAAAAAGGGAGATAATGAAAGAATTCCCAAACAGTTCACTCTTACCTCCACAACTTCTTCAATCTTAGAATATTCGCACAGGCATGCAAAAAGGAAAAGAGATTGCAAAATGAAGTAGAATTGCCTACCGAGAGTCAGCTTCCTTCGTCTTATGTTCCTTCTCCAATGTCATCATTATCAATCACAACAATTACGAGGCACCTAATTTCCCAGAGCAAAGCACTTGTACAAAAGTAACTGTAGGGGCCGGGCGCGGTGGCTCACGCCTGTAACCCCAGTACTTTGGGAGGCCGAAGCGGGCGGATCATGAGGTCAGGAGATCGAAATCATCCTGGCTAACACGGTGAAACCCCGTCTCTATTAAACATACAAAAAAAAAAAAAAAATTAGCCAGGCGTAGCGGCGAGCGCCTGTAGTCCCAGCTACTTGGGAGGCTGAGGCAGGAGAATGGCAAGAACCCGGGAGGCGGAGCTTGCAGTGAGCCGAGATAGCGCCACTGCACTCCAGCCTGGGCGACAGAGCGGGACTCCGTCTCAAAAAAAAAAAAAAAAAAAGTAACCGTATAAATACAAACGTACAGAACAGAAAGAGGCTGTTTGGATAAATATATTAGACAAAGCATGAGCTCATTGCACCCTTGAACTTCTGGGCTAAAGTAATCCTCCAGCCTCAGCCTCCCAAGTAACTGGGACTTGCTGGTGGGTGCCTACAGGTGGGTGCCCAGGTTATTATTATTATTATTTTTTTTTAATTGAGTCTCGCTCTGTCGCCAGGCTGGAGTGCAATGGCACCATCTCGGCTCACTGCAACCTCCGACGCCCTGGTTCAAGGGATTCTCCTGCCTCAGCCTCCCCAGTAGCTGGGATTACAGGCACGCACCACCAGGTCAGCTAATTTTCGCATTTTTAGTAGAGACTCGGTTTCACCATGTTGGTCAGGATGTTCCCAATCTTTTGACCTCGTGATCTGCCTGCCTCCCCCTCTCAAAGTGTGGAGATTACATGCGTGAGCCACTGCGCCCGACTATTTTTTTTTTTTTTTTTTTAAGAAACAGAGTCTTGGCTGTCTCTAAAAACTACAAAAATTAGCTGGGCATGGTGGCGTGCACCTGTAATCCCAGTTACTCGGGAGGCTGAGGCATGAGAATCGTTTCAATTCAGGAAGCGGGGGTTGCAGTGAGCCGCCATCAAGTCGCTGCACTCTAACCTGGGTGACCGAGGGAGACTCTGTCTCAAAAGAAAAAGAGAGAGAGAGAGAGAGAGAGAGAGAGCCAAAGTCTTTCTGTGTTGCCTAGGCTGAGAAAGCAAAATGTTAAAGCCAAATACAGGGCATGACGCCCTTGAAAAACAAAGCAGTTTAAGAGAGGAAACACATGAAGCACAGATGCCTGATGCTTCACATTATTCTTAACTCCAGTCTTTGCCAGTTGAAGTCCAGAGGTTAAAAGACATTCAGTTTAGGATGACGAAGCTGCTTTCCTGTGGCTTCTGAGGCTGATGAAGTCATAGAGGAGTGCTGTCCAGGTGCCAGACCCCTCCCTCCAACAGAGTTCCATGAGGTCCCTGAGAATGCTGATGATGTTGTCAGCGCTCTGGGGTTCTCTCTCTCTCTCTCTCTCTCTCTCTCTCTCTCTCTGTGTGTGTGTGTGTGTGTGTGTGTGTGTTGTGTCCAGGGAGGCTGAGATGAGAGGTAGCTGTTTCGGTGAGGAGCCCTTTCTGGTATTTACAACCCATGGATTGTCCCCCTGCTGTATCACACTAACCACATCAAAGGTTAAATTTAGGGAGGCCCAGACAGGAAGATTGCTTGAGCCTAAGAATTCAAGACCAGCCTAGGAAACATAGCAAGACCCCATCTCTTTAAAAAAAAAAAATGTATATATATATAAAGGCTGAACTTGTCTTCCTTTTTTTTTTCTTTTTTTTTTTTTGAGATGGAGTCTTACTCTGTGGCCCAGGATGGAGTGCAGTGGCACAATCTTGGCTCACTGCAACCTCTGCATCCCGGGTTCAAGTGATGCTCCTGCCTCAGTCTCCCAAGTAGCTGGGACTACAGGTGCCCAGCACCACGCCTGACTAGTTTTTGTACTTTTAGTAGAGATGAGGGTTCACCATATTGGCCAGGCTGGTGTCGAACTCCTGACCTTGTGATCCGCCTTCCTTGGCCTCCAAAAGTGCTGGGATTACAAGCATGAGCCATGGCGCTTCTAAAGACCCTTCTCTTCCCAGATTTCCTAGTTCCAATGAAACTTCCCACCCTGCTCTCAAAGTCCTCCAGCTCTGGCTCCTTGACTCCCACATCTGCTAAATAATTGTACTTGTCCACTTTTGCATGCTGTGTTCATATTATACACATTATTTGTTCACCTAAATGCATATGCCCCACTCCACCCCAGGTGTTTTTTTGTTTGTTTGTTTGAGACAGTATCTTGCTCTGTCACCTAGGCTAGAGGACAGTGGTGTGATTACAACTCACTGCAGCCTTGACCTCCCCAGGCTCAGGTGATCCTCCCACCTCAGCTTCCCACATAGCTGGGACTATAGGCACACGCCACCATACCTGGCTAATTTTTGGTTTTGCTTTTTGTTTTTTGTTTTTCCAAGATGGAGTTTCACTCTTGTTGTCCAGGCTGGAGTGCAATAGCGTGATCTTGGCTCACTGCAACCTCCGCCTCCCACATTCAAGTGATTCTCCTGCCTCAGCCTCCCAAGTAGCTGGGATTACAGGCATGTGCCACCACACCCAACTAATTTTTGTATTTTTAGTAGAGACAGGTTTTCGCCATGTTGGCCAGGCTGGTCTCGAATCCTGACCTAAGTTATCTGCCTGCCTCAGCCTCCCAAAGTGCTGGGACTACAGGCATGAGCCACCCCGCCTAGCCAATCTTTTGTATTTTTTGTAGAGACAGGGTCTCACCATACTGTCCAGGATGACCTCGAACTCCTGGGCTCAAGCAGTCCTCTCACCTCCCTGACCTCAACATCCCAAGTAGCTGGGACCACAGGTGCATGCCACTATGCCCTGCAAAACACACACACACACACAAAAATTAAATTTTAGTAGAGGTAAGGTCTCACTATGTTGCCCAGGCTAGTCTCAAACTCCTGGGCTCAGGTGATCCTCCAGGCTCAGCCTCCCAAAGTGCTGGGATTACAGGCCATGAGCCACAGTACCTGGCCAGTTTGTCATCTTTTCTTGTTTGTGTGTGTGTGTGAGAGAGAGATGGAGTTTCACTCTTGTGTGCAATGGCACAATCTCGGCTCACCACAACCTCCGCCTCCCGGGTTCAAGCGATTCTCCTGCCTTAGCCTCCCGAGTAGCTGGGATTACAGGCATGCACCACCACACCCAACTATTTTTGTCTTTTTACTAGAGATGGGGTTTCTCCATGTTGGCCAGGCTGGTCTCAAACTCCCGACCTGATCCTCCCACCTCGGCCTCCCAAAGTGCTGGGATTACAGGCGTGAGCCACTGCGCCCCGCCACTTGTCTTTTCTGTCAATCCTGTATGTTGACACTTGGGTAGTTCTTCGAGCCTTTGGCTTCTGCTACTTGATTCCCCAAATGTAAACTGTGAGACTCCAGTGCTGTACACCTCACCTGTCTATCTCAAGGCCAGCCAAAGGCTCAAGGAACCAAGCTTGGAAAAAGTGTCACTCAGTCTTCATTCTTCCTTTAACTGTAAAACAATAAATTCAGGGCCACATTTTGGTTCAATTTTTTGATTCCTAAAAATGACAAAGCAATCTGTACAATGATTGCTTCCTGGACTGTCTACCTACTTTACAGTTTTATTGTGAAAATCATAGGAAATCGTTTATGTGGAAGTGTTTTGATAAGTAAAAACGAAGAGTATTAATGCAAGATGACAGTGATACTGTATGTCTTACTTCCCTTGCTTATTTAAGTCAATCTGTTGGCTTCTAGCCACGTTTCTTTTGTTCCTATCCCCTCTTCTTGTTCAGCCCTAGCCTGTATCATTCTTATTGTTATCAAAAATAGCTGCTTTTACTACTTCAACCAGGATCCACCCTTCCCTTCTTTCAGAGCACAACCTACAGCCACCTCCTGTGGAAAAACTTCCCAGTCTTGCAGAAGAAAATGATAAACTTCCAGATAGATCATTATACCACTCCCATGGGTCTCTCCCATCAGCACATGTTTGTGTCTTGCCTGTGTGAACCCCAAAAATTTAAGACAGGTCTCAGTTAATTTTTAAAGATTATTTTGCCAAGATTACGGATGCTCCTGTGACACAGTCTCAGGAAGTCCTGATGCCATGTGCCCAAGGTGGTCGGGGCACAGCTTGGTTTTATACATATTAGGGAGACGAGACATCAGTCAATATGTAAGAAGTACATTAGTTCCATCCAGAAAGGTGGAGACAGCTCAAAGCAAGGTCCCCCATACTGGGGACTTCCAGGTCACATGTAGATGAGAGACAGATGGCTGCACGCCCAGCCCTGAAAAATATATTCTTACTGCATTTACACAAATAACTGTATTGCCGTAAGTTAAGAATACTCACAAATGTTTCCAAATTCTGGAGAAATCAGGTAGAGAGACATGAATATGCTCCAAATTTGTTCATAGGACTATACTAAATTGTTAAAAGCTGACAATAGCTCAAAAGAAAAGTTTTAAGACTCTGAAAAACAAAACAAAGCATCAGTAAACTTTTTTTTTTTTTTTTTTTTTTGAGATGGAGTGTTGTTCTGTTTCCCAGGCTGGAGTGCAGTGCCACAATCTCGGCTTACTACAGCCTCTGTCTCCTGGGTTCAAGCAATTATCCTTCCTCAGCCCCCCAAATAGCTAGGATTACAGACGTGCACCACCACACCTCGCTAAATTTTGCATTTTTAGTACAGATGGGATTTTCCCATGCTGGCCAGGCTGGTCTCAAACTCCTGACCTCAGGTGATCCATCTGCCTCAGCCTCCCAAAGTGCTGAGATTACAGACATGAGCCACCACACCTGGCCAGAATCAATAAACATTTTAAGCAAAAAGTCAGAAAGATTGGTTCAGTCCATGCAGTTAATTTCTGTTCTGCTTAATACTCATGAACATTTTAGCTCTCCATGAGTCCTGAAAGTTTTTCCTCTATTCTGATGTCACAATCTCCAAAGTTATCAGAAACCTGCATTCAAGAGCACCTGCTGGAGTTTTATAGCTGATTACAAAACCACCTTTTAAAGAGGACCAAAAGACAATTATCAATGGATGAAAAAAAGTTTTAAGGCAGCCATACTTAAAAGACACAATTGACAAGGAAATTTATTACCTCTGTGACACACAATAATTTTTATATAACAATTATTATTATTAATGATAATGTACACTAAGTTATATCAAAGTTACTGGAGTTTCCCATAATTTTGGAACACATACCAATAACATATTTACACAAATACAGCCCAAAGAAAACCAAACACCATTTCATATGTGACAATGCTTCCTGTATAATTTGTATACCAAACAAGCCAAATTATGTCATTTTTTGCGGGGGAGAACTTTTGGGGGATCTAATTTCTTAAAGAATTAGGTTAGAAAAAGACAACATTTATAATGTGATTTTGGAAAGTTTGTCAACCATAAAAGGTTTAAAACACTTGATATTATAAAGTAGGATTACAGGTCATTGTAAAGTCATTTATTTAACCAAAGTGATAATTCAAGAATTTCAAAAAAAAAAGCAAAAACCTTAATTCTTCGAGAGAGGAGACTTAATTTTCTAAACAAGAAGGCCTAATGAAAACAGCATGAAGTCAATTATATTTGATTTCAAAATTTTGTAAACAATCTATAAAATTTAATCTTGATTATAAAATGTAACTTCCGTAAGCCTTTTACAACCTTTATAACCTTTATTAACGAGTTGGTTAAAGCTGCAAGAAAACCTTGTTAATCTGACACAGGGTCCATATACTGGTTTTGCATCAGTGTGTCTTTGACACTAATGATATTTATAGAGAAGCTGAACTTATTTCACATTTCAAAATTGGCTCTTACAATCTTACATGCCTACCTCTTCCACAGTAGTCCCTGGGCCTTGAGGAATTGAATAACTTTAATTTCAGGCCCTGTGTCTCAGGAAAGCAGTTTATTTTGATTTGCATGTTCTATGGGGCTTGAAGATGAGGCTTTAATTGTTGTCAGTGTTTAAGATTTAGCAGGACTTGCTGTCCTTTTTAGACCCAAGAGTCAGACCCCTGTAACTCAATGTCACAAGGACTTTAAAAGCACATACAGGCCAGGCACTGTGGCTTGCACCTGTAATCCCAGCACTTTGGGAGGCCGAGGTGGGCGGATCACAAGGTCAGGAGATCAAGACTATCCTGACCAACATTGTGAAACCCTGTCTCTACTAAAAATACAAAAATTAGCCGGGCATGGCAGCGCACACCTGTAGTCTCAGCTACTCAGGAGGCTGAGGCAGGAGAATCGCTTGAACCAAGGAGGCAGAGGCTGCAGTGAGCCGAGATGGCGCTACTACACTGCAGCCTGGGCCACAGAGCAAGACTCTGTCTCAAAAAAAAAAAAAAAAAAGCACATACAGGCTGGCTGTGGTGGCTCACACCTATAATCTGTAATCCCAGGACTTTGGAAGGCCAAGGTGGGCAGATCACCTGAGGTCAGGAGTTCAAGACCAGCCTGGCCAACATGGTGAAACCCCATCTCTACTGAAAATACAAAAATTAGGCTGGGCACGGTGGCTCACACCTATAATCCCAGCACTTTGAGAGGCCAAGGTGGGTGGATCACCTAAGGTCAGGAGTTCAAGACCAGCCTGGCCAAAATGGTAAAACGCCATCTCTACTAAAAATACAAAAATTAGCCACGCATGGTGGCGGGTGCCTGTAGTCCCAGCTACTAGGGAGGCTGAGGCAAGAGAATCACTTGAACCTGGGAGGCAGAGGTTGCAGTGAGCTGAGATCCCGCCACTGCACTACAGCCTGGTGACAGAGCAAGGCTCCATCTCAAAAAAAAGAAAAAAGAAAAAGACAGAAAAAGAAAAAAAAAATCTTATCTCAGTTTTTTTTTGTTTGTTTGTTTGTGTTTTTTTGAGACAGAGTTTCACTCTTGTTGCCCAGGCTGGAGTGCAATGGCTCGATCTTGGCTCACTGCAATCTCCGCCTCCCAGGTTCAAGCAATTCTCCTGCCTCAGCCTCCCCAGTAGCTGGGACTATAGGTGCGCGATACCAAGCCTGGCTAATTTTTGAATCTTTAGTAGAGACGGGGTTTGACGATGTTGGCCAGGCTGGTCTCAAACTCCTGACCTTGTGATCCACACGCCTGGGCCTCCCAAAGTGCTAGGATTACAAGCGTGAGTCACCGCGCCCGGCCTATTGAAAGCCTTTTAAATACAAATATGCACAGATGCATGCATACAGACACACATCTTGGATGTTAGCCTTTTAATTAAGCTGACTTTTAACTATTGAGCTCCTTAACAAAAGAAAAAAAAATTTTTTTAATCTCATTACCATATTTCAGCTATGACAAAATGCTACTAAACTAACAGTGATCACACAAATTATATGATTTCTGAGCGCTCTAAGTGTAAGCAGAAATTAACACCAGCTGGCTGTTAAATGCTAACTTTATTCGTTTAAAAGGAATTTGCAAGACAAAAATGCCAAACCAGTTTCTTACCTAGTGATGGGTCACAGGCTGTAGACTGCTCTCTACCAGCCTAGAAGCAGGAAAAAAAACAACTCATCTTCTCTGTTGGAAGTGAGTTCGAACTCATGGAAAGAGGAAAACTTACCTTCCTGTAGGAAGCAAGTAAAACTCAAAAAAAAAAAAAAAAAAAAGAAAGAAAGAAAGAAAAAAGGAGTTGTACAGCAAAATAAACTACTTTAGATCTCAACCAAATTTTGGGAGATCAGGGATTCTCTGGAGGGGGTGCTCTCAGACCTCAGCAAATTGCCCTATTGGTTTGAGCCATAAAGTTAGCTCATGCTGGTACCAAGCACCAATAGGAGATTTATTTTTTTGAGATGGAGTCTCGCTCTGTTGCCCAGGCTGGAGTGCAGTGGCGCCATCTTGGCTCACTGCAACCTCTGCCTCCCGGGTTCAAGTTATTCTCCTGCCTCAGCCACCCGAGTAGTTGGGATTACAAGCACACGCCACCACACCTAATTTTTTTTTTTTTTTTTGAGACAGAATCTCGCTCTGTCGCCCAGAGCTGGAGTGCAGTGGCACAATCTCAGCTCACTGCAAGCTGCGCCTCCTGGGTTCATGCCATTCTCCTGCCTCAGCCTCCTGGGTAGCTGGGACTACAGGCGTCCGCCACCACACCAGGCTAATTTTTTGTATTTTTAGTAGAGATGCGGTTTCACCGTGTTTGCCAGGATGGTCTCGATCTCCTGACCTCATGATCCGCCCACCTTGGCCTCCCAAAGTGCTGGGATTGCAGGCGTGAGCCACCGTGCCCAGCTAATTTTGCATTTTTAGTAGAGATGGGGTTTCACCATGTTGACCAGGCTGGTCTCCAACTCCTGACCTCAAGTGATGCACTTGCCTTGGCCTCCCAAAGTGCTGTGATTACAGGCATGGGTCACCGTGCCTAGACAATAGATTTTTTTTTAAAGGTTAAGGGCATCTCCACTCAGAATTCTCCTGTGGTTACCAAAATGTGAACTCCCAAAATTTGAGACAGGTCTCAGTTAATTTAGAAAGTTTATTTTGCCAAGGTTGAGGACACGCCTGTAACACAGTCTCAGGAAGTCCTGAAGAGATGTGCCCAATGTGGTCCGGGCACAGCTTGGTTTTATACATTTTAGGAAGACATCAAAATGTAAGAAGTACATTAGTATTTGTTCTGTCCAGAGAGGCAGAGACAGCTCAAAGCGAGGTCCCCCCTCACTGGGGGCCTCCAGGTCACATGTAGGTGAGAGACAGATGGTTGCATTATTTTGAGTTTCTGATAAGTCTTTCCAGAAGAGGTAATCAGAATATGCATCTATCTCTGTGAGCAGAGAGATGACTTTGAATAGAATTGGAGGCACAAATCTGCCTCCAATTCTGTGGTTCCCAGGTTCTCAGCTTGAAGAGGCCCAAGATATTTTTCCTTCACACCTGGCATACAGTTAATGGGCTCTTTTGTAGGAGTTTCAGGATTTATAAAGCACTTTCACTCACATTATCACTTTTAGACTGTTTTCACAAATGTAACATATTAAGCATTTTTAAAATTTAAAAATGAAGGATAAATAACTTCTCCAAGACATCACTGAATAGCAAGTGATAAAAGGAGGGGAGTCACCAATGAGGGTTTGCCACTTTCTAGTACCTACCTCACAGGGTTGTTGCAAGGATAATACTAACCAATGTGTGGCAGTAGCACTTATAAAAATGGAATGTCACATCTTAGCTCCAATACAATACCCCTTTCTCAGGAAAGTCATCTTTGATGGTGTACTGTAGATCAAGTTCACACTATAAACTCATAAACAACATGTACTTCCTTTCCCAGCACTCAATGACAGTATTAACGTATGAATGACAGTATTAATGTATGTCATCATTTGATTGTCTCTTTTTTTTTTTGAGATGGAGTTTCACTCTTGTTGCCCAGGCTGGAGTACTGTAGCAGAACGAGCCACAGTCAAAACTCCTCAGACACCAGATTAAAGAAGGAAGAGGTTTATTCGGCCGGGAACGTCAGCAGATTTGTGTCTTAAAAGCCAAGCTCCCAGCCGAATAAACCTCTTCCTTCTTTAATCCAGTGTCCAGGAGCGTTCTCAGGATCCGCATTGCTTAATCTGGCCAGAGTCCCCGCCAGGGATGCTCTACAGGGCAGGCAGTACAATGGCACAATCTCGGATCACCGCAATCTCAGATCACAGCAACCTCCGCCTCCCGGGTTCAAGTAATTCTCCTGCCTCAGTCTCCAGAGTAGCTGGGATTACAGGCATGTGCCACCATGTCTGGCTAATTTTGTATTTTTAGTAGAGACAGGGTTTCTCCATGTTGGTCAGGCTGGTCTCGAACTCCCAACCTCAGGTGATCCACCCACCTCAGCCTCCCAAAGTGCTGGGATTACAAATGTGAGCCACTGCACCCGGCCTTTTTTCTTTTATTCCGAAAGCTCTATCAGGATATTAATGTCTGGTTTTATTCTCCATAAAATCTCCTACACCTAATACAGCACTTGTCATATGGAATTTTTTTTGAGGCAAGGTCTGGCTCTGTCACCCAGACTGGAGTGCAGTGGCGTGATCTCTGCCTACTGCAGCCTTGGGCCTCCCAGGCTAAAGCGATCCTCCCACCTCAGCCTCCCAAGTAGCTGGGACCACATGCATGCACCACCACACCCAGCTAATTTTTCATTTTTTTGTAGAGAGGGAGTTTCGCCATGTTGCCCAGGCTGGCCCAATTTCCGATTAACTCTAGATCTGATTACTTTTCTTAGTCTAGGAAAACTGTGTTACAGTGATGCGAGGATCTGTAGAATGACGTTGATGTTACTCCTCTGAGATCAAAGTTACTATTAATATCAATTTCGATGAACTAGAGACCGCTGTAGGGAGATTGTGGGAACTGTTCAGAACGGTTTAATCTGGGAGGACACGACTTCTACTGAGAATGCATGCCCTGAACGACAATTCGTTTTCACCTCAAAAACCTGGATCGCAGTTTTGTCTCTCCTTCCGTACGATGACCCAAGATGGCGGAGCCCGGGATTGAAAACCCAGATTCAAGATGGCGACTTCCAGCTTCCCCCATAGCGTCGCGCGTGGCCACCGAGGCCACGCCTACTTCCGGCGACTCCGGCTCAGCATGGCTGCTTTAGCGACTGTTCTCTTCAGTGAGTGGGTATAGATAGTGACCGTGGACTCGGAGGCGCGTTGGGGAGGGGCACAGGACCCCTGATCCGGCTGCGCGGCCTCTCCCCCAGCTCTGTTCTGTTTTCCCAGCAGGTGTCCGGAGGCTGCACTGCGGCGCAGCCGCTTGGGCGGGCAGCCAGTGGCGACTACAGTGAGTGCTGGGATGAGGGGTCCTGGGGGACCAGAAGCCGGGCTGGGTCCTCACAGATCTGTTTTTCTCCACACAGGCAGGGACTGGCTGCCAACCCCTCCGGCTACGGGCCCCTTACAGACCTCCCAGACTGGTCATATGCGGGTGAGCGCTGATCTGACAGTTAACTCCACTGGGGAGATTTTCACCCAGAGGGAACGCCCCTGGACGGGGAGCTGGGGGGTATCAAGGTGGGGGCGTGTAAAAGTGTTGAACTTTCTATTTGGAAAACGGAATTTGGGGAATCCCTCGTGTTTATTTTGTAGATTACACTTCAACTAAGGAAGGTAAAGCTAAACAGGATCTTGACTTGTGGAGATAAGCAGAAGATAATTCTGACTTGGGGCCGCCAGGGTGGAAGCGGGTGACAAGACTTCTGCGTTTTTTAAAGGGGGACATTATTTTTTTTAACCAAGAACCACTTTTCTGTGTGGTTAGTGAATTTTCAGTATTTGGTACCAAATGGAGGGGGAGCTCTTTGAAAAGCTACAGAAATAAACATCTCAGAGGGGTAGAAGGATGAAGACTATGGATGGCAGGCTCCCTTCAGAAAATTATTTTCCCTTTACTTACAAAAGAGAGGGGTGGGGGAGAGTAGATATTAGCCCTAGAAGGGAGGGACCTTAGAGAAGTTGAAGCTACTCCCCATTCTTCTTATGAGACTCCAGTGTACAAGTAGGAAATTTGAGGCCTACAGAAGTGAATTGCCCATGATCATACAGCTAGGTAAAGCCAGGACTAAACATAGGCCAGTCCTCCTTGACAACACAGAAATCTGAATATTTAATCCCCTATTGTTGCTCTCTAGGAGTATGATCCTGCTTAATTGGATAATTGGTGACTGAGGAAGATGGTGAAGATTTTTTCCACTTGTTATTTACTGTAAGAAGCTTGGCATCTCCTTGTAGGAGTATGGACTGTTGGAAAGACTCTGGAATTATATATGACTGCTTCTTTTTTTTTTTTTTTTTTTTTGAAATAGGGTCTTTCCCTGTCACCCAGGCTGAAGTGCAGTGGCATGATCATCGCTCACTGCAGCCTTGATCTCCTGGGCTCAAGCAGTCCTCCCACCTCAGCCCCCCAAGTAGGTGGGACCACGGGCACACACCACCATTCCTGGCTAATTTTTTTTTTTTTTTAAACACCTAGTAGAGATAAGGTCTTGCTATGTTGCCCAAGCTGGTCTTGAACTCTTTAGTTCAAGTGATCCCCTTAGCCTCCCAAAGTGCTGGGATTACAGGCATGAGCCACCACGCCCAGCCTGTGGACCTTATTCTTAATCTAGGCTTCCCTTCTCGCTAACTTTGTGGTCTTGGACAAGTTACTTAATTTTATCTTAGTCTCAGTTTCCGTATCTGTAAAAGAATACCTATCTCATACGGTTCTTATAAGGATAAAATGAAACAACCAATGTAAAGCACGTGGCATACACAATATTGGTTCCCCTTCCTGATAAATATCACCTCTTCTCTGTCTTGCCTTCAAACTTTTGGGCAGAGTTTTCACTCTGTTTCTTTCTTTGCAGAAAGTAAACTACTTGGGTCAGATACTGCATCTTTTCAGCAAGTCAGCAGATATTTGTGGATGTTTATTAACATGCTTATGTGCCTACACTATACTATGAATAGCAAAAGCTAGCGATACAGTTCTTGACCCAGGGAACTTAAAGTCTAACTAGGACAAAGCGTGGACGTTTTAAAAATTAAGTAATAGCATTCAGGGCCAGGCGCCGTGGCATGTGCCTATAGTCCCAGCTACTCGGGAGGCTGAGGCAGGAGAATCGCCTGAGCCCAGCAGGTGGAGGTTGTAATGATCTGAGATTGTGCCATCGCACTCCAGCCTGGGCGACGGAGCAAGACCTTGTCTCAAAAATAATAATAGTAAATAATAGTATTTCAATACTCTGCCCCTTTCCAAAAGGACCTAAGGTAGCTAAATAACACTTAAAGAAAAAAAGTACAGTAAATGTCCCAAGGCAAATAGGTGAATATTAAATAGTCAGCACTTCTTTCAGAAGAAAAGGCTGATGGATTTGAAGAGATTAGAGTTTCTGGGAAAGTTAGGGTTTGAGTGGACCTAAGGATGAAAATTTGGCTGGAAGAAAAAGAAAAGAGGGCATTTCATTGTGGAGTGGGATGGAATTTAGCAAAGAGACATAGTACAACAGTGATCACATTGCTTAAGAATTTCTGAAGACAAAACAGATTCAGCATTGCAGAGGACCTCAAATACAAGGCTAATGAGAGTTAAGTGAAATAGAGTAGTAAATAGCCGGGTATGGTGGCACGCACCTGTAATCCCAGCTACTCAGGAGGCTGAGGCAGGAGAATCACTTGAACCCGGGAGGCAGAAGTTGCGGTGAGCCGAGATCATGCCATTGCACTCCAGCCTGGGCAACAAGAGCAAAAGTCTGTCTCAAAATAAAAAATAAAATAAAAAAGGCCAGGCACAGTGGCTCACGCTTGGAATCCCAGCACTTTGGGAGGCCGAGCCAGGTGGATCACAAGGTCAAGTGATCAAGACTATACTGGCCAACATGGTGAAACCCCGTCTCTACTAAAAATACAAAAATTAGGAATGGTGGCACATGCCTGTAGTCCCAGCTACTCAGGAGTCTGAGGCAGGAGAATCTCTTGAACCCGGGAGGCAGAGGTTGCAGTGAGCTGAGATTGCGCCACTGCACTCCAACGTGGCAACAGAGCGAGACTCTCTGAAAAACTAAATAGATAAATGAAATAAAATGAAAGAGTAGTAGTATGCCTAAGAGCTCATTCTGGGTTATCGTACCTTACCCTTGAAGATGAGGGACGTATTTTAGCTTAATTAAGCTACAGTGTATATGAAATGGAAGAGAGGAGCTAGAGATTGGTTCTTCCCTTATTCCTATCACAGTATTTGCACAAGGTGCTGCAGACCGTCTCTAACACTTGCCTTTTCTCTCACTTCTACTTGTAGATGGCCGCCCTGCTCCCCCAATGAAAGGCCAACTTCGAAGAAAAGCTGAAAGGGAGAAGTTTGCAGTGAGTGGCTAGAGCAACAGCCAGGGCTACCTGGAAGGAGAACATTTAAATCATAATTTGTCTTGAGCTGTGTTGCACCTAAGCAAACATGTACCCCTCATGCAGAGGTTTTATTAATAACAGCCAAAGGTTGTTGATGTTTTTGTTTTTGGTGAGATGGAGTTTCGCTCGTTGCCCAGGCTGGAGTGCAATGTTGCCATCTCAGCTCACCTCAACTTCCTACTCCCGGGTTCAAGCGATTCTGCAGCCTCAGTCTCCCGAGTAGCTGGGATAACAGGCATGTGCCACCACGCCTGGCTAATTTTGTATTTTTAGTAGAGACGGAGTTTCTCCATTTTGATCAGACTGGTCTCAAACTCCCAACCTCAGGTGATACGCCTGCCTCAGCCTCCCAAAGTGCTGGGATTACAGGCGTGAGCCACCGTGCCTGGCCCCAGCCAAAGGTTTTAATAGCACTGTGAGAAGGGAGGAAGAGAGTGGGGCACTGCCAGGACAGGAACCAGTAGTAGACATCCTGCTGCGCATTTTGCTGTCTCCCTCTGCTTCCCAAGCCAGGACTTGCTCCCACTGGGGAGTCAGCAGTGTCATTTTCCAGATGAAACCTTTGAATTTGTAAGTGGAAGGATATATAGTGTAGCGCTTAAGTCCCAGATGTTATCCACACTGTTTTCCTGTCTGTTTCAGAGACGAGTTGTACTGCTGTCACAGGAAATGGACACTGGATTACAAGCATGGCAGCTCAGGCAGCAGAAGTTGCAGGAAGAACAAAGGAAGAAGGAAAATGCTCTTAAATCCAAAGGGGCTTCACTAAAGAGCCCACTTCCAAGTCAATAAAAAGCAGCTCCTGCCTCCCTCAGCCTCTCTCTGGATTTCTTTTCTGTCACCTAGATGCTTCATCCCACCCAGAAGAGAGCCTTCACATTCCCCATCTGTCTCCAAAGCAAAAGAGCTGGGACACCAAGAACAAGCTGTTAAATCACTGCCTGGGAGGCTTGGCTTAGTGCCCTCATCTCTGGCTCCATTCCAGTTCGGCTAAGTCTTGCTTTAAAATGTTTACCTCCTTTGCAGGCCATAGGACTGGCCCAACTATGAGAAATAGCTGTTCTGTGCACATGAAAAGGGGACAGCAGTTTTCCTGGTTCTAGCCAGGCACTCAAGCCTTTAAGAGCCCATACACAGTTTAGGCCATGTACAGCTGGCATCTAATAAATGTTTTCATGAAAAAGATTTTCAGCTGGGCACGGTGGCTTACGCCTGTAATCCCAGCACTTTGGGAGGCTGAGGCGGGTGGATCACGAGGTCAGGAGTTCAAGACCAGCCCAGCCAACATGGTGAAACCCCCCCCCCCGCCGTCTCTACTCAAAATACAAAAATTAGCCAGGGGTGGTGGCACACACCTGTAATCCCAGCTACTTGGGAGGCTAAGGCAGGAGAATGACTTGAATCCAGGAGGTGGAGGTTGTGGTGAGCCAAGATTGTACCACTACACTCCAGCCTGGGCGACAGAGTGAGACTCCATCTCAAAAAAAAGAAAAAAAAAATTTCTAGTCTAGGTCCCTTTTTTGACAAGCATCTGGTGTCAGTCTTCCTAAGATTCAAATACATGGTCCACGTGGTTACCCCCACTGGGAAGACTGATGTGGGAAAAACCATACCTGGGTGTTGCATGTTCTGCCAAGAGTGGGGTTCTGAGGTCTCCATGTTTCTGACTGTATTCCAGAGATTGGTTGAAGAGGGGCTTGTACCTTCCAACCCCAGTTTGTGTAGGAAAGCCCTACGTAAGGGCTTAGCCCTCAGTCACTGTGGGGTAGGTAACTGTTTAATAACACAACCATGGGAGGCCAAGACGGGCGGATCACAAGGTCAGGAGATCGAGACCATCCTGGCTAACAAGGTGAAACCCCATCTCTACCAAAAATACAAAAAATTAGCCGGGCGTGGTAGCGGGTGCCTGTAGTCCCAGCTACTCGGGAGGCTGAGGCAGGAGAATGGCATGAACCCAGGAGGCGGAGCTTGCAGTGAGCCGAGATTGCACCACTGCACTCCAGCCTGGGTGTACTGCACTCCAGCCTGGGTGACAGAGCGAGACTCCATCTCAAAATAAATAAATAAATACACACCATATACCTCCCACAAACCTGGAGGCTCCACAGGACCTGAAAAGCTTTTCATTTTATTGATCGTGAATCTGAGAGCAAAAGACCTTTGTTTTCATTGCAGTACTGAGCACTAGACTTCCATTCTTCTGCCACAGAAGTGCGATAGTTCCTGAATCCCTTGATTTCTGAAGCTTCCTACCTGACCTAATTTCTGTCCACCCTCCTTTATTCCTTCCTTTGCTTTCTTCTCCCTCCTCGCACTACCTCCGTCCTCTCTCACTGACCAAATGCAATTCTTGGATCTTAGATTTCGCTGATAGTCGAGTTTTCTGTCTCCCACACTTTTCCTGCTTCTGTTGCGCTGCTTTTCCACATCTGTCTAGTTCCGGACCCTTTATCTGTCTCCCTTTCTCACGGTCAGCTTTATCCTGCCCTCTCCCTTTCCTACATACCTCCATCTTTTGTTCTGAGTCCAGTAAGTCCCTAAAGGAGATTTTACTCTTTAAGAATTGCCTCCTTTTTCAGTGTAGAGGTGGAACTAAACCCCAGCATCCCAACTCCCAATCCCTTCTTTTACAATAATTTCACCCAGCTTGATTTGCTTTCCCCAGATCCCATGGCCTTGTACCCTTTTCCTGTCAGCGAGTTCCAATTAAAGGTGCAGCCACGTTACAAATGACAATAAAGGAATCTTTCTACAAGGTTGGAGCCACAGATCCAGTATGGTTGTGGGGTTTTTTGTTGGTAGTTGGGTTATAGTTTGGAATTTTTGGCAGCAGAGGGAGGAACATAGACAGTTGTCTATAGGGGCCAGAAGATAACCCCCCAACTATTAGTAAACTGGCCCCTTCTCCCTATGCAGGTCTCATGAGCATGGAGGAAGACCTCACCATCCCACACTTTGAGCTCCTTGTTGCCCCTAGCCACGTAGTCCCCAATAATTTCCACCCTGAGGTGAGACAAATGCTGAATACCAGAGGAATCAAGCCACTCAGAATATGCTTATGGGGAGAAAGTCTCCCACATCCCGTCCCCTGGGTCCCCTACAGCCCCCTGCTGTCCACCGTGGCCTCAACCCCTGCAGATGGCAGCCTGCACCACAAAAAGGCAACTTAGCGGGTTGGGTTTTTTTTTTTTTTTTTTTCTTGGTTGTAATTGGATTCAGGCTAAAACAACCACGTCCCCAACCAGGAAAGGAGGGCACTGGGGCGGGGACGGAGGAGAGGCTGCGGGAAAAGGGAGGGACCAGAGGAGAGAGCGAGAGGGATCCAGACCCCAGTTCGCCGACTAAGCAGAAGAAAGATCAAAAACCGGAAAAGAGGAGAAGAGCAAACAGGCACTTTCAGGAACAATCCCCTTAATTCCAAGCCGACAGCGCTCTAGGAATTAAAGTTCAGTGCTACCGAAGACAAAGGCGCCCCGAGGGAGTGGCAGTGCGACCCCAGGGCGTGGGCCCCGCCGCGGAGCCCACACTGCCCGGCTGACCCGGTGGTCTCGGACCATGTCTCCCGCCCCAAGACCCTCCCGTTGTCTCCTGCTCCCCCTGCTCACGCTCGGCACCGCGCTCGCCTCCCTCGGCTCGACCCAAAGCAGCACCTTCAGTCCCGAAGTAAGTGAGCTCTCCGGCCCTTCCTGGAGTCTCGCCCGCCGGGAGGCGAGCCCGGGGGTCTCCAAGGGGACAGCCTCTATTCGGAGAGGAGGGCTCTTGGGATCTCGGCTGTTCGGGCCTGCAGGATTCCCCCTCCTTTTCTTTTTCCTCTTCGTCTCCAAACTTCCAGATCGATCCAACTTTTGCCCGCTTCCAACCAGCTGCCCCCACCCCCTGCGCCGCCGACTGTCTTTCCCATTCCTTCTTTTTTCCCAGTCCTTGGAAGAACTTTACAACTGGGGCAGACTCCCCCTTCCCCAATTCCCTTGGGCTCTGCGTTCAGCTCTGGAACCGCCTGGTAAACATTTGGACTCCGCTCAAACCCCGCGCTGTCCCGGCTCCTCGTCATGCGCGAGAGTTTGTTGTTTCTTCGACTTTCCAGCTCTCCAGCGCTCTCCCGCCGGCGCGCCCTCCGATGGGCGCTCCGGCCTCCCCGGGCGGCCCAGGCCCTGAGCGGACGCGTCTGCGGCCAGATGGGGGTCGAGGGTGAACGGCCGAGCGTCCAGGGCCACAGCCCCCGTCTCCCCGAGAGGACCCCGCTGTCCCCCTACCCGCATCCCTGGCGTCGAGGGTCGCAGCGCCGGCGCGCTGGCCGCGTTTCCGTCCACACAAAGCTCTCCTTGTGGGCCGGGTGATCGGCCGGGTCGCTGCCTTCCCCTATCCCCACCCGCGTCGGCGCCTTCAGGCCCTTTTTGTTGTTAATTGTTTTTCTGTGTTAATTGCAGGGAGCCAGGGGGCGTCGCTTGGGGAGTGGGGAGAGGGTCTGGCCCGGGGTGCCCTCACACGTCTCGGCTGGCTCGGGCGCCCCCCACCCCCACCCCGGCCCAGACGGTGGCCCACCGGGCCCCAGAGGAAGCTGCGTGGGAGTTGTCTGAGGAGGTTTTTCCTCTCTCTCTCTTATTTTGGGGTGAAGGTGGGAGACGGATTTAATGAGCTTCTTATTTTGGGCCATCTCAACCCACTCAGCCTGGCAAGGGCCTGGGTGCGGTCGGGAGGGGCCAGGAAGGGCCCCAGAAGGGGGATGGGATCTGGGTTTGGCTTCTCCGCCCTGGTCCCACCCCGGAGGAAACTCTTTGGAAAGAATACTCTCTTCTCTCTCTGTCCCTGAAGGGGTCTGGGGCCGACTGGAAAAGTATGGCCCCAGGAATGGGGGTGGAAGACGAAACGTGGAGTGCTCAGACACCAGGGAGAGTAAAAACCTGCCCTAGTGCTGGAGGCTGAGCCTGACTCTCGGGGAGGAGTCGTCCTCTTCCCAGGCCTAGAGTCCTCCTCTGAGACCTGAAAGGGAGCGCCCCTAAGAAAACGAGCCTGGGCATCTGGGGAGCTGCCCACAGCCAACTTCACTGCCTTGCCTTTTTTCCCTCCCCTGCTCTGCTGGGTCCCCCAGGGGAGGGGCGGCAGCCCTGGCTCCGTTTTAAGTGGGTCATGGGCGGTCCCAGTGCCAGAACCACCATTTGCTTCTGGGCCCTGGAAGGGAGGGAGGAGCAGCCCCAGAGGCTAGGATCCAGGGCCTACTGCAGAGCTGGAGGTCCCCCCACCCTCCACTGGACTCCTAAGCCAAGGTGGGAGGTGTTCCGTTGACTTTCTCCTAGGGGATACCTTGCATCTCTCTCATTCACAAAGACAAAGCCAACCAGCTGAGTTCTTTGACCCAACATAGTTGCTTTTTACTCCAGACCAATGTGGAGGGAAAGCTGGGGTGGTGCAGGCCTCATGCAGCTGGGTCCCTCCCACCAGGCCTCCAGAGTCCTGCACCAGCTCCAGGACAGCCCTCTCCTCCCTATGGCCCGTCTGGCGCTGAGCCCTTCCTCCCACCCAGCCGCAGACACAAGAGTCCTCTCTTCTGTGGTTTCGACCTCATAGTCTCTGTGAGGAGAGAAACTTGCCTAGGCCTGGTGGGAGGAGAGGGATGGGGGCACTTCCTTTCCAGGCCTTGCAGCTCTCTTGACTCCAGGGAAGTCTTTCACTTGACTGAGCCTTCATTTTTCTCCCTAGGGTATGGGGTGGAGGTTGTGGGTATGAATATTTAGACCCGCCTAGCTTCTTGAAAGACTCCAGAGGGGATTTCCCCTAGAGCTCCTGGATGTGGATTCTCCCCATCTCTGTGCTGCCCTCCCTTCTGTCGTTCTGCTTTAGGTGAATTCTCTCAGCTTTGCTCTCTGAGGGTTGAGGGGGCCTGGCCTCAGTCCTCCTGCCTTCCAGCATCAGAAGTAGACCAGTCCTGTCCTTCCCCAAGTCCTGAAGCAGCTGCTCCCCAACCAAGGGTCATAAGCCTGGGGTGTATTTATCCTGCAGGTGAGGCTAGGGGCAAAAGACGTTTCCTGCATATTTAGGCACAGGCCACAGCAGGCCTCCCCAGGCACTGGCTGTAGCATCAGCCAGAACAGGTCAAGGCAAGCCTGCAGCTCCCTGAGAGCAGCCCGGGACTGGCGTGCCCTGCTTGGCTCCCCTCTGGTATACCAGAGGTTAAATGTCACTCCTTCGTCTACCCCTGAAGAGGGGCTCTCAGAGCCTCAGAACTAGGTGGTGCTGGGGTTGTTCTAGCCAAGACTGTTGGCTGGGAAAAGGCTGGGTTGTTTACGTCACGGGTTCTAGCTCCCATCAGCCTTGGGGGATCACTTCCCAGAACCATGTTGCAATTCTTGCCCCTGTGGGCTCAGGTCCCCAGTCAGCTGCTCTTGAGTCACCCCCAGTCCCCATGCAAGACTACTGCCCCATCACCAGGGCCTGAGCCAGAGGTGAAGGGCCATGTGGCAGTCCATACTGATGACCTTGGATAGGAGATGCAGCACCCAACAGCAGCCTCCCCCATCTCCCCTCCAAGGTCCCGTCCTGGGCAACCTACAGCCCCTTCCCGAACTCCCTAAGAAAGCAAAACTGGAGCAGGGACTAGAGCGATCTGGGTGGTGTCTTCTCCCCATAAAAGAATCCAAGCATCTTCATATTTCATATATAACTTGGCCTGTTTTACTTTTCTGTTTTGTTTTGTTTTGAGAGAGAGTCTTGCTCTGTCACCCAGGCTGAGTGCAGCGGCGCAATCTTGGCTCACTGCAACCTTGGCCTCCCAGGTTCAGCGATTCTCCTACCTCAGCCTCCCGAGTAGCTGGGACTACAGGTGCCCACCACCATGCGTGGCTGATTTTTGTATTTTTAGTAGAGACAGAGTTTCGCCATGTTGGCTAGGCTGGTCTCAAACTCCTGACCTCTCAAATCACCTCTCAGGTGATCTGACCGCCTCGGCCTCCCAAACTGTTAGGATTACCGGCATCAGCCACCACACCCAGCCTGGCTTGTTTTACTTTGAGGCTTTAAGAAAATACTCCATCGTCGTTACAATAAAGGCTGACTTTCTCCTCAACAGGGCTTTGCAGTGTGTGAACCTTTTAATCAAACACCAAAAGCCTAACATTAATTTAAGGCGATATGCCGCCTTTATATTATGACCAATTCACAACATACCTGAAATAAAATACAGTCACCAAGTGTCCTCCACCCCTATCTCCCACTTCCTCTGCTGAGAATCCTTTTTTTTTCTTTTTTTTTTTTTT
>NW_012104032.1:642566-654529 GCF_000951045.1 Mandrillus leucophaeus
TTTTTTTGAGACGGAGTCTCGCTCTGTCACCCAGGCTGGAGTGCAGTGGCGCAATCTCGGCTCACTGCAAGCTCCACCTCCTGGGTTCATGCCATTCTCCTGCCTCAGCTTCCCGAGTAGCTGGGAGTACAGGCGCCTGCCACCACGCCCGGCTAATTTTTTTTTGTATTTTTAATAGAGACAGGATTTCATTGTGTAAGCCAAGATGGTCTCGATCTCCTGACCTCATGATCCACCTGCCTTGGCTTCCCAAAGTGCTGGGATTACAGGTGTGAGCCACTGTGCCCGGCCTCTGCTAAGAATCTTAAATAGGCCTTTAGGTTCTAAGCCACAGGTCAGATGCTGCTTGGATAAGGACAGTGACAGGATCCTGGCTCCAGCTGAATCACACCTCTTACCACATCCCGAGTTCCTAGTTTCCCCTTGTAGTGGCCAGCCTTAGCTCTAGCTCTTTTTCTGCCCTCCTTTCTAAAAAGATCTCAGCTGTGAAGGTCCCGGGGACATGGCCCTCCCATCCCAGGAGGGCCTCATGTCAAACCCAATAGTAGAACTCACTCAGCCTGTCAAGACCCCTCCCCACCCATCATGGGCATAGCCCATTCCCAGGTGGAACATGCTATATCTGCAAGAACACTGACATGGAGGAGAAAAGTGCTAGAAGGAATCACAGCTCTGAGAAGACATCTCAGAACTCCATTAAACTACCAAGGCTCGCTCTCATTTTCAAGAGAGCTACAGCCAAAAGCCTGTTTGGGCCCATAGCCCCGAGGGGACAAGCCCTACTGGGGCCTGGACCAGAGATCAGGTCTAGCCTGGGAGTTCCTCCAGACCTGCTGGCGGAGCCAAGCTGGGAACCCACTGCCCTTTCCTCACCAAGTCAAGGCTGTATGCTGGGCATTGTGGGGGAGGTAGAGGCACCCATCGACCAGGTGGGGATGCTCTAAGCCATACCCCTTTCCCTACAGGCCTGGCTACAGCAGTATGGCTACCTGCCTCCCGGGGACCTACGTACCCACACGCAGCGCTCACCCCAGTCACTCTCAGCGGCCATCGCTGCCATGCAGAAGTTTTACGGCTTGCAAGTAACAGGCAAAGCTGATGCAGACACCATGAAGTAAGTACTAGACCCTGGCAGGAGTTCTGCCTAGCACCCACTGACAATGCCAGCCCCAGAGATGTTCCTACCTGAATGCCTGGCTTGTGCCCCCCCATACCTCATCCCCACGTGCTGATCCTGACCCTCTCATGTTCACCCTGACCTCCTAACCTTGGCCTTTCCCCACATTGACACACAGCAAGTCTCACCTAACACTGACGCTGGAGACCTTTCTCTTTCATACGTTGCACTGACCCCAATCCTCACACCCAAACCCACTCCAGGGCCATGAGGCGCCCCCGATGTGGTGTTCCAGACAAGTTTGGGGCTGAGATCAAGGCCAATGTTCGAAGGAAGCGCTATGCCATCCAGGGTCTCAAATGGCAATATAATGAAATCACTTTCTGGTGAGTCCAGCAGGCAAGCAACCTTTCTCACATCTTGTAATTATTCCCTACCCACTGTGCTTATGCAGAGACTCAGAGACCTCCTGCCCTACTCCCCGCAGTTCCTGGGAAGCATCCCTGGGAGTGGGGAGGAAAATGGCTCTCATCTTGGAAAGAGGTGTAGCCATCAAGGGTGTACCCCAGTGCCAGAGAGCCAAAGCCTGAGGATCCCTTGTTCTTGAGACAGAGGCATCGTGCATGAGGTAGCAGGAAGAGTTGAGTCAGGCAGAGGTGGCTGGGCAGCACAGTCAGACCTGGGAGAGTGCAGGGAAGGAGAATGTTGCCCCTCGTTGTCCTAACACACCCCATCCTCTCCCCACGTGGCTGGACCTCAGCATCCAGAATTACACCCCCAAGGTGGGCGAGTATGCCACATACGAGGCCATTCGCAAGGCATTCCGCGTGTGGGAGAGTGCCACACCACTGCGCTTCCGCGAGGTGCCTTATGCCTACATCCGTGAGGGCCATGAGAAGCAGGCCGACATCATGATCTTCTTTGCCGAGGGCTTCCATGGTGACAGCACGCCCTTCGATGGTGAGGGCGGCTTCCTGGCCCATGCCTACTTCCCAGGCCCCAACATTGGAGGGGACACCCACTTTGACTCTGCCGAGCCTTGGACTGTCGGGAATGAGGATCTGAATGGTGAGCCAAGTATCCCTGGGACTTACTCTGGAAAAAGCCAACAGTCATTTGTAGGGGTGGTTCCCCTCCCTCCTTCCAAAATCTCGGGGCTAGAAGGGACCACAAAGACCTTCTGGTCTAACTGCTGACAAAAGCAGGAGTCCTGTTTGAGCTATTTACATCTGGTCCCTCCTCTCACCCACTGACTGGCTTTCCAGTCAAAGACTTCAAAGCATCCTTATCACCCACTTTTCCAAATTGATGTCATGTCTAGCTCCTGGGAGAAACGGGACTAGAGAGGGCCTTGGCTCCCCTTAACACAGGTCTTTCTGGGATGGGGGTCCTGCTTCCAAGCACTGTCTCACCTCCACCCAGAGGAGCTTGTTGACTGGCTTGTGCTTAAATGCCAGATAAAAAGCTGGACCTCAGAATTTGGTCACTTTGGATTGAAAACATGGGCAGCAGGCTTGGGGGTGAAACCAAAGCTGCTGGTGGGGAAGCAGGGAGGCTGAGGGAAGGGATTCAGGCTGCTATCATCACTGTCCCCATCCTTCCAGGAAATGACATCTTCCTGGTGGCTGTGCACGAGCTGGGCCATGCCCTGGGGCTCGAGCATTCCAGTGACCCCTCGGCCATCATGGCACCGTTTTACCAGTGGATGGACACAGAGAACTTTGTGCTGCCTGATGATGACCGCCGGGGCATCCAGCAACTTTATGGTGAGTAATCTACACCCACGCCTGCTCCCTCCTCTGCTCCTTCCTCTGCTCCTTGTCCCCTCCTGGTCTACGCATTTCCCCTGTTTCATGCCGTGCAGTGTCTGCACCGCCTCCTGCCAACCCGACGTTGCCTCTATCAGCTCCACTTTTGAGCCCACCTTTTCTGTCGCCTCCCAGTTGGTTGCTTCAGCCTCCCCTAGAAGCCCATCCACACCTTTCCAAGGGTACTGTCTGCCCATCTGTCTGTCCTTCCCTCCCCTCTCTCCTCCTAAGTCTGAAATGCCCCTCGTGTTTTCTGCCCCAGGGAGTGAGTCAGGGTTCCCCACCAAGATGCCCCCTCAACCCAGGACTACCTCCCGGCCTTCTGTTCCTGATAAGCCCAAAAACCCCACCTACGGGCCCAACATCTGTGATGGGAACTTTGACACCGTGGCCATGCTCCGAGGGGAGATGTTTGTCTTCAAGGTGAGAAGAAGAGGTGGGCTGGTTTGGAAGACAAAAGGGTTCTATGGGCCGGGCGTGGTGGCTCATGCCTATAATCCTAGAACTTTGAGAGGCCAAGGCAGGCGGATCTCCTGAGGTCGGGAGTTCGAGACCAGGCTGGTCAACATAGTGAAACCCCATCTCTACTAAAACTACAAAAAATTTGCTGAGTGTAGTGGTGGGTGCCTGTAATCCCAGCTACTTGGGAGGGAGGCTAAGGCAGGAGAATCGTGCGAACCTGGGAGGCAGAGGTTGCAGAGAGCCGAGATAGGGCCATTGCACTCCAGCCTGGACAACAGTGCGAGACTCCATCTCAAAAGAAAAGGAGGGGGGCTCTGTGGTAGGGCAGCTGGGTGGAAGTGACAACAGCTGGACTGAAAACTAAAATTGAGGAACAAAAAGCAGTAGGGGAGCTTTGGGGACTGAGCCAGAGATCTAGGCCGCAAGACGGAATGGACTCTTCCTGCATTGACTGACTTCCAGGAGCGCTGGTTCTGGCGGGTGAGGAACAACCAAGTGATGGATGGATACCCAATGCCCATTGGCCAGTTCTGGCGGGGCCTGCCTGCGTCCATCAACACTGCCTATGAGAGGAAGGATGGCAAATTTGTCTTCTTCAAAGGTAACCAGGCACTCCACTTTAGTCTTTGGGAGTGAGGAAGGTCTCCCCAGAGGAGCTGATTTCCTCTAAAGTCCCTAGAGCCTGCGTTGAACCCAGATGCTGCCCTCCTGTCCTCCCCAGGAGACAAGCATTGGGTGTTTGATGAGGCGTCCCTGGAACCTGGCTACCCCAAGCACATTAAGGAGCTGGGCCGAGGGCTGCCTACCGACAAGATTGATGCTGCTCTCTTCTGGATGCCCAATGGAAAGACCTACTTCTTCCGTGGAAACAAGTAAGACCTCAACCCCTTAACCCCAGGCCTTCCTCAGAAACCACCACCACCCCAAATTCCCTCAGTTCTGGAGAAAGACGCACTTTACCCCCAAGATGCTTCCTTGGAGAAGGAGCTGGCTGAGCCTCTGCTGTTGCCTAGAAATGGGCAGCCTCCTTTGGGCACCGTGTGAGTGGGATGTGACCGGGTCATTTCAGACCTGGTCATTTGGCACCTCCTGCCTCCAGCACTGTGCCTCCGCCCCAGCAGCCAGGCACTGTCATTAGGGCTGCTAGTGGCTCCTTGCAGCCTGGACCCTCCCTTCCACCCCCACCTTCCGCTACTTTCAGCAGCAGGCCCTCATTACTCAAAACCCCTGTCCCCACCCTGTCCGCAGCTATCCTTTGCCCACTGGTGGATTCGATCTGGGTCTTGCTGCCCTCTGAGGACATGCCCAGTGTCTGCCACTGCCCTTCCTTTCCCCTTCCCCAGGTACTACCGTTTCAACGAGGAGCTCAGGGCAGTGGATAGCGAGTACCCCAAGAACATCAAAGTCTGGGAAGGGATCCCTGAGTCTCCCAGAGGGTCATTCATGGGCAGCGATGAAGGTGAGAGGGGCAAGGGAAGGTGTCGCTGAGAGAAGGACGGGAATAGGGAGTTGAGGAAGAGTGGGAGGGAAGCCTGAGGGAGTGCTGTGTGGAAAACAATGGCGATGATAATACCACACACCAGGCGCTGGGCTAGGTGCTTCCACACGTGGTACCCATTCATCCCTACCACCTTCCAACCCGGTCCTATCGGCACCCCCATTTTACAGCTGAGGAAGCTGATGCTAAGGAAGGTGGAGGGGAGCTCAGCTGCCCTCACATTAACAGAGCTTCCCTCGCTCCTCTCCTCTCTTTGGTTCTTCCCTTCCTTACCACCTTCTGATTCACCCCCTGCAGTCTTCACTTACTTCTACAAGGGGAACAAATACTGGAAATTCAACAACCAGAAGCTGAAGGTAGAACCGGGCTACCCCAAGTCAGCCCTGCGGGACTGGATGGGCTGCCCATCCGGAGGCCGGCCGGATGAGGGGACTGAGGAGGAGACGGAGGTGATCATCATTGAGGTGGACGAGGAGGGCGGCGGGGCGGTGAGCGCGGCTGCCGTGGTACTGCCCGTGCTGCTGCTGCTCCTGGTGCTGGCGGTGGGTCTTGCAGTCTTCTTCTTCAGACGCCATGGGACCCCCAGGCGACTGCTCTACTGCCAGCGTTCCCTGCTGGACAAGGTCTGACGCCCACCGCCGGCCCGCCCACTCCTACCACAAGGACTTGGCCTCTGAAGGCCAGTGGCAGCAGGTGGTGGTGGGTGGGCTGCCCCCACCGTCCCGAGCCCCCTCCCCGCAGCCTCCTTGCTTCTCTTTGTCCCCTGGCTGGCCTCCCTCACCCTGACCACCTCCCTCCCTGCTGCCCCAGCATTGCATCTTCCCTAGATGGCTCCCATGAGGGCTGACTGGAAGGGTGGCCCTTTCCAGCCTCTGCCCCTCAGCGGAACCCTGTAGTTTTGTGTCTGTCCAGCCCCATCTGAATGTGTTGGGGGCTCTGCACTTGAAGGCAGGACCCTCAGACCTCGCTGGTAAAGGTCAAATGGGGTCATCTGCTCCTTTTCCATCCCCTGACATACCTTAACCTCTGAACTCTGACCTCAGGAGGCTCTGGGCACTCCAGCCCTGAAAGCCCCAGGTGTACCCAATTGGCAGCCTCTCACTACTCTTTCTGGCTAAAAGGAATCTAATCTTGTTGGGGATAGGGACCCTGAGACAGTGTGCGGGGGTGGGGACTGCCCAGCCACCCTAAGACCTTGGGAGGAAAACTCAGAGAGGGTCTTCCTTGCTTAGTCAGTCAAGTTCCTCGGAGATCTGCCTCTGCCTCACCTACCCCAGGGAACTTCCAAGGAAGAAGCCTGAGCCGTTGGGGACTAAAGGGACAGAAGAAACCCTTAGCAGCCCTATGCCTCTCGAATGTTAGCCTTGGATGGGGCTTTCACAGTTAGAAAAGCTGAAACCAGGGGTGCAGCTGTCAGGTAGAGTGGGGCCAGCGGGAGAGGCCCGGGTCAGAGCCCTGGGGGTGAGCCTGAAGGCCACAGAGAAAGCACCTTGCCCAAACTCAGGCAGCTGGGGCTGAGGCCCGAAGGCAGAGCAGCCAGAGAGGGCAGGATGGGCCCAAAAAGGAAAATGAGGACGTGCAGCAGCATTGGAAGGCTGGGGCCGGGCAGGCCAGGCCAAGCAGGGGCCACAGGGTGGGCTGTGGAGCTCTCAGGAAGGGCCCTGAGGAAGGCACACTTGCTCCTTCTGGTCCCTGTCCTTGCTGCCCAGGCAGCATGGAGGGGAAGGGTGGGGCAGCCCAGAGAAAGGAGCAGAGAAGGCACACAAACGAGGAATGAGGGGCTTCATGAGAGGCCACAGGGCCTGGCTGGCTGCGCTGTCCCGGCCTGCTCACCACCTCAGTGAGGGGCAGGAGCTGGGGCTCACTTAGGCTGGGCCCGCGCTTCCCTGGTGCCAGCACCCCTCAAGCCTGTCTCACCAGTGGCCTGCCCTCTCACAGCCCCACCCACCCAGCCCACCCATTGAAGTCTCCTTGGGCCACCAAAGGTGGTGGCCATGGTACCGGGGACTTGGGAGAGTGAGACCCAGTGGAGGGAGCAAGAGGAGAGGGATGTCAGGGGGGGTGGGGCACAGGGTGGGGGAAATGGGGTGAACGGTGCTGGCAGTTCGGCTAGATTTCTGTCTTGTTCGTTTTTTTGTTTTGTTTAATGTATATTTTTATTATAATTATTATATATGAATTCCATTCAAATCGTTTCTTTTTGTTAACAAGGGGCATGGGGAGGGGTGGGGGTGGGGGGGGCAGAGGCGTCTGACCCCAGGAACCTGCAGGGCGGGGCTGGGTCGGTGCCCTCTAAGGACAATTTTGACCTTGTTCAACCTTTCCACAAAGAATAAATTGTGTTTCACATTCCTTGTGTGGCTGAGCTCTGTAGAGGGTGATGGGCTGTGGGTGAAAGGAACTGGATGAGGCGAGGGCACGCGTCATGAGCAGCGTTTTCCATGAGGTGGGGTTTGGCATTTTTCATAAAGTAGTATGTTTATTCTTAGTGGACTAAAGGGATTCAGGGGCCAGAGTTGGGGAGCAGGGCATACCCATAGGGGGCAGTGGGGTGACTGACAGAGCTCAGCTGCTCTCCCACCACCTGGCTTAAAAGGCTGCCTTGAGCCCCAAGGCTCAGAGACAAGAGGAAGTGGTCAAGCTGAGGCCACTTGGAAAATCTTCCTAAATTGCATTACCCTGTCCTGTGACCCACCCGCAGACCCTCCGTTTCCTCATGCGTCTCTTCCAGAGGCAGGGGGAGTCCCATGATCATATTCAGCCTTGGGCTCACTGGCATGTCCTTCCCAGCCCTCAAGACCTAAGAAGTCTCTTCCAGACCTGGGGCTCTGCTGCTGAGACAGAAGGAAACAAGGGAGAAAGAGAGATAGGTGTTGCTGCTGGGCCTATTAGGAGCGGCCTGTCTCTGGCCAAACAGAGATCTCATCCTAATTGTCCGGAAGAACCAGGATGGTCAGGTTGGAAGGGCAGAATAACAAGGCTTTGCTTCCTCTTTCCTTAGAAACTCCTGCCCCAGACAGGGTTCCCAGGCTATCCACCCATCCTTCCTCTGAAACCAGCCTGGAGGGAGGAATCAGCCCAGTGCTGAGTCAGCTCAGCTGGAGGAGAGCAGCCCCTTTTTTTCACCCCCCTTCCCTTCCTGCCTCCACCCAGCCCACCCTGGGCTCCAGCCCAGACTCCCTCCACCGCCTGCCTTGCAGAGTCCTGGCCCCATCATGCCAGTCAGTCTATCCAGCTGCTATTCAGGGCTGGTTAGTGTGATTGCTTTGGCAGAAGGGGTACCCCACCTTCCTGTCTGCCAGGAACCCTGACCCTACGCCTGGCCTCCTGTACCTCCCCTGCCAACAGCTGTTTGGCAGAGTCTGTGTGTCTCGGTGGAATTGGACACCACCTCCGAACCACCCTTACCAGAGGGGATGGGGACCTTGACAAGGTGGCAGGGGAAGTCAGGGGCATCTGAGGGTGGTAGGGTCTGTGCGGGTGGCAAGGAACTCAAAGATGAGCTCATGGCCCCTTTGTGTTTTTGTGGTCCACATCTGGAGGCAATTACAGATGTTATCCAGTGGGAGTTTTGCAAAACACAGCTGGAGCCAGTGGAGGAGCCTGGGGAGGGGGGACTGCCAGAGAGAAGAGGAGGGGGAGCCTAGGGCTCCCGCGCTGGAGTGCGGTTTCCCCATCACGAGGAAATTGTTTGGCCCTGATTCTGGAATCACAAGATGCTCTCTGGAGCCAAGGGGGAGAGATGGGAATGGAGGACCAGAGACAAAGGGGGAAGAGGTAGAAGATGGGCTTATAAAATCCCCCACTGCTAAATTTGACTGGTTTAAAAAAAAACAAAAAAACAAAAATTAAAACAAGCAGAGAGAATTTCAGGGTGGAGACGCAGGGTCCCGTGCTTCTGACGTGCCTGGGCCTGCCTGATCCACCCCAGTGAGGCTGCCCGGGGACCCTGGGAGGTGCCTTAGTGATCACAAGGTCCCACTGAGTGAACCTCCAGGTCAGGCTGGGGTGAGGGGAGAGCAGAGGGCCCTGTGGCTTCCAAAAGACCTGCAAACTCTGCTTTCAGTGGCCCTACCCCGATTTGTCCGTTGGGCCTGACCCAGTTTCTATGGTTCCAAGTTCCTTTATTCGAAAGCAGCACATGTGAGTTGGAGCAGCCAGGAGGGAGCCAAGGGGAATCTTCAAGGAGGTTTGGGCAGAACCCAGGAAAATTGGTGCTAAGGAGACGCTGGACTGGGGGCAAGGGCTGAAGAGGAGCAGCACTCTGCCCACGACTGCACCCCACACATTTGGAGGGGGGCCACGGACTCCCTTGTCATCACCTCCCTTTCTCCAGGGCTCCTGGCACCAGCTGGGCCCATGACTGCAGGGCTGCCAGCCAGGCTCTGGGTCAGCGGGAAGGGAAGGGAAGATCTAAGAGGAGCTGGGTCCTCTAGAGGAGGGAGGACTGGGCAGAGAGACACCCCCACACCCCTCCAGACCCCCAAACACAATCTGGCTAGCTCTGCTGGTCCTTCACTGTCCCTCCCCCAGGGCCCCTTCTCCCCACTATCTGACAGATTTTCCAGTGGTCTCTTTCCCCTCTGTATCCCTCCTTCCCTTCCAGCAATGGTGAAACTAACATTTGCTGAGCTCCTTACAACACACAATGACACAGGCACTAATACTGTCCCCATTTTACAAATAAGGGAACTGAGACCCAGAAAGATAAATGACTTGATCAAGGTCACAGGTTGTTAGTCCAAATTTAAAACCCAGATCTTTCCAATTTACTTATTTATGTTTCTATACTGGCAGATCCTGGCAATCTCTTGGTGTCTCTTCCAGCATGGACCCTGGGTAGCTGGGCGTCTTCACGGCAGTGTGTGTTCTGGGGATCTGTCAACACATATATATTTGCTTATTGTGTTTTTTGTTGTTGTTGTTGTTGTTGTTGTTTTGAGATGGAGTTTCACTCTTGTTGCCCAGGCTGGAGTACAATGGCGCAATCTCGGCTCACTGCAACCTCTGCCTCCCAGGTTCAAGTGATTCTCCTGCCTCAGCCTCCCAAGTAGCTGGGATTACAGGCATGTGCCACCACACCCAGCTAATTTTGTATTTTTAGTAGAGACGGGGTTTCTCCACGTTGGTCAGGCTGGTCTCAAACTCCCAACCTCAGGCCGCCCACCTCGGCCTCCCAAAGTGTTGGGATTACAGGCGTGAGCCACCATGCCCAGCTGTATTTGCTTATTGTGCAGCAATATTATGGGGGGTAGGAGTGCAGAGGGAAAAGGACCCCACTTTGCCAGCCCATTGCCTCCCTTCTTGAGAGAAGGAAGGTGGCACCAAGACTCAGAAGCCAAAGGGATGGAATGAGACAATGGCAGCAGCTAAGGGAAGGGTGGGATTGGTGAATGTTTGTGTGCAAGGGCATCGGGGGGAGGGCGGAGGGCTTCAGCGGTGGTACCCATTCCCAAAGGCCCCAAGGAAACCCCAGCCAAGACTGCTCCATCGTCCTGCGGTTCCTGTACCCGTTTCCTACCTACCATCCCAAATCTGAACACACCTCTTTTAAAAGCTCAAGTCTGCACACCTAGCCCCAGCCTTGGGGGTTTCTGCCCTCTTCGCTCAGTCTTGTGAAAGTAGGGAGACCAGAGGCCGCCTGCAAGGGGCTGGGCAGCCAGGGCCTGGAAGCGAGGCAGGCCTGACTGGCCAGAAGCCACCTTCCAAATGAGCTCACACACATATTTTCCACCCTGGCCCAGGGCCGATGGCTCAGCTTCTTCCAGGCCAGCCTTCCCCAGCCAGGCCCAGCCCCCTCTGTCCTACCCTGCCACCAGTCCTGGCCCTAGGGGCTCCAAAGCAAGATCACTGGTAGCCCTCTGGCCAGGGCAGTCACTGGCATCCCCAAGGAGCAGCTTCCTCTGCCTCCATGCTGAGGCCATTTGCCCCCAGAGTCCCTTATTCCTTTGTGACTTAGAGAAGAAGGAGACCAGCTCCCTGCCTCCAAAGACCCACACCTGGGTAGAGAGGGATGTTAGAGGTGACAGAAGAGGCAGTGGAAGTAGTGAATGGGCGGAAGGGCTTCCTTTGAGTGCCCGAAGTAGCTCATTGACTCAGGGACCAGCCAGGTCTGGGAGCTGCCTCATCACGGGTTACATCCTGCTCACTCACTCAATTTCCTGCTAGGGGCACTTCTCTGACTTGGAGCAGGATGGGGTCTGGGTGAGGCAAGGCCAGGCTGACCACAAAGCTGAGAAAAAAGACTGGCGTGTCAGAAAGCCTAGTGGATTCATACACATGCAACAGGCTTCATTTCACTTTGGTTTGTCAAAGACATCACTCATTGCCCAGCTTCCAGACATGTAGCACCAGGCCAGAGAGCAGGATCAATTCCCCCAAACGCTCTCTCAGCTGCTCAGCACCTCACTCTGTGCTAGGAGTATGGCTGCCCTGACTGTATTTACTGGATCCAGTTATGTCCCCTGGAGTTCTGTGAGTTAGTATATTCAGACATGGTAGACAATTCTTCCCATTCTGGAGTCCAAGGTGATGGCCACTGTGAGTAGATCACACCATGTTGATCTCTCATACCAGGTGATGGTATAGTTCTGTCAAGGAATTACTATAATTTATAATACCAACCCTATCACAGCCACTGGAAAACAGGTTCTAGCCTCACTTTTCTTACAAAAGGGTAAAATAGTGCTAGACACACAGGAGGCACTCAATAAAAGTTTGTTGAATTACCAGTGGTAGTTGTGATTACATAAGTATTGTATACATATGTACATATTATGAACACATAAGTAGTGAATACGTAACTCAAATCATTGAGCTGAACACTTAAACTTAGTGCACTTTGTGAACTTCATTTTATATGTGTGTATATATACACACACACACACACACACACACACACACATATTTGTGTGTGTGTGAGACAGAGTCTCCCCCTGTCGCCCAGGCTGGAGTGCAATGGTGCAATCTCGGCTCACTGCAACCTCCGCCTCCCGGGTTCAAACGATTCTCCTGCCTCAGCCTCCCAAGTAGCTGGGATTACAGGCGCCTGCCACCATGCCCAGCTGATTTTTTTTTT
>NW_012104032.1:658384-658910 GCF_000951045.1 Mandrillus leucophaeus
GTCAAGGAGTACTGATGGCCCCAGACAGGTATCCCTCTATATCAACACTCCCCCTCAGCTTCTGTACCTCAAGCAGGAAGTAGGCTGACTTTATTTGGTCCATTAATTCCAGTTTCTGGCCTTCAGAGTATATAGAATAAACAAATTCTTGTTCTACACTACAGCTTGTCAAATATTTGAATCTGGCTTTCATGTATTCTATCCCTCACTAAAGTTAAGCATTCCAGCCAGGCGCAGTGGCTCACTCCTGTAATCCCAGCACATTGGGAAGCCAAGGTAGGAGGATTGCTTAAGCTCAGGAGTTCAAGCTTAAGGCTCAAACCTGGGCAACATGGTGAAAACCTATCTCTACCAAAAAATACAAGAATTAGTCAGGCATAGTAGCGCGGGGCTGTAGTCCCACCTATTTGGCAGGCTGGGGTGGGAGGATTGCATAAGCCTAGGAGGTAAATGTTGCAGTGAGCCATGATCGTGCCACTGCACTTAAGCCTGGGCAACAGAGTACGAACCTGTCTCAAAAAAAAAA
>NW_012104032.1:662077-665447 GCF_000951045.1 Mandrillus leucophaeus
GGGCTTTCACCACGTTGGCCAGGCAGGTCTCAAACTCCTGATCTCGTGATCCACCTGCCTCAGTCTCCCAAAGTGCTGAGATTACAGGCGTGAGCCACCGCTCCTGGCCTTTCATGGTGTATTTTACCTTACTTATTTATTTTTTTTAGATTAGTCAAGTGCAGTAGTGAGAAGGGGGATAAGAACAGAACAAGGAGTTTGATCTATAACTGACTGTGAGCAATCAGTTGAGATAACACATTATCTTCAGACCAACCATTACCTCAATCTTTAAAAGGTTTTAAAAAAGAAAAATACATTGAGGTAAAGAGGTTCATACCCCCAGAACTCCTACTTTGTCCTTGTCGGCCCCATTCCCTCCCGCTTAGGTGTCAACTTTCCACTTCCTGCCTGCCCTTAATCTGGGAGTGGTTGGTATCAGGTTGTGTTGACCCAGCTCTTCTGGAAATACCCAGCCTTCGGGCTGCACTCTCAGCCCAGCCCACACCTAGACTCTGACCTGGAGGGCCCAGCCAGGAGGCCTCTCTTCCCTATATCCCTCTAAGCTCTATGTCAGATTCCCCAGACTCTCCTCCGCTTTGCTGGCCTGTGCTCCAGTGGTCTCCCCACCTCATCCCTGCACAAGATTGCATGTAGGTTCTGAGTGGAGGAAAGCTGGGTAAGGGACCTAGAGGAACACATCCCGCTCTTTATGGCTGTGCCCACTCCATGTACAAGACCTGCGGGACAGGGTTTGCAGGGTGGTAGCGCCCCCTTGTGCTGGGTGTTGGGACTGCAAACAGAACCCAGGGAATTGAGACGGGGAGGCAAAGCCAGTCCCACCAGGGCCGCGGGTACTACTTGCCTGTCCCTTCCCCTGTTCCGCTTTCTATGTCTCCATCCTGGACACCTGTACTTAAAGGGGTGGGACTCTGGGCGAGACGGGCAGACAAGCCGCTGTTAGCTTTCCAGCTGCGGAGGGAAACGTCAGAGTTTCCGTCTGGCGTCCCTGTGTGGAGGTTGGTGGGCAGCCCTCACCAACTCCAGGAAAGGAGAGGGAGTCGGGGGGTGGTGGGTGGTACAGGACAGATGATCCGCGGGGGGAGAAAGGTTGGCACTTCTGTGCCCTCTCCTTGGAGCGCCTCCGAGTTGTCACACTGCCCCCCTGTGGGCGCCTCAGACACCAATCACCCCAGGATGCCTGTCTCCGGGGTCCCAGGGTAAGAGTCCAGGTGAGACTCTGCACTCCCGGACTGCAGAATGCTATCACAGAACTCCCTCTGACCAAGACAAGCAGGGCTCTGTGTCCCCTTTATCTAAGAGTGGGACATTTCTGTGCCAATTCCCTGAGGCTTTGGATATAACACCCACGCCTCTTGAGGGAACTGTAACCTGGACCCATGCCCCTGTCCTCATCCCCACCCTGGGGCCATGAGAATCCTTTGGTCTCAGCCTGACGTTTATAAAGGCCCTCAAATTTCTAATGTTGTAGTTAAAAAAATTCCTGTCCGTTCTTGTAAATAGTACTTTATGGCTGTGTTGTTTGTACCAAGTTTTTATTTGTTAAATGTTTAAATATACCAAGTATTCTCAAAACCATCTTAGCATTTCATAGTTGTTGTTGTTGTTGTTGTTGTTGTTATTTAGACCGAGTCTGGCTCCATCACGCAGGCTGGAGTGCAGTGGCACAATGTCAGCTCATTTGCAACCTCCACCTCCTGGGTTCAAGCGATTCTCCTGCCTCAGCCTCCTGAGTAGCTGGGATTACAGGCACCCGCCACCATGCCTGGCTAATTTTTATATTTTTAGTAAAGATGGGGTTTCACCATGTTGGCTAGGCTGGTCTCAAACTCCTGACCTCAGGTGACCGCCTGACTCGGCCTCCCAAAGTGTTGGGATTACAGGCATAAGCCACTGGGCCCAGCCTTAATTTTTTAATATATCAGAGGCTTAAAAAATGGACATGATTTGAGGTTACGCTCCAATTTCTGAGGGGTGTCCCCACCCCACATAAAAAATTGAACTGCGGCTGGGTATGGTGGCTCCCACCTGTAATCCCAGCACTTTGGGAGGCCAAGGTGGATGGATCACCTGAGGTCAAGAGATTGAAACCATCCTGGCCAACATGGTGAAACCCCATCTCTACTAAAAATACAAAAATTGGCTGGGCGTGGTGGCGCGTGCCTGTAGTGCCAGCTACTTGGGAGGCTGTGCCAGGAGAATCACTTGAACCCAGGAGGCGGAGGTTGCAGTAAGCCACGATTGCACCACTGCACAAAAAAAAATTGAACTGCATCTTATTCTCTTTCAAAGCACAAGGAAGCCAGCTCCCAAAACCATATGTAGGCCTTCAGTTCCCTCTCTCCCTTCGAACATAGAAATTTTGTTGGTGGTGTTTTTGTTTTGTTTTGTTTTGTTTTTAAGACAGGGTCTCACTCTGTTACTCAAGCTGAGTGCTGTGGCACAATCATGGCTCATTGCAGCCTGAACTTCCTAAGCTCAAGCAATTCTGCTGCCTCAGCCTCCTGAGTAGCTGTAACTACAAACATCTACCACCATGCCTGGTCAATTTTTGATTATTTGTAGAGAAGGGGTCTTACTATGTTTCCCAGACTAGTCTCGAACTTCTGGACTCAACTGATCCTTCCACCTCAGCCTCCCAAAGTGCTGAGATTACAGGAATGAGCCACTATGCCTGGCTGCAAGCAAAAGTTTTTAAAAGCTGTCTAGCTGTCTATATTCCTTCACTGGTCATTTCTTTTTTTTTTTTTTTTTTGAGATGGAGTCTTGCTCTGTCACATATGCTGGAGTGCAGTGGCGCGATCTCGGCTCACTGCAACCTCCATTTCCTGGGTTCAAGAGATTCTCCTGCCTTAGCCTTCTGAGTAGCTGGGATTACAGGCGCGCACCACCACGCCCAGCCTATTTTTTCGTATCTTTAGTGGAGATGGGATTTCATCATGTTGGTCAGGCTGGCCTCGAACTCCTGACCTGTGATCCACCCACCTCGGCCTCCCAAAGTGCTGGGATTACAGGCATGAGCCACCGCGACTGGCCAATCATTTCTTTTTAACCTAACCTCTACATCTGTATTCCAACCCAGACATTTGCCAAAATTGTTCCATAAAAGCACTTTGTGGACCAGGCGTGGTGACTCACACCTGTAATCCCAGCACTTTGGGAAGCCAAGGTGGGTGCATCACCTGAGGTCAGGAGTTTGAGACCAGCCTGGTCAACACGGTGAAACCCCATCTTGTCTCTACTAAAAATACAAAAATTAACTGGGCATGATGGCGCGTGCCTGTAATACCAGCTACTCAGGAGGCTGAGACAGGAGAATCTCTTGAACCCAAGAGGCGGAGGTTGCAGTGAGCCGAGATCACGCCATTGC
>NW_012104032.1:666352-669004 GCF_000951045.1 Mandrillus leucophaeus
AAAAAAAAAAAAAAAAGGTTAAGCTTTCCTTTCCTTTAGTTGAAGAGCCTTTCTAGTTTCATAAACAGCTTATCATATGACATGACTTAGAGACATCTCAACATTCCTGTCACTTTCCTCTGCATTATTTCACTTTACTAATCTTTTACAATGTGGCTTCCAGTACATGGGGAGGCAGTAACATGGAGTGGCTAGGAACAAGGGCTCTGGACTTGTGTAATTCGTGTGTGAATCTAGTCTTTACTACTTATTGTTTGGGACCTTCAGCAAGTTATATATCCTGCTGGAGCTTCAGTTTCCTCACCTTTAACGTGGAGCTAATAATACAAAGGGTAGTTGAGTAGATTAAAAGACATCATCTATGTGATGCCTGTCACTAGTGGTCACTGATTCATTCACTCAAAAAGCATTTATTGAATACCTACTATGTGCTAGACATTGTTTTTGGCACTGAGGACATGGCAGTAAACGAACAGACCCCATCTTCATGGAACATACATTCTTGTGAGAAGAGCAGGGATACAAGTGATGAATTAATAAAACAGTTTATTAGATAGTGCTAAGTGCTAAGGAGAAAAATTAATTGAGGAAGGGAGACAGACATGGTTGGGGTGTAATTTTGGGCACTAGGGTCAGAGAAGGCCCCACCAAGAACCTGAGGATATGGCCGGGCGCGGTGGCTCAAGCCTGTAATCCCAGCACTTTGGGAGGCCGAGACGGGCGGATCACGAGGTCAGGAGATCGAGACCATCCTGACTAACACGGTGAAACCCCGTCTCTACTAAAAAATACAAAAAACTAGCCGGGCGAGGTGGCGGGCGCCTGTAGTCCCAACTACTCGGGAGGCTGAGGCAGGAGAATGGCGTAAACCCGGGAGGCGGAGCTTGCAGTGAGCTGAGATCCGGCCACTGCACTCCAGCCTGGGGGACAGAGTGAGACTCCGTCTCAAAAAAAAAAAAAAAAAAAAAGAACCTGAGGATATGAGGAAACAAACCAAGTGGTTCTCAGGAAGAAGAGCACTCCGAGCAAAAGCAAAAGCAAATGCCAAGACTTTGAGGTGAGTACACGGCTCCCATATTCACGCCTAACTGAACAAGGTAGTGTGACTGGAACAGAATGAGCAAGGAAGACAGCAATGGAAGAGGAGATCAGACGGGTCACGGGGTGACATCCCATAAAACCACGTAAGTCATTGTAAAGACTTTGGCTCCTACTCTAACTGAAAGGAAGGAAGACTGCAGCGGCGTAGAGGAAGGACGTGATATTTTAGTACAGTGTAAATACTCATTATTATTATATATTATTATAAATACTCATTATTAGTATATATTAAATAAATATATGTTATTTATTTATTTTTCTTTTGAGATGGAGTCTTGCTCTGTCACCCATGCTGGAGTGCAGTGGCGCGATCTCCACTCACTACAATCTCTGACCCCCAGGTTCAAGCAGTTCTGCCTCAGCCTCCAGAGTAGCTGGAACTACAGACACATGCCACCACACCAGGCTAATTTTTGACCATGTTGACCAGGCTGGTTTGAACTCCTGACCTCAGGTGATCTACCTGCCTCGGCCTCCCAACGTGCTGGGATAACAGGCGTGAGCCACCCTGCCTGGCCAGTGACTTATTTATCTAATACAGTCTGGCAGCAGTGACAGTGTGTGACTTCCAAGAGTAATAAGCAATAAAAGACATTATATAAAAATCTGAACTCTAAAATAAAAAATATATTTTGCTGTCTTTTGGATCACTCGTTTTGAAGGAAGCTAGCTGCCATGTTGCAGGACACTCAAGAAGACCTATAGAGAGGTCCACAGGAAAGGAACTGAGGCCTCCTTGCCAACAGCCAGCATGAACTTGCCAGGCATATGAGTGAGCCATCTTGGAGGCAGATCCTCCAGCCATGGTCAAACCTTCAGATGATTACTGTCCTGGCCAACATCTTGACTGCAACCTAATGAGAGTCCCTGAGCCAGGGTCATCTAGGTAAGTCACTTTCAAATTCCTGACCAATATAAAATGATTACAATAAATGTTTATTTTATATTTTAAGCTGTGAAATTTTGGGATGATTTCTCATTCAGCAATAGATAACTAATAGGTTTGGGCACTAAAAGTGGAGTGCTGCTGTGACAAACCCCTAAAATGTAAGAATGACTTTGAAATTAGGCAAAGGGCAGAAACCGGAAAGACTTTGAGAAGAGTGTTAGTGAAAGTCTAAAATGCCTGGAAATGACAGTTAGTAGAACCATCGTGGCCTTTTTTTTTTTTTTTTTTTTTTTTAAGACAGGGTCTCACTGTGTTGCCCAGGCTGAATTCAAATTCCTGGCCTCAACTGATCCTAAGTCACTGAGATTATAGGCACAAGCCACCATACCCAGCCATGATGGCCTTTGAAGTGGTGGCCAGTGAAGACTTAGAGGAAACTGAGGAAAATGTGTTTTGAAACTGTAAGAAAGAGGATTCTCGTTATTCAGCAAGTTTAGCAACTATAGTTAGTGTGTAGTAACAAGGAAAGTAAAAAATGTAATTAATGAATGGGAAATCTAGCTAAGAAATTTTCAGGGAGAGTGATGAAGTTAACACCTGGTTTCTTCTTTGCTGCTTATAGTAAAGTGTGAAAGAGATAGCTAGGGAAAAAAAAAAAAAAA
>NW_012104032.1:669774-673598 GCF_000951045.1 Mandrillus leucophaeus
TGCCTCAGCCTCCCAAGTAGCTGGGACTACAGGAACGCACCACTATGCCTGGCTAATTTTTGTATTTTTAGTAGAGATGGGATTTCACCATGTTGGCCAGGCTGGTGGCCAGACTGGTTTCAAACGCCTGACCTCATGTGATCTACCCACCTCGGCCTCCCAAAGTGCTGGGATTACAGGTGTGAGCCACAGCACCCAGCCTAACAATATAGTTTTTAAGAAACTTAAGAGCCAGGCATGGTGGGTCACACCTGTAATCCCAGAACGCTAGAAGGTCGAGGTTAGAGGATTACTTAAGGCCAGGAATTCAAGACCAGCCTGGACAACATAGCATGGTCCCATCCTACAAAAAAAATTTTTAAATTAGTGGGCATGGGCCGGGTGCGGTGGTTCCCAGCACTTTGGGAGTCCAAAGCAGGCAGATCACAAGGTGAGGAATTTGTGACCAGCCTGGCCAATATAGTCGAACCCTGTCTCTACTAAAAATACAAAAAAAATTAGCTGGGCATGGTGGTGCATGCCTGTAATCCCAACTACTTGGAAGGCTGAGGCAGGAGAATTGCTTGAACCCAGGTGGTAGAGGTTGCAGTGAGACAAAATCACACCACTGCACTCCAGCCTGGGTAAGAGAGTGAGACTCCATCTCAAAAAAATAAAATAAAATAAAATAGTGGGCATGAAAGTATGCACCTGTAGTCATAGCTACTCAGGAGAATGAGGCAGGAGAATAACTTGAACCCAGGAGTTCTACACTGCAGTGAGCTATGATTGTATTATTGTACTCTAACCTGTGTGACAGACCAAGATCCTGTCTCTAAAAAATTTTAAAAAGAAGCTATGGCTGAGCGCAGTGGGTCATGCCTGTAATCCCAGCACTTCGGGAGGCCAAGGCAGGTGGATCACAAGGTCAGGAGTTCGAGACCAGCCTGGCCAATATGATGAAACCCCATCTCTACTAAAAATACAAAAATTAGCCAGGCGTAGTGGCATGTGCTGGTAGTCCCAGCTACTCAGGAGGCTGAGGCAGGAGAATCACTTGAACCCAGGAGGCAGAGGTTGAAGTGAGCCAAGATCACACCACTGCACTCCAGCCTGGGTGACAGAGTGAGACTCCATCAAAAAAAAAAAAAAAAAAAAAGAAGCTTATGAGTGTTGCCCCTCACCAGTCTAAACTGAAGCCTGAGGTAGAAAAGAGTTTATCTCAAAGAGATTTGTAAGTATGACTTTTATCTGATTGAGTGAACCCCAATAAGATTCACTGGAGAGTCACAAAAGTTTTAAGAAAATTGTATTGGCAGAAACACTACCAGCTTGTATTGAAACAGATAGAGGCAATATATAAGAAGAAGTTTTTGGACCCCCAAACTTTTTTTTTTTTTGAGGTGGAGTCTCACCTTGTCACCCAGGCTGGAGTGCAGTGGCATGATCTCCGCTCACAGCAGCCCCCACCTCCTGGGTTCCAGTGACTCTCCCACCTCAGACTCCCCAGTAGCTGTGATTACAGGCGTGTGCCACCACACCTGGCTCATTTTTGTATTTTTAGTAGAGACGGGGTTTCACCATATTGCTCAGGCTGGTCTCAAACTCCTGACCTCAAGAAATCCACCTGACTCAGCCTCCCATAGTGCTGGGATTACAGGCATGAGCCACCATGCCCAGTCTTAACCCCCACACTTCTACGGCAAAAGCAGGCTGAGAAAACAACACAGCTGCAAGCATGAGCCTTTCTATGAAAAGGAAAGGTGGCTCAGAGGGCAGAGCACAAAGAGCCCAAAGCTGGAGCCAAGAGCTATGAGAAATTATGCTCAGGCTCTGAGCTCTACTCAAGGAACAGCCAACCTGTATCTTTCAGTATTTTAGAATTTCTATAGAATAGTGACTACTTCCTATATTTATTTATCCCTTTTTTCCCCTGCCACCAGGGACCTCTTTTTTTTTTTTTTTTTTTTTTGAGACAGAGTCTCGCTCTGTTGCCCAGGCTGGAGTGCAATGGTGCAGTCTCAGCTTACTGAAAGCTCTGCCTTCCAGGTTCACACCATTCACCTGCCTCAGCCTCCCAAGGAGCTGGGACTACAGGCACCTGCCTCCAAACCCAGCTAATTTTTTGTGTGTTTTTAGTAGAGATGGGTTTTCACCACGTTAGCCAGGATGGTTTCAATCTCCTGACCTCAGGTGATCTGCCCACCTCAGCCTCCCAAAGTTCTGGGATTACAGGTGTAAGCCACCATGCCCAGCGGACCACTCTCTTTTTGTGAATAGAAATATCTGTCGAGGTAATCCTATGCTTTTCCCACATCTCATCATTGTATGTTGGTGATGGAGGAGTAGGACGGAAAATATAAGTTCTCTTTTTAGTTCATAGGTCATCAGATCAAGAAGAGCTACTCAAGCTGTTCACAGGAATTAGTCCAGAAGAACTTCACCTGGAGGCCTGTTTTAGATGACAAGATTCTGGACTTCAAGCTGATTTTGTAATGGGATGAGACTTTTGAGTCCCTTGGGAGGGTTGAACAGATTTGCATTTGTGAAGGACATGAACCTTTGGGAGCCACAGTGTAGACTAGTGTAGACTAGTACAGCCAGCATTCAGGATGGACGTCAATGATCTTTACCTGCCAATATCTGTGCTCTTGTGTAATCTCCTCCTACAATGCATAGGGTGGACCTGTGTTACTAAGGGATATTGCAGAAATGATGGGGTGTGCTTTCTGAGACTGAGTGTTAAAAGCATTGTGACTTCTGCCTTGCTCTCTCTTACACTGCCCATTCTGGGGGAAGCCAGCTGCCATGGTATGAGGACACCCAAACAGCTTATGGAGATGCCCATATGGGGAGGAACTGAGGCCTCTTGCCAACAGCCACTACCTACTTGCCAGACATGTAAGTCAGCCATCTTGGAAATGGATCCTTCAGCCCCAGTTGAGTCTTCAGATGACTGCACCTTCATGAGAAACACCAAGCCGGAATCACCCAGCTAAGTTACTTCTCAATTACTGACACACAAAACCTGTGAGAAAATAAATGGTCACTGTTTTAAGCCCTAAATTTTGGGGCAATTTGCTATGCATCCAAAGATAATTAAAACACTAACATTAGCATCATCCTTATTTTATACATGGAGAAAATTGGGCATAGAAAACTGAAAACTTGCCAAGTTCATTCAGCTGATAAATGGCAGTACTGGCCAGTTCTGCTTCTCTAGTATGTTAGCTTTTATGCAACCACGCCATGCTATTCATTCAACATCAGCAGAAATCTCTAATTTGTCAATTAAATTTATTTGTATTTTTATTTTTTGTAAAGACAGGGTCTTGCTATATTGCCTAAGCTGGTCTCAAACTCCTGGCTTCAAGCAGTGCTCCGACCTTGGCCTCCCAAAGTGCTGGGATTACAGGCATGAACCACTGTGCCTGGTCCCTAATTTTTATTTTTTATTTTGTTATTTTATTGTATTTATTTATTTTTGAGATGGAGTTTCACTCTTATTGCCCAGGCTAGAGCGCAATGGTGCAATCTCAGCTCACTGCAACCTCCACCTCCCAGGTTCAAGCAATTCTCCTGCCTCAGCCTCCCAAGTAGCTGGATTACAGGCACGCACCACCACACCCAGTTCATTTTTGCTTTTTTAGTAGAAATGGGGTTTCACCATGTTGGACAGGCTGGTCTTGAACTCCTGACCTTAAGTGATCTGCCTGCCTCAGCCTCCCAAAGCGTTGGGATTACAAGTGTGAGCCACCACGCCCAGCTCCTAGTTTTTATTTTTAAAGAAGGGGTCTTGTTATGTTGCCCTGGCTGGACTCAAACTTCTGGGCTCAAGAAATTCT
>NW_012104032.1:674577-676535 GCF_000951045.1 Mandrillus leucophaeus
AGAGTTTCACTCTTGTCGCCCAGGCTGGAGTGCAAGGGCATGATCTTGGCTCACCGCAAATTCTGCCTCCTGGGTTTAAGCAATTCTCCTGCCTCAGTCTCCCGAGTAGCTGGAATTACAGGCACCTGCCACCGTGCCTGGCTAATTTTTTTGTATTTTTAGTAGAGACAGGGTTTTACCATGCTGGCCAAGCAGGTCTCCAACTCCTGACCTCAAGTGATCCGACCACCTCAGCCTCCCAAAGTGCTGGGATTACAGGCATGATCCACTGCACCTGGCCAGCTAATTTTTATATTTTTAGTAGAGACAGGGTTTCACCATTTTGGCCAGGCTGGTCTTGAACTCCTGACCTCATGATCTGCCTGCCTTGCCCTCCCAAACTGTTGGGATTACAGACGTGAGCCACCGCACCCAGTCGATTTTTATTTTTAATTAATTAATTTTTTCTTTTTGAGACAGGGAATGCACCCAGGTTAGAGTGAGGTGTTGGGATCACAGCTCACTGTAACCTCGACCTCCTGGGTTCAAGTGATCCTCCCACCTCAGCTTCCCAAGTAGCTGAGATCACAGGCATATGCCACCATGCCCAGCTAATTTATTTTTGTTTTTTGTAAAGATGGGGTCTCCTTATGTTGCCAGGCTGGTCTCAAACTCCTGGGCTCAAACAATCCTCCCACCTTGGCCTCCTATAGTGTTGGGATTACCGGCGTGGGCCACCACCCTCAGCTAAGAATGATTTTAGAATGATGTGTCTAGTCGGTGAACTATGCCAGGTACTACTGATGATTACCTCCATGGGTCAGAATCTGGTCAGGTAAACAGTCCATAACAGTTAATTCAGTAGAGGAAATTTAACAAAGAACTAGAAAAATATGATGAAATTGCTAAAAGTCTGAAAGGAGATGGTGAGGTAGCCCAGAGATAAGCAACAGCAGGAAGCTGGAGGAACAAAGGGAGAAGGTGGTGTCACCAGCACCTAACAAGCCAGGCTACCCAGTGGGAACTAGAACCATGGAAGAAGCGCAGCTGCTGCTAAAGACAAAGCTGAGGCAGAGGGGATGGGGCCCGCCCTGGGTCCTCCTTCCCTGCCTCCCCTCCAGTCTCCCACCAGTGCCTCCTGCTGGCTGAACCTAGCCCAAAGTCACTTGGCCAGAGAGCCTGGAAAGTGTAGTTTGCAGGAAGAGGCAGCAGGATTAATCTGAACACAGACAAGTAAATGACTAGCATCCATTCTAGAAATTAGTCAGGTGTTAAATTCCTTGCTCTGAAGATTCTAGAATCTACCATGTTTAACACCTAGGATTCTGATTCAGACAACTTGACTTACGTCTTGGCTCTTGCACATGCTAGTAGTTTGATCTTGAGCAAAGTGTCAAACTGTCTGTGACTCAATTTCCTCAATTAAAAAATGAGGACAAAAAATAACACCTACTTCCTAGTGTGGTCAGGATTAAATGAGATGATGTAATGTGAAGTGCTTAGAACCGTGCCTGATGTGGTGAGTCCTCTATAAAAGTTAGATATTATCATCTTAAAAACTAAACATCAGCCAGGCATGGTGGCTCACACCTATAATCCCAGCCCTTTGGGAGGCCAAGGCAGGAGGATGGCTAGAGGCCAGCAGTTTGAGACCAGCTTGGGCAACATATCAAGAGCCCGTATCTACAAATAAATAAATAAAAATTTAAAAATAAACATCTGGGCCGGGCGCGGTGGCTCAAGCCTGTAATCCCAGCACTTTGGGAGGCTGAGACGCACGGATCACGAGGTCAGGAAATCGAGACCATCCTGGCTAACACGGTGAAACCCCGTCTCTACTAAAAAATACAAAAAAAAAGCTAGCCAGGCGAGGTGGCGGGCGCTTGTAGTCCCAGCTACTCGGGAGGCTGAGGCAGGAGAATGGCGTAAACCCGGGAGGCGGAGCTTGCAGTGAGCTGAGATCCGGCCACTGCACTCCA
>NW_012104032.1:681594-684296 GCF_000951045.1 Mandrillus leucophaeus
AACCCAGGAGGTGGAGGTTGCAGTGAGCCGAGATCGAGCCACTGCACTCCAGCCTGGGCGACAGAGCGAGACGCCGTCTCAAAAAAAAAAAAAAAAAAAAGCTTAAACTCATTATAAAGGCCTAGGTCATCTTGAATTTTTCCCTCATCTTTTTTTTTTTTTTTTTTTGGTTTGCATTCACTCTTGAATATTAACTCCCAGTGTCTGCCACAGTGTCTTGTACTTGGAAGGCACTTAAATATTTACAGAATGAAAGTTTGTTCTACCCTGGTGCCATTTCTTCCTGATGATGATTATCCCCAACAGCATAGGTCTTGACTATTTTCTGCAAATTTTAGTTTATTCAGCATTCCAGACCATGGGTTCTCTTCCCCCTTTCTTCACCCCCATAACTCTTCCCATCTCACTACCACCTTTCCTGCTTCCTTTCCAGACTCCTACTCCCTGCAATGCTCATTCCCACGGACACTCCCCATGGCTGTCTGGCATTATCAATTTATGTATCTGACCTCTCTTTCCAACTAGACTGTAAGCTCCTTGAAGCTAAAGTGAAGTCTTAGGAATTCCAGGCATCCAACAAGAATACAGCCAGCGCTCAGGTGAAACTTCCGTCCACTTTTAGGACCTAAATATTTTCAAACTCCCCAACCTCCTTGTCCTGCTTCCTTTTGCATCTGCCTCTCACCTTCAGGGTTCTTTTTCTTTTCTTTTCTTCTTCTTCTTCTTTTTTTTTTTTTTTTTTTTAATGGGGTCTCGCTCTATTTCCCAGGCTGGAGTGCAGTGGTGCAGTCTCGGCTTACCACAGCCTCAACCTCATGGGTTCAAGCAACCCTCCCACCTCAGCCTCCCGAGTAGCTGAGACTACAGGTACACACCATCACACCCAGTTAATTTTTGTACTTTTTGTAGAGACGGGGGCCTACTGTGTTTTCCAGGCTTGTCTCAAACTCCTGGGCTTGTCATTTATAGTTATCCCAATCCGAATCTGCAGGAGATTCAAGAGATTAGTTTCAGGATCCCTGAAGATATCAAGGATCCCTGAAGGTATCAAAAATCCCTGGCTTCCACCTTTATGGTTCTATTCAATCTTCTCATTAATCCTGGGAGCACAGAGAGAGTTAGGACGTGGGACCAAGGTCCAAGTGGAAGAAGAGCCTTTTTATGGCCAACTCTATGGTATCAGGCCCACTGAAGCCCTACAACAATAAATGTTATTAATAGAAAACCCTTCTGAGGCTGGGTGCGGTGGCTCACACCTGTAACTCCAGCACTTTGGGAGGCCGATGCAGGTGGATCACCAGAGGTCAGGAGTTCGAGACCAGCCTGGCCAACATGGTGAAACTCCGTCTCTACCAAAAAATACAAATATTAGCTGGGCATGGTGGCACATGCCTGTAATCCTAGTTACTTGGGAGGCTGAGGTGGGAGAATCGCTTTAACCCAGGAGGTGGAGGTTGCAGTGAGCCGAGATCGTGCCACTGCACCCCAGCCTGGGCGACAGAGTGAGACTCTGTCTCAACAAACAGCAAAAAACAATCAAACAAAAAAGAAAACTGTTCTGACTGGTCTGTTACAGTGGTGTTTACAACTAGTTGATCACAATCAGTTACAGATTTCTTTATCCCTTTTCCACTCCCACTGCTTATTTGATTAGCCTTTAAAAATAATAGGGCCGGCCGGGCACAGTGCCTCACAGCTGTAATCCCAGCAATTTGGGAGGCTGAGACGCGCGCATCACCTAAAGTCAGGAGTTCGAGACCAGGCTGACCAACATGGAGAAACCCTGTCTCTACTAAAAATATAAAAATTAGGCCAGGCACGGTGACTCACGCCTGTAATCCCAGCACTTTTGGGAGGCCAAGGCGAGTGAATCACAAGGTCAGGTGATCGAGACCATCCTGGCCAACGCGGTGAAACCCTGCCTCTACTAAAAAACATACAAAAAATTAGCCGGTCATGGTGGCGGATGCCTGTAGTCCCAGCTACTTGGGAGGCTGAGGCAGGCGAATGGTATGAGCCCGGGAGGCGGAGCTTGCAGTGAGCTGAGATGGCGCCACTGCACTCCAGCCTGGATGACAGAGCCAGACTCTTGTCTCAAAAAAAAAAAAATTTAGCTGGGCGTGGTGGCGCATGCCTGTAATCCCAGCTACTCGGGAGGCTGAGGCAGGAGAATTGCGTGAACCCAGGAGGCGAAGGCTGTGGTGAGCTGAGGTCGCACCATTGCACTCCAGCCTGGGCAACAAGAGCGAAACTCCATCTCAAATAAAATAAAATAAAAATAATAGGGCTGAGTGCAGTGGTTCATGCCTGTAATCCCAGCACTTTGGGAGGCCGAGGTAGGTGGATCACTTGAGGTAAGGAGTTCAAGACCAGCCTGGTCAACATGGCAAAACCCCGTCTCTACTAAAAATACAAAAATTTTCCAGGCATGATGGCAGGTGCCTGTAATCCCAGCTACTTGGGAGGCTGAGGCATGAGAATCACTTGAGCCGGGGAGGTGGAGGTTACAGTGAGCTAACATTGTGCCACTGCACTCTAGCCTGGGCAATGAAGTGAGACTCTGTCTCAGAAAAATAAAATTAAATATAAATAAATAAATAAATAAATAGACTGAGTGAAGTGTCTCATGCCTATAATCCCAGCACTTTGGGAGGCCAAAGCAGGAGGATCACTTGGCCCAGGTGTTGAAGACCAGCCTGGGT
>NW_012104032.1:684681-706386 GCF_000951045.1 Mandrillus leucophaeus
AAAAAAAAAAAAAAAATGAAAATTAGCCCGGCATGGTGACACACGTGTGTATACTCATGAGGCTGAGGTGGGAGGATCACCTGAACCCAGGAAGTTAAGGTTGCAGTAAGCCAAAATTGTGCCACTACACAATTTTGTAGAGTGAGACCCTGTCACAAAAAATAATTAAAATTAAAAATTAAAATTGCTGGGTGCAGTGGCTAACGCCTGTAAGCGAGTAGATCACCTGAAGTCAGGAGTTTGTGACCAGCCTGGCCAACATGGTGAAACCCCATCTCTATTAAAAATATAAAAATTAGCTGGGCATGGTGGCCCATGCCTGTAATCCCAGCTACTCAGGAGGCTGAGGCATAAGAATCGCCTGAACCCAGGAGGTGAAGGTTGCAGTGAGCCTAGATGGTAGTCACTAAACTCCAGCCTGGCAACAAGAGTGAAACTCTGTCTCAAAAACAAACAAACAAACAAAACAAAACAAAACTATTTTATATCATTTGTAGAAGAGAGAAAGTGGTTAAGATCAGAATGTGGACTCTATCCAGAGTCAGACTGCCCGGGTTCAAACCCTAGCTTCATGGCCAGGCGCAGTAGTGGCTCATGCTTGTAATCCCAGCACTTTGGCAGGCCACGGCGGATGGATCACCTGAGGTCAGGTGTTGGAGACCAGCTTGGCCAACATGGTGAAACCCGGCTCTACTCAAAATACAGAAATTAGCCGGGCATGGCGGCGGCGGGCACCTGTAATCCCAGCTACTGGGGAGGCTGAGGCAGGAGAACTGCTTGAACGCGGGAGGCGGGAGGTGGTGGTTGCAGTGAGAGGAGATTGCGCCACTGCGCTCCAGCCTGGGCGACAGAGCAAGACTCCGTCTCAAAAAACTAACAAACAAACAAAAAAACCAAAAAACAGATGCAATTCCACTCAATTCCCCCAATCCCACCCCTGACAATATTTTCTGTCTACCATCAGTTAAATCTGCGAATGCAGAACCCAAGATATGGAGGGCCCACTGTATTACATCTTGGGCAAAATACTTAATTTTTCTGTGCCTGCATTTCTTGGAATGCCTTGGAAATTGGAAGTAACAATAGTATCTACCTCACACTGTTGTTGAGAGAATTAAACCCGCAAATACTTTGAAGTTTTAACTTATTTAGTATATACTAAAGTAGTTCCTAAGTATTTAGTAGAGTGCTTACTTAGATCTGTGCCTGAATAGTGGAAAAATCTAAAATTGTTTGCTATTTGTTGTGTTTATTTTTCACTGAAAATTCTGAGCTTCAATATTGTTTATTAATGTTATCTATCAGTGCCGCAGGAAATCGGTAACCCCCAGCTCACACAAATTAGAAATACCTTCTGTGACTGATAATAGTTGCTACCCGATATGGAGCACTTCCCGTATGTCAGGCAACTTGCTCTCCTTAAATGTTAGCAACAACCTTAAGAGGAAGTTGCACTATCATAAACCTCATTTTATACCTGAGAAGAACAGAGAGGTTAAGTAATTTTCTGGAGGTCACAGCCAGCAAATGGAGAAGGAGTACTTATTCGTTTATTTACCATTTATCGAGTTCTTCCTGTGTCTCAGCAGGAGAGAAGCCCTGTAGGTGCAAAGGTAAACAGTCTAGGCCCCAGCCTACGGGAAGTTTGTTTGCAGAGAAGGGGCGGGACGGGGGCGGGAATGACGAACAAATAGTTACCATACCGTGTGGTAATAGCTGTAATAAAGTCTCACTCCAAAAAGTGCTGCCGGATCTCAGACCCCGGGACAAGAAAAGTAGTGAGAGCTTAGGGCCCAAAGGAAAGACATCACAGTTATGGAATAAGCAGACGTCCTTTGACAAACGTCTGACAAACGTGTTACACCCCAAGGATTAAACAAAGCAGGGTTAAATGCGGAAGCTGAAACTGCCAGTCAAGGGCCCGTCTGACAAGTCCGGCAGAGCCGGAAAGGGGTTAAGGCGAGCAAGTGGGTGTGGCCCGCTCGTTGATTGGCAGGGGTGGGACCGGGCTCGTCACCCGCCCAGGCTACTCCAACCCCTGGGCGGGCGGGGGTACCTCCTGGGCAAGGGCCGGAGCGCCGGGCCGAGCCACCTCTCCCCCTCCCCCGCTTCCGTCTCGCGTTCCGCGGGCTGCAAGCGCTAGAGGAGTGGAGCAGCACCCGGCCGGCCCTAGGGGCTGAAAGTCGGCAAAGTTTGGCCCGAAGAGGAAGTGGTCTCAAACCCCGGCAGGTGGCGGCCAGGCCAGGCCAGGGGCGCTCGCGGCCTGCGGGCGGGCTGTAGGTGAGGGCGCGATCCAGTGCCGAGATCCGGGACTTCGGGAGCCAGTCCTGGGAGAAAGAGTGCGGCGGCGGCCGCCGGAGAAAACAACTCCAAAGTTGGCGAAAGGCACCGCCCCTACTCCCCGGCTGCCGCCGCTTCCCCGCCCCCAGCCCTGGCATCCAGAGCACCAGTCGAGCCCGGGCCATGGAGCCCCCTTGGGGAGGCGGCACCGGGGAGCCTGGGCGGCCGGGGCTCCGCCGCGACCCCATCGGGTAGACCACAGAAGCTCCGGCACCCTTCCGGCACCTCTGGACAGCCCAGGATGCTGTTGGCCACCCTCCTCCTCCTCCTCCTCCTCCTCCTTGGTAAGAGCCGAAACGAGACCACCCCCCAGCCTTCTGTCACCGGGCCAGCAGCTCTAACTCCCTCCAGTGCGGCCCCGCACTCCATCCTGCCTGCCCATTCCCTCCAGCCCCTGCCACCACCCCCAGCACTGCCGGCCCCAACCCCCAGGAAGTCTTCAGCCGCTCCGCTGGGCCCTCGTCCTCTCTCCGGCTTTCGCCAGATCACCCCACCAACCCCACAGGCCCTGCTGTCGGACCTTCCTTCCATGGAAGTCCCACGCCGCAGCCTTCTCCCACCCCCCACTCCCTCTTCCTATTAACTGCCCGGAAGTCCCGGATGGCTTTCTTGAGTTGCTCAGGTGAAGAAAACTCCTAAGGGGTGTCTCACTCTCCTGCCCTTTCTCGTTCCTCCTCTAGGAGGCGCTCTGGCCCATCCAGACCGGATTATTTTCCCAAATCTTGGTGAGTTGAGGGAACCTCTGGGGCTCCGTGGGCTTGGGAATGTGGGGGCACTCGAGAAGGACGCTCTGTTCCCTCAATTCCATGGGACCTACCACAGTTTTAGAGGGGAGATCATTTAGCCTTTATTTTATAGATGAAAATAAGGCTCGGTGTGGACCTTCATCTGGTAGTTGCTATGTACTATTTTATTTTTTCTGGGAATATCCTATGCCTGATCGTCCTAACCAGGATGTAGTCTCCCTGAGGGTAGAGGTAGTATTTCCTGCTTCTCCTGGTTCAGTGACTGGCACAAGGCAGACTTCAGAATTGTTCGTGGTATTAGTATTAACTGGTGAAGCCATGAAGAATGTGGAGAGAAAGAGCGAAGCCAGAGGGCTGTAACTCTAGGATGTGTGTGGGCAGGGGCAGATATTTTGCTCCTCCTTGCAGAGCCCAGACTTTTGGAAACCTCAAGCCTCCAAGCGGAAGGGGAAGGGTGAGATGCTAAGGGCTGTCTACTACCAGTGTCCTACCTTCCTCTCTCCAGCTTGTGAGGACCCCCCAGCAGTGCTCTTAGAAGTGCAGGGCACCTTACAGAGGCCCCTGGTCCGGGACAGCCGCAGCTCCCCTGCCAACTGCACCTGGCTCATCCTGGGCAGCAAGGAACAGACTGTCACCGTCAGGTGAGAAGCGGAACAAGAACAAGAACCCATTCTTCTCCCTTGCCCCTTCCCCTCCATTGGAAGTCTTCAGGTACATTTCTTTCTCTTTTTTTTTTTTTTTTTTTTTGAGACAGAGTTTCACTCTTGTCACCCAGGCTGGAGTGCAAGGGCACAATCTCAGCTCACTGCAACCTCCACCTCCTGGGTTCAAGTGATTCTCCTGCCTTGGCCTCCTGAGCAGCTGGGATTGCAGGTGCCTGCCACCACGCCCAGCTAATTTTTTTTGTATTTTTAGTAGAGACAGGGTTTCACCACATTGGCCAGGCTGGTCTTGAACTCCTGACCTCAAGTGATCCACCTGCCTCGACCTCCCAAAGTGCTGGGATTAAAGGCGTGAGCCACTGGGCCTGGCCCATTCAGGGATCACTTCTCTATGGAATTTCCATCCTTGTCAACAGGGAAAGAGTAGAATTTGATTTGGCCTAGTGTGCCCTAAAAGCCTGACTTTTTCTGGGCCAGACTCAATGAACTGAAGTGGAGCTGGGCTGGAGTGGACATCTAGCTTGGGTCCTGGGCATCTCCAAAGGACAGAGGCCACCCTACAAACGGTCCTCAGCTCAGATAGAACTGTTCTGAGGAGTCCTTCCATTCATTGCATGTCCTGTGTGAGATTCTGAACTACTCCTTAATCAGCCTAGAACATTCCTCAGCCTCTCTGGATCTTTTAAACATTCCAAGTTTCCCCAGGCTCCCCTGACCTTGGATCATTGTTTGGGGATCATATTGAGTACCTGGCTATTTGCCTCACATAGTTCATTTTCCATAAATTCACCCAGAAAGAGGCAGGCAAAGAGAGAGGCAATCTGTGGAGAGGCTGGCAGGGCAAAGGGATCAGAATGCCGTGGAAAACCAACCCAGGTCTCACATCTGGCACAATGGGGTAGGGTAAGATGGTGAGTTCTGGTTAATTGAACTGTATGGTAATCACCAGTTACTGCTGGTACCATCCTTGGGTGACAGTGCTACAACAACTGGAATGCAGTGCACCTCTTCTTAACTCAGTCCCGGAACACAAGTCAGTTTTTCCAAAGGGCTCTAGGATATCTTATGGTCTTATGATGATACCAGCCCATGTTAGGAAGATCCCCATTGATTACATTCACTTAAAAATAATTTGGCTGCCAGGCGTGGTGGCTCACACCAGTAATCCCAGCACTTTGGGAGACTGAGGCGGGCAGATCACCTGAAGCCAGGAGTTCGAGACCAGCCTGACCAACACAGTGAAACCCCGTCTCTATTAAAAATACAAAATTAGCCAGGTGTGGTGGCGGGCACCTGTAATCCCAGCTACTTGGGAGGCTGAGGCAAGAGACTTGCTTGAACCCAAGAGGTGGAGGTTGCAGTGACCCGAGATCACGCCATTGCACTCTAGCCTGGGTGACAAGAGCGAAACTCTGTCTCTAAATAAATAAATAGGCTGAGTTTTTATTTGACCATTTAGATCACGGAGAAGCAGATGTTTGTGCTTCCTGGGATACTAGGGGCCTGGTGGCACCGGGGGAGGAGAAAGCCAGCAGCAGTCAAGAGCATCTCATGTCCTGCTCTCCTCTACTCCCATAGGTTCCAGAAACTACACCTGGCCTGTGGCTCAGAGCACTTAACCCTACGCTCCCCTCTCCAGCCACCGATCTCCCTGTGTGAGGCACCTCCCAGTCCTCTGCAGCTGCCCGGAGGCAACGTCACCATCACTTACAGCTATGCTGGAGCCAGAGCACCCATGGGCCAGGGCTTCCTGCTCTCCTACAGCCAAGGTAGGCTGGACAGGGATGTTTGAGGAGTAGACAGTGAAAGCCCCAGGCAGGAGGGGAGGATCCTGAGGGCTCTGGTGCTTCACAGCCCCTCTCCATGGTGCCTCTGCAGATTGGCTGATGTGCCTGCAGGAAGAGTTCCAGTGCCTCAACCACCGCTGTGTATCTGCTGTCCAGCGCTGTGATGGGATTGATGCCTGTGGTGATGGCTCTGATGAAGCAGGTTGCAGCTCAGACCCCTTCCCTGGCCTGACCCCAAGGCCCATCCCCTCCCTGCCTTGCAATCTCACCTTGGAGGACTTCTATGGGGTCTTCTCCTCCCCTGGATATGCACACCTTGCCTCAGTCTCCCACCCCCAGTCCTGCCATTGGCTGCTGGACCCCCATGATGGCCGGCGGCTGGCCGTGCGCTTCACAGCCCTGGACTTGGGCTTTGGAGATGCAGTGCATGTGTTTGATGGCCCTGGGCCCCCTGAGAGCTCCCGACTACTGCGTAGTCTCACCCACTTCAGCAATGGCAAGGCTGTCACTGTGGAGACACTATCTGGCCAGGCTGTTGTGTCCTACCACACAGTTGCTTGGAGCAATGGTCGTGGCTTCAATGCCACTTACCATGTGCGGGGCTACTGCTTGCCTTGGGATAGACCCTGTGGCTTAGGCTCTGGCCTGGGGGCTGGCGAAGGCCTAGGTGAGCGCTGCTACAGTGAGGCACAGCGCTGTGATGGCTCGTGGGACTGTGCTGACGGCACAGATGAGGAGGACTGCCCAGGCTGCCCACCTGGACACTTCCCCTGCGGGGCTGCTGGCACCTCTGGTGCCACAGCCTGCTACCTGCCTGCTGACCGCTGCAACTACCAGACTTTCTGTGCTGATGGAGCAGACGAGAGACGCTGTCGGCATTGCCAGCCTGGCAATTTCCGATGCCGGGATGAGAAGTGCGTGTATGAGACATGGGTGTGCGACGGGCAGCCTGACTGTGCGGACGGCAGTGATGAGTGGGACTGCTCCTATGTTCTGCCCCGCAAGGTCATTACCGCCGCAGTCATTGGCAGCCTAGTGTGCGGTCTGCTCCTGGTCATCGCCCTGGGCTGCACCTGCAAGCTCTATGCCATTCGCACCCAGGAGTACAGGTCAGTGGGAGTGGGACTGGCAGTAGAGGAGTAGACCCTGAGGGTGAGGCTGGGCCGTGCAGCTGCAGGAGACCATGAAAGCGCCCACCTTGGGGGAGAGGCTCCCATAATCAGCTTATCAGTTGTGTCCTGTAAGGGACAGGTCCAGATCCTGAAAGCAGTTTCAAGGGAGGAGAGACCTCACATGACCTTTGGGAAAGCCATGGCACAGCTCCAGCTGGCCTGGCCGAGGTGTGGAAGCGGGAGGACTGTCCAGGCTGAGGTGGTCTACTCTGGCCAAGAACTACCAGCAACTGAGCAGTCATCATTCCTTCTAGCATCTTTGCCCCCCTCTCCCGGATGGAGGCTGAGATTGTGCAGCAGCAGGCACCCCCTTCCTACGGGCAGCTCATTGCCCAGGGTGCCATCCCGCCTGTAGAAGACTTTCCTACAGAGAATCCTAATGACGTAAGTCACTCCCCACAACCCTAGCACCTCCTGGTCCCAGTTCTGCTGTGGCCCCACCCCTGTACCCTCCTTCATCCAACCTTTGGCCCTCTGACTCTGAGGTCTTCTCATCTCCTTGCAGAACTCAGTGCTGGGCAACCTGCGTTCTCTGCTACAGATCTTACGCCAGGATATGACTCCAGGAGGTGGCTCAGGTGCCCGCCGTCGTCAGCGGGGCCGCTTGATGCGCCGCCTGGTACGCCGTCTCCGCCGCTGGGGCTTGCTCCCTCGAACCAACACCCCAGCTCGGGCCTCTGAGGCCAGATCCCAGGTCACACATTCCGCTGCTCCCCTTGAGGCCCTAGATGGTGGCACAGGTCCAGCCTGTGAGGGCGGGGCAGTGGGTGGGCAAGATGGGGAGCAGGCACCCCCACTGCCCATCAAAGCTCCCCTCCCATCTGCTAGCACGTCTCCAGCCCCCACTACTGTCCCCGAAGCCCCAGGGCCACTGCCCTCACTGCCTCTAGAGCCATCGCTATTGTCTGGAGTGGTGCAGGCCCTGCGAGGCCGTCTCCTGCCCAGCCTGGGGCCCCCAGGACCAACCCGGAGCCCCGCTGGACCCCACACAGCAGTCCTGGCCCCAGAAGATGAGGACGATGTGCTACTGGTGCCACTGGCTGAGCCGGGGGTGTGGGTAGCTGAGGCAGAGGATGAGCCACTGCTTACCTGAGGGGACCTGGGGGCTCTACTGGGGCCTCTCCCCTGGGGGCTCTACTCATAGTGGCACAACCCTTTAGAGGTGGGTCAGCCTCCCCTCCACCACTTCCTTCCCTGTCCCTGGATCTGAGGGACTTGGTGGGCCTCCTGTTGACCCTCAGTCTATGCTATAAAGTTAGGTGTCCCTCAGGCAGGGAGAGCGCTCACAGAGTCTCCTCTGTACATGGCCATGGCCAGAGACCCCAGTCCCTTCACCACCACCTGCTCCCCGCGCCACCATCATTTGGGTGGCTGTTTTTAAAAAGTAAAGTTATTAGAGGATCAGAGGTCTGGACACTCCATCTTTGCCAAACCTCCACCCAAAAGTGGCCTTAAGCACCTGAATGCCAATTAACTAGAGATCCTCCAGCCCCCAAGGGGAGGATTTCGGCAGAACCTGAGATTTTGCCATCCACAATCTCTCCTACAAGGCCTGGCTCACAAAAAGAGTGCAACAAATGCTTCTGTTCCATAGCTATGCGTTGCTCAGTAAGTTGAGGTAAAAAATAAAGGAATGATATATCTCAAAATTTTGCAAATTAGCTGCGAGCCTGAGCCCTGCCGCTGCCCATCTCAGTCTATGCTCATCTCATCCCACTCCTCCCTGTGGAGCCCTTTGCTTGGCCCTCTACCTCCTGCCCTCTTCCTGGTCATCTCCCAACCACTACTCTCTTGATTTTTATACCACACAGAAGGTAAGAACATTCTAGGAACCCTAAGGATCAGCCCTCTCCATTTCCACTCAAATGCCTGGCGCCCAGCTCTGCAGTGACTGACTCCAGGGGTGTGCACCAAGCCTGTTTCCTCACTGCCAAGATAGAAGTCAGGGGAGCCAGCTGGGCCTTGCGGTCAGGAAGGTTCTCATTTATGGAGCATTCCCTGAGCCCAGAACATAGGAGCAACTGTCCCTGGTGGGACACAGGAGTCATGACTCCTACCCTCCACCCTCCACACCTACCAGACATTTAGCAGTCTGTCCTATGCAAGACAGATGGATTCTCAGCCAGGATACCTCAAGGCAGGCAAAGGTGAGTGGAGGGAAAGCTCACAAACATTCAGGATGTGTGGTGCTGGCATCACCATGGCCAAATCCAAGAGGTCTTCCTGGAAGAGGGCCCAAACTGGAATCTAAAGAGTGCTGTCAGCAGTTGGAATAGAGCTGTGAATTCTAGACAGGAGGAGTGTCCACAGAACAAGCAAACTGAGGAGATGAGGGCAAGGATTATAGGCAAGCCCCTGGGCCTGAGAGCACAAGCAGCGGCCAGAGTTGCAGAGCTGGGGTGGGTGATGGAGGTAATGATTCGTAAGCAGTGTTGGAACCCAGCCCCTAGTGAGCAAAGTGACAGAAGCTGCCCCAGAGTTTGGGAGGAAGATAGAGGGAAAAGATGTAGAAGGAAGCTGTAGGGGTGGGAGTGATGCCTCAGGAGCAAAACTGAGGAATTCCCTAACGGAGCCAGTCCCTGGGAAAAGAGGCTCCCCTAAGGCTCTTCTTGTCTAGCCCCACACCTGGCGGAGCCCAGTACCCAGTCTCGCCCCACACCTGGTGGAGAGGCCCTGTTGATTACACGCTGTCAGCATCCTCAAACCCAGCACTAATTGCACAATTTCCCTCTCTTCTAGTGAGCAAGAGCCTGAGGAAGTAGCAGAAAGGGATGTGGGCCCATGTGCAGTTCTGGGACCCTGGCACCTTGGCTCAGGGAAGACCTGAGCTCCTTTCACTGCTGACCCTCTCCAGGGACTGGGGAGAGGGCTCCGGAGAACCTGGTTCTTGCTTACTGTTCTCCCTTTGGGCCCTCCTTCCCAAGTGCAAACAATCCTGGTCCATTCAGCATCAGGCCCAATGGAAATAGTGAAGCAGTGATTATCCCTCCCCTGCCTCTCCATAGCCTGGTCTTTGCCCTCTTCTTTGCTCTTCTCTTCCCCCATAGCCACCTCAAATACCTGCAGCCTGATATCTTCATTCCCCTTCAACCAGACCTTTTCTCTCCTAGTGGTATTGCAAATTGAAAGTGGACAAAGACGCCAGGCGTGGTGGCTCAAGCCTGTAATCCTAGCACTTTGGGAGGCCGAGGCGGGCGGATCACGAGGTCAGGAGATCGAGACCATCCTGGCTAACCCAGTGAAACCCTGTCTCTACTAAAAAATACAAAAAACTAGCTGGGCAAGGTGGCGGGTGCCTGTAGTCCCAGCCGCTCGGGAGGCTGAGCCAGGAGAGTGGCGTAAACCCGGGAGGCGGAGCTTGCAGTGAGCCAAGATGGCGCCGCTGCACTCCAGCCTTGGCGACAGAGCGAGACTCCGTCTCAAAAAAAAAAGACAGTGAACAAAGACTTAAGGTAAAACTGCTCCTCGTGGTGGAATGCTTCCAAATGCTGGAAGGACTTTAGGAAAGAGTTCACCAAGGAGGCCTGTGATTATAGATCAGTGGGCCTGAAAGAAGTTTCTCTAGGTTCTGGTTGTGTGCTGTATGAGGCGTAGGCAGTAATACTACTCTTGTCAGCCATAGTGAAGCCCCAGGCTAGCCAGGATAGGGGACTGACCTTGTACAGGCAGCATGGAGAAACTAAGACAGAGGATCCTGCCCAAGTGATGGCACTGGGGAGTAGTCACTCAGGTTTATTTCCACCAGGGCCCAAGAAAAGAAATGAAGCAACTTAAAATTCCATAAAGATAGATACCAATATCCAAGATGCTTGGTCTTAGGGGTGTGGGATCCACATCGAGGTTCTTGGTGGGAAGGTGGGAGGTGTTTTCAGCATGAGATAAGGCTCAGGCTGTGAATCACAATCTAGAATCTAAGATAAAAGAAGATACCAGGGCCGGGTGTGGTGGCTCATGCCTGTAATCCTAGCACTTCAGGAGGCCAAGGCGGGCAGATTTCCTGAGCTCAGGAATTCGAGACTAACCTGGGCAACACGGTGAAACCCCGTCTCTACTAAAATACAAAAAATTAGCTGGGTGTGGCGACATGCACCTGTGGTCCCAGCTACTTGGGAGGCTGAGGCAGGAGAATTGCTTGAACCCGGGAGGCCGAGGTTGCAGTGAGCCAAGATCGCACCACTGCACTCCAGCCTGGGTGACAGAGAGACTGCATCTCCAAAAAAAAAAAAAAAAAAGAAGATACCAGAACTCAGTCCTTAAGAAACAAAATTCTGCCAGGCACAGTAGCTCAGGCCTATAACCCCAGCACTTTAGAGGGGCCAAGGCAGGTGGATCGCTTGAGGCCAGGAGTTCAAGAACAGCCTGGACAACATGACAAAACCCTGTCTCTACCAAAAATACTAAAAACTAGCCAGTCTCATAACCTGGTCTCAAAATAAATAAATAGATTAAAAAAAAAAAAATCCTGGGCCTGAACCAAGCTCCAGGCCTCGCTGAGAGGGGAGAAGGACCCCCCAGCCACACAGCCCAAGGCTGCAGAAGCACCTTGGTTAGAGAGTGAGTACCTGGATGTGGCGCGGTGGCTTATGCCTGTAATCCCAGCACTTTGAGAGGCCGAGGCAGGCAGATCACGAGGTCAAAAGATCAAGACCATCCTGGCCAACATGGTGACACCGTCTCTACTAAAAATACAAAAATAAGCTGGGCATGGTGGTGCGCACCTGTATTCCCATCTACTCAGGATGCTGAGGCAGGAGAATCACTTGAACCCGGGAGGCGAAGGTTGCAGTGAGCCGAGCTCGCGCCACTGCACTCCAGCCTGGCAACAGAGCCAGACCCTGTCTCAAAAAAAAAAAGTGAGTGCCTGATGATGCCAGATTTTTCATCACCTGAAGTGAACCCACACAACAGAGCTGGGCCATGGGCATCATAAACCCCATTTTGCAGGCTCAGGAGGAGTTTCAGGGAAATCAGAAGACTGGCCCAGTCTCTACCAAGTGGTGGATTTAGACCCGGTATGGCTCTGTTCCAAATCTCACCCTTATCCCACTGTTCCACGGGACCTCCCATTCCTGACGGAGCCTGGACACGGGCAAGTGCACAGCCCAGGAGGTTGAGGTTAGAGTGAGCCATGATCACACCACTGCAGTCCAGCCTGGGCAATAGGGCGAGACCCTGTCTCTGAAAAAAATAAAAATACTCATTTTGGAAGGAAGTCATTCTAAAATGTTACACTTGTCTTCAGCGTATCTGCAATATAATAAAAATTTTCTGCATAACTGAGGATCATTCACAGAAAGCAATGGCTTTTCTCCAGCAGTGTCTTCTGAAGTTGTAACAGTAGGGGCACGGAGAGCTATTTGCTTTTATGCTAAACGACCTTAGACCACTTATAAAATGCATATGAATGCTTTAAGAGTGTGTGTGTGTGTGTGTGGTGTTGCCTCCCTGACTACAAGGGGTCACTTGCTACTCTAAATGTGTTTCTAATCTGCTAGTACAGGAACACACATGGACACATTAAAATTGTGAATAAAAGTAAGTGAAAAGTAAGTAGGCCATGACTGAGGACTGGAGAATCTACCCAGTGAGTAAAGCACATGAGTATTCTAGCTGCTGAGGGGTCCTTTCTGCTCCCTCAAACCCTGCACTGTTGCCCTATAGCTGACCTCCAAATAAGTGAAGTGTCACTGCACATTGCTCCCAAGATGATTATTTGCCTCTTCCCCGAAAAGTCCACTGATGATTGCAATATAGATTTTTCCCAATAATAGGAGACAGTTGGAATATTTAAGAGAAGGAAAGCAGCACAGTGTAGAAATGAAAAATCCTTGGCACTGGAAAGATGTGGGTGGGATTCTTGGTGTTCCCATTTTCCAGCTACAAGATCGCTTTAGGGACAGGGCACCCACCTACCATTGTGGGCCTTGGGGTGAAGAAGATGAAAGGAGATAATGCAAGAAAGTACTTAGCACAGCATCTGGCAAAAACAGGGCAAGGAAAGGAAATCAAAATGTGTGTCTGGGAGCTTCAGGGTGTCAGGAAAGAGGACGAGGAGGAAAGGGGCAGGAGAAGGAACCTGAAGGGAAAGGGAACTGGGCAGAAAAAGAACAGTAAAAGAGATGTGCTATCTGGGCTTCCTACAAACAGGCACACATCACCCATTGTGTATCTGCCTTGCATAGCCCAGAAGGCCTGGCAGCTACACCAAAAAACATTAACAGTGGATAGGGGAGTTGGGGGGTAGTGGGCGCTCCCCCCTCCCCCACCCACTTAAGATTGGGAACTTCGTGTTTGAGATAGCTAGCTTTGTCTCACCCTTTTTTCCTGTTCTGATTATCGTTGGCTTGGTGGGCCTGGCAGGGAGAGAAGGTGGAGGAGTCTCCACAGTGGTTTGCCCCTACCTGAACTTAGTGGCAAAATAAAGCTGCCCAATTGAAGCAGCTGAATTTCCTTCCTCAGAGCCCGCATCTGACTAGTGGCTAGGAAATGGGTACTTTTGTGGCTCTTAGCCCAGAAGAGGCAGGGTGGAGAAGGAAAAGGTGGCAGGTGGCTGACCCTCAGTCCCCACACCTCTTTTGGCCTGTATCTCTTTGTCTTTCAGACCAGCTTTTAGTCTTTCTGCCTCTTGCCCCTGTGCAACCACTGAACACGCTCTCTGGGCTAGACAGTGTCTGGAAATACAGAGACAAATGATGCATAGTCCTGGCTGCTGGAGAAAGACCTTCACCTCCCCAGGTCCCTGCCTTCTGTCACCCTCAGCTCCCTTACCCACTGACACCTCCTGCAACCCTTGTCTGTTCTGCCCCTTGACTGTTCTGTTGTAATTCAACCAAGCTCTGCAGTGTGTGTGCTCCCAGAGGGAAGCGACACAAAGAAAAGGGGGGGGGGCAGAAAGGAGGGAATCCCGCTGACATCACTGCTCATTAGCATGTGTGACCTCATCAGGGGGCGGGACAATTTCCCCAGGTGTCTAGGGGGGAGGGCATGTGTGTGTGGGGGGGTGGTATTTAAAGGGAAAAGCTGACAGTGCTGCTGAGTGAGGGAGAGGGTGCTGCGAGCTGCTGGGCTGCACACGCACACGCACACCGATGCACACGGACCCGGACACAGACATGGACACGGACACAGAAACCACAGCACTCTGCCCCTCTGGCAGCCGCCGGGCCTCCCCTCCAGGGACGCCCACGCCAGGTGAGGGCTAACCTGGGCAGGTTCCAGCTGAAACCATGGGGGTGGGAGCTGAAGCTTTGATGGGGAGGTCAGAACTAGGGGTTGAGGGAGCTTGAGCCCAGTCAGCAAGAGGGGGAAGAGCAATTGAGAAAGTGGAGAAAACCCCTGCTCACACAAGGGATTGAGGTTGGGCTAGGGTGGAGGGGAAGAGCTGCCTAAATGCCCCCTCCCCCATCACTCCCAGGGCTTTGCTTGAGAAACTGGTACATGGCCCCTAGCTCAGCCTCATTCCCGAGGCTGGGATGGGCAAGAAGGAAGGGGAGAGGAAAGGGGCAGCCCACAAGCCTGGGAATCACAGGCAGGGGCTACCCTGGGGAACTGTTGTAAGGGTTCTTCCGGCTCCTGGAGGTCCTGGCTGCTGGCCAAGTATTGATCCTGGGCTATTTCCAGCCTCCCTCCAGCCCCCTTTGTTGTGTCTGTTGTTCCTCCTCCAGTTACCCTGACCCGCGCATTGTCACTCTCCCTTTCGTTCACACACACACACACACACTCTCTCTCTCTCTACTTCTACTGCTCTATGAACACAATATTCTCTCCCACTCACAGGGACAGACAGGGATGCAGGATTCTCACACCCAACCACGCAATGAGGGATGCTCACCTACAGGGCCACGGGAAGCAGCGGCAGCCCCTCTCTCTCTCACGCACACACACAGAGAGAGCCCACAGAGCCCCAGCACGCACATCATCTCAAAAAGCAAAGGCCCTTTCCTAGGAAGAGGCTCACTACAAAGTTTTTTACTCTGCTGTACCTACTCCCCAGACACTAGGCAGCAGCTTCAGCTTCTCATCCTCTCTGCTCCTCAGTTTGGGGATTACCAGTGCCGGAAACAGGAGGAGGAAGGGCCTCTTGATGGAAAAAGAGGCAGCTTCCCCAAACCCCCCTCCCACTCCACCCTACAGGGCCAGAGGCCTAGTCTGGGGATGTGCCTGTATATCAGTGTAAAGTGTGAGTGGGTGTGTGAGTGTGCATTCAGGTCCCTTCCCTGCATGGGGCACGTTTTGAATAGGTTGGGGTTGGGACCACATTGGAGAAGCTATCATGTCAACTCCAGTTCAGGCTTCTGGAGACTTTAGTGTAAGAGGTCAGGCCAGACATTCTCAGTTCCTTCTGGGTAATGGTCAAGTGGGTGTAGCTGGGCCTCTGGTACTGGAACAGCCTGGATTGACCCTTCTGCATATGGTTGGGCATATCCCACTCATAGTGTCCTTTTCTTTGCCCTCCCATTTTATTTTAGAAGCAGATACCACACTACTAAAGAAGCCAGAGAAACTGTTGGCAGAGTTGGACCGCAGCGGGCTACCCTCTGTCCCTGGGGCCCCCAGACGAAGAGGCAGTATGCCTGTCCCCTACAAGCATCAGCTCCGGCGGGCCCAGGCTGTAGATGAACTTGACTGGCCACCTCAGGCCTCATCATCTGGCTCCTCTGACTCCTTGGGCTCAGGAGAGGCAGCCCCTGCTCAAAAGGATGGCATCTTCAAGGTCATGCTAGTGGGGGAGAGCGGCGTGGGCAAGAGCACCCTAGCAGGCACTTTTGGTGGTCTCCAGGGAGACAGTGCTCATGAACCAGAGAACCCAGGTATTTAAGGAAGCCCTCCAGGGGTTGAGGGGGCTCTGGGGCCCTGGTCAGGGAAGGAAGTGCTCATGACCTGAGCAGCCCCTGAAGGACAAAGCTTAACAGAAGCTTTTCCAATGCTTTCTGTGGCAGCCTCCCTGCAGAGGGGTGGGGTTCCCCGGTGCTGATATCTGAGGTGTCCCTGGTTACCAGGTCTCACAAATGTTGGGAAATCTCCTAATGGACTTTATTCCCTCTCCCTATTTCCCAACAGAGGATACCTATGAAAGACGCATCATGGTGGATAAGGAGGAAGTGACTCTAGTCGTTTATGATATCTGGGAACAGGTGAGAACTAAGATGTGGCTGTCAGCAGGTAATGAAGCTGGGAGAACTGGGGAAGGGCAAAGTGGCTGAAGGTGGGACTGCTGGTCCTAGTTTCAACATGTACTGGAACCTGACCTTTCATTCATATCACTTCAGAAAGCAAAGGCCCACACCACAGTCCATAGCCATTAAGAGTCACAGTCTTTCCAGGATCTTCTGACTCAGAGCAAACTCAGAATGGGAATTTGACAAACCCTGCAGCTCCAAGCTAGGCTGGACACCCTGAAATTGACTCCATCCATAAATGTTTCAGTCTGAAGGAATCTGATGTGACAGGACAAGAGCTCAGGGATCTGGAATATCAGGGAAGGGGGAAAAAAGTGAGGACTTGTGAATATTTGGACATAAAGGTTACTATGTAGAAATAAGAGGCCAAATTACAGACGTGTGAATAATATTCATTTTTGAATCAAGAGCTTAAGCTTAAGAAATTAGGATGGCTACCCTAGTCTAGGATCCTCATAGTACTAACTTCTTCCTCCTCCACAAACACTCTGGGTGTGGAGATTCTGCCATTAACTAGCTCTACTATCCTAAGCAGGTGGCTTCTTTCTCCCTCACAGCCCTGTTCCTCCTCTTTGAGGTGTAGGTGCTGGACAGGATTTCCTGTGCCTCCAGCCCTAACGTTCCTCTGCCTGTCTGCAGGGGGATGCAGGAGGGTGGCTGCGGGACCACTGCCTTCAGACCGGGGACGCCTTTCTCATCGTCTTCTCAGTCACTGACCGACGGAGCTTCTCCAAAGTTCCAGAGACCCTACTTCGGCTCCGGGCTGGGAGGCCGCACCACGACCTACCCGTTATCCTTGTTGGAAACAAGAGCGACTTGGCCCGCTCCCGGGAGGTATCACTGGAGGGTGTGTATCCTGAACAGATTCCATACTTGGGATCTCAGGGGAACGCTGTCCCTTCCAGGTCACCTCTTCTCCCTAAGGCCTTTTTACCATTACGGACGCTCTCACTTGCAATCAGACCCAGGCTAAGGGCACACTCCCAATGCCCTACTCGAGGACCCTGAGAATCCCTTCTTGTCACTTCCCCTCACCTCTCCCCTAGGCCTCCTTCTCCCTCTCCTTCGCACCTTCACCTCCCCACCATATGAGTTCAGCCAAGTTCTCTCGGTTGCAGGAGTCACTAGTACCAATCCCTTGCCACCGCACGCCCAGGCCCTCCCTAGACCCACCCTCGCCCCAGGTCCCGTACGGCCTAGCGGGCGCCTGAGCGGGTCCCTTCCTGCAGAGGGCCGCCACCTGGCCGGGACGCTGAGCTGCAAGCACATCGAGACGTCGGCCGCACTGCACCACAACACGCGGGAGCTCTTCGAGGGCGCGGTGCGCCAGATCCGGCTGCGGCGGGGCCGAAGCCGCGCCGGGGGCCAGAGGCCCGAGCCGGGCAGCCCCGAGGGTCCTGCACCGCCCGCACGCCGCGAGAGCCTCACCAAGAAGGCCAAGCGGTTCCTCGCCAACCTGGTGCCGCGCAACGCCAAGTTCTTCAAGCAGCGCTCCAGGTCGTGTCACGACCTCTCGGTGCTCTGAGCCGCCGTCGCCATGACCACTGCGGTCGCCATGGTCACCGCGCCCTCCGCTCGTCCCCCCCTCGCCCCACCCCTCCCCGCCCCCGTCCGGCTTCCTTGGTGGAGGCCGTCTAGGAAACCAAAAACTCCCAGGATGCCCCGGTGTGACCGCGGGGGGCGGCCCGGGGCCGCTGGGCGGTACCTCCACACCCGCCCCCACGCGTTCTCCGGACCTTCAGGCCTCAGGGCGCCTAGAAGGCAAGGACGCAGACCTGAAGGCGGCCGGTGAGCGGGGCGGGTTCTGCTGGGTCGGGAAGAAAAATAATTCTGCAAGGTAGTTTGTTTTTTATTAATTCGCGCTTGGCCACCTCATCTGTAAAGAGATTCTAAAAGCGAGATCTGGAAAAGTGCTTTGTAGACTCCTTGACGGAGTTTGCCTCCTTTGTACGCTGCGTGAACATGCCTCACCTTTAAGAGAGTCTTAAAGGTAAAGACACGGAGACCCTTCCTCCAGGGACCTTCCTGAAAACGTTCTGGCTCTCATCTGCTGCCGTGTGTGTCCACTTTGCCTTTAAGGAGTTCTTAAAGGCAAGGGCCTGGAAGCCCTTGATTCACTTGACTTACTAGTCCACCACGGCACTTCCCCTTTAAGATTATTAAAGGTAAGGGGTGGACAGACTTTCTGCATTCAGAAACTGAGCAGTGGCAACCCCTTTGGGCCAGGGCCCAGGGGGCACCAGCAAGAGGCCACCCTTTCCCTTTTCAATAAAGAATTTTTGTACTGCATCTGTTCACGTTTGACTCTGTTCTTGGAGTCTGTGGGGGAGGAAATGGGTGTTGATGAAAACTGCTATTACCCGCCAGAAAACTCAGGCCTAGAGGAGCAAGGAACCTAACTCTCTAAGGAGGCTCTGGAACTGACTTGACCTGGGATAGTCCGTGTCAAAGGGCCACAGGCCCTTACAGATAATCAGGCCCACTTCTTTTGCCGATGAGAAACAGGCCTGGAGAGGAACAAGGACCTCCTAGAAGTCATTTGTAAATTAATGACACAGTGGGACCAAATCTCTAGACTCTGAGCCTCATCTCCTTACCCCACTCTATCCTGCAGGGAACAGGCTAGAGGCTACATTTAGCTCCCAGAGGTACTCAGCTTTGACTTGGGCTGGTTCAAAGTGGGGCCCACATCCCGTGCGTGATGGGGTCTCTCTGTGCCTCCTCTGGCAGGGCTCCACAGCCCCAGCTGTCACCTGCAAAGCCCGTGTGAGTACTGAAACTGTCACTGCCTCCCCTGGGGACGCCCACGCCTGCTGCTGCCTGAGCCATGAGTTTGAACAAAGGGAGCAGAGGCAGCAGCTCCCCTCACCACCCCTAGACATACAATACAGCTACCTGAGCACCTGAGGGCCAGCCTCCATTCCACCCCACACAGCCTCCTAGAACTTGATGGAAAGAGGGTTGCAATGCTTCCTGAGTCCTTGCACCTGGGGAGGAGCCAAGGGGACCAGCCCAGCATGGGTAGTTATAATAAGATGAATAATGGCACTATCCTTAGGACTTTATACACTTTATATGTTATACACTTTATATGTTAACTCCTTAAAAACTATATAAGGTCCAGCCTGGGAAACAGTGAGAGCCAGTTTCTACAAAAAATATAAAAAATATACAGGCATGGTGGCTCACACCTGTAATCCCAGCACTTTGGTAGGCTGAGGCAGGAGGATCATTCAAGTTCAGGAGTTTGAAACCAACCTGGGCAACATGGCGAAACTCTTGTCTTTACAAAAAATTAGCTGGGCGTGGTGTCATTCGGATAGTCCTAGCTACTTGGGAGGCTGAGCTGGGAGGATTGCTTGAGCCAGGAGATTAAGGCTGCAGTGAGCTGTGATTGTACCACTGCACGGCAGTGTGGGCAACAGAGCAAGACCCTGTCTCAAAAGAAAATTAAAAAAAATAAAAAAAATCAGTGCACCTGTAGTCCTAACTAGTTGGGAAGCGGGAGGATTACTTGAGCCTAAAGTTCAAGGCTGACGTGAGCTGTAATCACTGCATTCCAGCCTGGGTGATAGAGCCAGAACTTGTCTCTTTAAACAAACAAACAAACAAACAAAAAGATAATCACAGGTGCGGTGGCTCACGCCTATAATCCCAGCACTTTGGGAGGCTGAGGCAGGAGGATCGCCTGAGGTCAGGAATTCAAGACCAGCCCACCCAACCTGGCGAAACCCCGTCCCTACTAAAAATACAAAAAAATTAGCTGGGCATGATGGTGTGTGCCTGTAATCCCAGCCACTTGGGAGGCTGAGGCAGGAGAATTGCTTGAACCCAGGAGGTGGAGGTTGCAGTGAGCCAACATCGTGCCATTGCACTCCAACCTGAGCAACAGAGCGAGACTCTGTCTCAAACAAACAAACAAACAAAACAAAACAAAAAAACTATATAAGGTGTTACTACCTGTTTAACAGTAGAAGAAACGGAGTGTAAGTAACTTGCCTGAGGTTACCCAGTAAGCAGCAGAGTTGGAATTCTATGTCTGCTTGATACTTTTTTTTTTTTTTTTTTTGTGATGGAGTCTTGCTCTTATCGCCCAGGCTGGAGTGCAATGGCGCGATCTCCACTCACTGCAACCTCCACCTCCCGGGTTCAAGTGATTCTTCTGCCTCAGTCTCCTGAGTAGCTGGGATTACAGGCACCTGCCACCACACTTGGCTAATTTTTTGTATTTTTAGTAGAGATGGAGTTTCACCGTGTTAACAAGGCTGGTCTTGAACTGCTGACTTCAGGTGATCCACCTGCCTCAGCCTTCCAAAGTGCTGGGATTATAGGTGTGAGCCACCGCACCCGGCTCTGCTTGATACTTAATGGTGATTTTATCCAGTTTTGCATCTGAGGCTCCCTTTCCAATAAGGATGAGAGGAAGAGAAAGAGGGGACAGCAGTCAAGATGCAGGGACACAATGGGCAGGGCCATGTGCAGTGGCTGTGGTGAAAGGTCCAGAGAAATTACATGCCTGTAGTGGAGTAAGCAAGTTCTAAATTCTGAGGACCATGAACAGAGGCAGCTCAAATTTTAAAATGCAGGAAAACACACTGGGCCCATTAAGGGACCAGATGGCTGTACAGTTGGGTTGAAACCTCAGGGACATGAAGAGGAGGGGTAAGAGATGAGCATGGAAAAGAAGGTTTGGAGTCGCACTGTAAAGGATCTTAAATGCCAGGAAAAAGAGTTTGTGCCCAACTCTGTAGGCAGGGAGAGTCACTGCAGGTCTCTGAATGTGGAAGTCATGATTAGGATGGTCCTTTGGGAAGAGGAGGCTGGGAGAGGTGTGTATGGAGTGGAGCTGCAGAGGAAGTCCTGAGGAGCTGAGTTTAGGGACCAGTAAGAGTGATACATATGGAGGATAATGAAAGGCCACCCTGAGGAGGGTGGCAGTGGGAAAGGAAGGAGGCATGGGTTTGAGGGTCAGAATTAATGGGACTTGGCAACTTAGTGGATGGTATAAAGAGAGGAAAAAGTTGTAGGTGGTGAGAGGATGGTGAGGAACTTGGAGTTAGGGGGCAAAGGAGGTAGTGAGAGTAAGGAGCTCCATTTTGGAGAAACTGAATTTGAGATGCTAGAAGAACATCTGTATGGGGTTTCAGCAGTTCTCTGGAGCTGAATCCGAAATTCAGAACAAGTTGGGACAAGAGAAACAGATTTGAGAATAATTACCATAAAGATAGTAGTAGAAGAGCAAGGGGAAAAGGTGACCAATGCAGTCACACAGGACCCTAAGCTTAGTTTAATGTTCTGCTGTTGTGTTCTTAAAATTCTTCGAACAGGGAGCCCTGATTTTCATTTTGCAAGGGGATCCATAATTATACTAAGGGAGAAGGTACAGTACTGGCTGAGATCCTTACCCCAGACTACTGATGGAGTCTGTGTTTTGTGAAATGGCACATACAATCTGATGTATTTGTGTAGTCATGCATGTGTCTGAGAATAGGGTTCATGAATTTCATCAGATTCACAAAAGGGTTTGTGACAGGCCAGGCTCAGGGTGGCTCATGCCTGTAATCCCAGCACTTTGAGAGGCCAAGGCGGATAGATCACCTGAGGTCAGGAGTTCGAGACCAGCCTGGCCAACATGACAAAAATCTCGTCTCTACTAAAAATACAAAAATTAGCTGGGCATGGTGGCACATGCCTGTAATCCCAGCTACTCGAGAGGCTGAGGCAGAACTGTTTGAACGCAGGAGGTGGAGGTTGCAGTGAGCTGAGATCCTGCCACTGTACTCCAGCCTGGGCAACAGAGTGAGATTCTGTCTTTTTTT
>NW_012104032.1:707576-709344 GCF_000951045.1 Mandrillus leucophaeus
AAGGAAGGAAGGAAGGAAGGAAGGAAGGAAGGAAGGAAGGAAGGAAAATAATTTAAAACAAAGCCTCAGGGGCCCAGAGAAAAAAGAGGGAAAAAGGAGCTCCTGGGGATATATAGATGGAGAAGGTGGAGAAGCAGCTACCAAAGAGGTAGTGGGAGAACTAGGATTGAGCCTGTTGTGACTGCTGCCAGAGGAGGGGTTTCTAGGAGAGTATCACCAGTGGTCAGATATGGCCAGAGAGGAGGATGAGGAACAAGAAAGGCCCAGTGCCTTTTATGTGGCAGAAGCTTAAAACATCTTTTGTGTATGGAAGATGATGACGGCAAGACCTCCCCCATGAGGGGAGCCATGTACCACGAGCCTCCCTCCCCCAACTCAGCTAGTCCCATCAGCCCAACCCATCTGTGTGTTCCCTCCAGACGCCTACAGGGAATAGCTCAGAACAGACAGAAGCTGAAGCCAGACTCCCGCCAGACTTGGGAGAGGTGAGGCCTTCTCCAAGAGCCACGCCATTCTCTCTTTCTCTGATCAAGGCACAGTAGAGCCATTGATCTTGGCTGGGGTGAGAGGTCAGCAGAGGGCATTGGGGCCTGAGCTGCCAGGCCAGGTAAGGTCCCTTCTGTCCTCATGCATCTCTTAACCACTGCAATTTTGTCTTGGAGTCCGTGTTCCCTTACCAGCCCCTGCCCAGCCCTTACTACTCCCACTCCCCTTTGCCCACAAGACCCCCTCATTGGCCCAGAGCATAGACTTTGTGTGCTCTCCCCTGAGGGCCAGAGGAGTGGGGAGTCCTGCATCTGGAAATCTCTCCACTCTGGGCCTCTGCCTACAGATGAGCTTTTAGGCCCTGCTGCATCTGATCCCCTCTAGAGAGAATGGAACAGGGGCTCCTCTCTTCTGAAAGACAGTCAGGGTCATGTGTGGAAGTCCTCTGGGTTAAACCCTCACTCCCAGGAAGTCCACACACATACATCTTTTTATTAATCTAACATAGTTTAAATCCACATCAATCTGAGTAAATTTTTCCTGGACATTTTAATCTTTCATGCACAAATGCTAGAAGACATTTTGTTTCTCTCAAGTACTAAACATCTGCAATATGCCAATCACTGTGCTGGGCCCAATGGGGAAAACAAATACAAGTAAGACACAATCTCTGCCCCTCAAATCGCTTACAATTAAGCTGGGGAGATGGATGAGGTGGTACAGCACAAAACAGGCAAAACAGCAGCAAACAATACCACCTTCTATCTAACTTGGGGCTACCTCATGTGCTACCTTAGGAATTCTGAATGGAAGAAACAGTAAATTTGGAAGACATATTTTAGAAACTGGGCCTTAAAGGATACGTAGGCTATAGATAGATGAGAGAAAGAAGGAAAAGCATTCCTTGTGGTCAAACTACATGAGCAAATGCACAGAGGAGAAACAGTGGGCAGCCTACCACATGAGAAAAAGGCCCTTCCTATAAAGAAGGCAGCAAAATTTGGGTGGATGGTGCAGTCGTCAAAGGACACAAACAGCAGACAAGAGCATACTGCTTCTCAGGCCTTTATCATCCTGGTGACTCTCTGATGGATATGCTCAAGGTCCCCTTTCATCTATTTGAATATTGATGTCAAGTTTCCATAGCTTAGTGGCCTTGAAAACTCCAGATGTGAATGCAAATTCAGTAAGCCCTTGAATGCTTTTCAGTTAGTGCTCAGGATGTTTCCTGGATGGGGGTCTGTGGATGAAGTCACTCTTTTTTTTTTTTTTTTTTTTTTTG
>NW_012104032.1:714254-715818 GCF_000951045.1 Mandrillus leucophaeus
GGGATTACAGGCTTGAGCCACCGCGCCTGGCCCCATCCTTCCAAGTTTTTACTCAATTCCCTTCATCATATGCTCCAGGACTAAAGGTTCACAGGTCAAGCCTCTGCTTCTACTGGTAACTCCTATCTGGGGGGTTGTTGGGAGTCTGAGGAAGCAGGCAGAATTCCTGTGTCAAGAGCACAGCAGTTTAAAGAACAGGGAAGAAATGCCACCACCTTAGAGAATATAGAAGCATAGACTGGAAGCCAAAAATCAGGTGAGAATCTTTTGTAGAACTGAGGACTGGTAGGGAAATTCTAACTATGCTGGGCAAAGGATCTGGGTCACAATGTCACCCCTACCTTGCCAGCCATCATTTGCAGGTAGATGTTGAGGGAAGTTTCTTTTACCTTAAGCTGGGTCCAGAGTCTGTTCACTGCCCACTTCTCTCCACTCTAACCACTACGTATGGAGGGATGAGTAACAAGAAGGCACTGAGTCACGTACTCACACCAACTGTCACTCACTAGATGCCATCACCTTATATGGAGTAAGACTGGAAATTGTCTTAGATATTTCCTTATTTCCAACATTGTCTCTCTCCCAGCAAGAGGCTACATGAGGAACTAAGAATAAGAAAGAACTGAGGTGGAAGGATCCGGGTGTAGGAAGGTCAAAGTAGCTAGGGATGGAAACATAAGGAAACCAAGCAGAGGAAGGCAGGGAGGCAAGGCCTGTGGATATTTATAATAGTCTGAAGGAGCCAAGCCAGCCCTGAGAAGATCCAGTTCATGGCCTCAGGATGACTAACAAAAATGGTACCCATTGCACTTCTCAAGATGCATTAGAAGCCAAATCAATAACTGTAGGGGTGCTGGGTCATAGCCAGCAGCTTTTATCTAAAAATAGTGCACCCTCCTTCCCTTCCCCAGGTCCAGAAAGCAAACTAGGATCAGATGGGGGAAGGGATGGGGGTGGTAACCAGGAGAACAGCAACATCAGCTGAGATCTAGGCCTGGAAGAATCAGAAATGCTGTGATTTGAATGTGTGCCCCAAAAGTTCACATTGGAAATTTGACTCCCAATGCAACAGTGTTGAAGATGGGGCTTAATACGAGGTGACTGAGTCACAAGGACAGAGCCCTCATGAACGGATTCATGTTACTATCACAGAGCAGGTTATCACGAGACAGGGCTGTTACAAAGCAAGTTTGGCCCATGGTCCCTTTGTCTCACGTACTCGTTTCTACCTTGTGCCCTTCTGCCACGGGATGACCCTCACCAGATGCAGGAACCATGCTCTTGAAATTCCCAGCCTCCAGAACTGTGAGAAATACCCCCCTTTTTTTTTTGAGATGGAATCTCGCTCTTTTGCCCAGGCTAGAGTTCAGTGGCGCAATCTCAGCTCACTACAACCTCCGCCTCCTAGGTTCAAGTGATTCTCCTGTCTCACCCTCCTGAGTAGCTGGGATTACAGGCGCCCACCACCAGGCCCGGCTAATTTTTGTATTTTTAGTAGAGACAGAGTTTCACCATGTTGGCCAGGCTGGTCTCGAACTCCTGACCTCGTGATCCGCCCACCTCG
>NW_012104032.1:718057-720418 GCF_000951045.1 Mandrillus leucophaeus
GTTTTCTGTAATTTTTAGTAGAGACGGGGTTTCACCATGTTAGCCAGGATGGTCTCAATCTCCTGACCTCGTGATCCACCCGTCTTGGCCTCCCAAAGTGCTGGGATTACAGGCTTGAGCCACTGCGCCCGGCCTCATTTTGATTTTTCAAAACCATCTGGTTAAAATCTAACTATATGGACAGAGTCTCCAGCATAAAGAGATTGGGCTAGTGGGATTTGTTTTCCTGAAAACTAGGCAGGTTATAGGTGACCCAAGACCTTGTGAGCTTGGGGCTTTAGCCCAGGAACAATTTATTTATTTAAAAATGAAGATTTATTTTCACCATTGCACCGCCCTTGCTTTTCCCCATAAACCTTGAGCTCTGAAGTTGGGGAGAATGAAAGTCAGCTAGAAAATCGAGTGAGTAAGCATCCAAAGGAATGAAAATACTGAGGACAGTAATAAGCCAAGTTCCGAACCCTTCTCAATGAATTCTCACAACATCCCTATGAGATAGTTGTTACCATTTCCTTTTTACAGATGAAGTGTGAGAGAAGTGAAGTAACTTACCCAAGCTTATTCAGCTAGTTTGTAAGGGAAGAGGGATCTGAACCATGCTGTGTGGTTCCAGTGTGACACTCAGCTACAGGGTGGAGGTCCCCTAGCTTGCTTATGCTCTGGAGTTGAGAGGAGGCAAATTCTTAGCACCACTAATTCTAAGCAAATAGGTTTCCTGATGCCGGAAAGCCGACTGAAACTCTCATCCTTTCTGGAACATTGGCAAGTTTGACAGGTCTCCGATTGTCAAGGTCATTGTTCCCCCTTTCTACAATCTGGCAGTGACTAGCTCCTTTCCAGTGTTCAGGCACCTCATCCATCTACCCATTGCTCTCAAAAATAACTGCTTAATGGCTCTCCAGCAACTCCAGCCAACTCCTTACGGGCTCTTGAGAGCAGATCATCTGAACAACTAATAGACTTCATCCAACTTTTTGAAGTGATCTTTGATCAGCTCTTTCCTTGCCCCCACCTTCCCACATAATCTAAGTTAGTTGGTCTGCTTTACCTCACTTTCACAGACCTATCTCAACCAAGGGCATACCGGAGAGCAAACCAGTCCTGGATATAAAGCCCAAAAGTTAGGAGAGAGGGGAAAGGATGTCTGAAGCTAGAAGATTCAGATATGCAGCTTCTCAGACCGGAATTCCTTCCTGCATCCAGCTCGTGACTATTGCCTTCACCTGGCTGCCATGGAAACATCAGTCTCTGGTGGATGGCAAGCAGCACTTTAGAAAGAAAGTATCACAGGCTACCATGGTAACATCAAAAAGAGTAAAGCTGCATCTTCTCTCCTTGTGGAGTGAGGAAGGAATGGATGAGGCTCCTGGGAAAAGCGGCCTAGAAGGGGCAGCCTTTGGAAAGCTTGGTGCTGACTTTAACACAGAGAACATTCATTCAATTCTACAGACATTTAATATGTGCAAGGCAAAGCAAGCATGAGAAAGACATCTAAGTCTGGTCTCACCAGGCTGTAACCATCGAGTAATGCAATTTTCAATAAAATAATTTTTACTGAAATTATTTTATTTACTAAATAAAAGAGTAAGATGACCCACAAGAGGACAAAGAATACTGAAAAGAGAGATTAACTCCACCTAGGAAAGCTTCAAGGTCTTCAAGGACAGGACTTTTATCAGCAGGAGGAGGAAAGGAAGAGAAATGCCTGGCAGGATGGATCACTTCCATGCCTCTAGCAAGATACTGAGCCTACAGTAGGTCTGGCCTTAAGCTGCTTCAAGATAAGGTCTGAGGCTGGCTTCACAATGCACATGTCCATGCTATCTCCCAGGGCCCTTGTAGCAGAAAAAGAGCACCTTCAAGGTTCACCCACAAACACTGTTACTCAAGATAAGCAAAGACATGGCAGTGGAAAAATTCTGAGTCTACTGAGAGCTACGGGTGCAGGGATAGGAAATGTGACACTTCCTCACTGACTCCAAGGCCTTGTCTTCCGCGGTGGTGCTGAGAGGCAGGTAAGGTTAAGATCAAGGGATCTGAAGCCAGAGTACTTGGATTGGAATCCCTAACTTGCTAACTTTGTGCTTATGGGGAAAATTATTTAAACTATTTGGATATGCTTCCTTGTTTACAAAGTAAAGATAATAAACTACTTTAGAGGATTGTTGTGAGGATTTGGTGACTTAATACACATAAAATGATTAGAACACCTAACCTACAACCAACCTTGCATAAATGTTAACAATGACCATTATGCCACCTCCTGTCACCTCACCTTTCAGAGTCTCTTTTCACTGTCCAAGTGTTGCTGCCTGATTTTCACTTAAGCCTTTCCATTACAGGGAAAAGAGGGACTGTGAT
>NW_012104032.1:722193-726840 GCF_000951045.1 Mandrillus leucophaeus
CACCATGTTGGCCAGGCTGGTCTCGAACTCCTGACCTCGTGATCCGCCCACCTCGGCCTCCCAAAGTGTTGGGATTACAGGCGTGAGCCACCGCACCCAGCCTACACTTCTTTGTAAATTACTCAGTCTGTGGTATTGTTATAGAAGCAGTGAACAGACTTGGGAGCTAGAGTCCCACTGGCCGTTTATGACTCAAGCAAGCTTCAAGTATTTAAGTGATTTTGTGTTAAAAGCAACCCCAGAGGCTAACATCACTGGCTTAGAAGTCTGAGAGCTGACAAATTAAAACCTAACAGCAATTATCCATATTTTTAGCATAAGAAAGTCTTAGCATTTTGTTGCCATAGAGATCAAAAAAGGAGCCCCACAGAGCCCTGCCCCTGAATTCAGGCCTTCTCCTTTCACTTGGTCCCTAAGCTGGGTGAGACAGCCCCTCCCACCTCCTTATTATTAAGGCAGTGGTAGGTGCACCTTCCCTTTCACAGAGGTATTTCTGGAATACTCGGGACCCTAGAATTCACTGGTCCCAGGCCTGTGTTATCCCAGGCAGAGCCATATGGAAAGCAAGGGTTGCGGTGACTGACAGAGGAACAATAGTAGACATCAGGTCAGGGGAACCTGCTGTTAAACAAGACCCAAACCCCTTTGGATATTGGACTGGGACTGCTACTACAAAGAGGGTCAAAGGTAGGTACAAAGGCCAATAGAGTTAAGAATGCTCAGCTTAGCTCTGGTACTTAACTCTTCAAGATCACAACCCCCCCACTAGAAAAAAAAAAAGTGTAGAATGTAGTACTGTCATAGTGCCATCTGCTGGAAAGATAAGATCTGTCATTAGGCACAGAAAAGGAGCCTGTTAAGTCTTAAGTCTGTCCCGGTGCTGCAACTTGGCTGTTTGGGTAATTCTGTCCAGTGGGTAGTTGGGATGGAGACAGTTAAGATGAAAATAGATGGAGAAGACAACCATAGGATCAAGAGTGTAATGCAGATACAGAATGGGAACCCCACCCAGGTGTGAGTTTTCACTTTTCTTTCTAAAGGTGGTTAAATAAATAAAAGAAACACAATGGTGTTACTAATGTTTTATATCCCTAGAAACATCATGAGTTGGGCTCATGAGAAGTTGTCAGAGAGATACATAACAAAGACCACACACAAATGGGCAACAGCCGCCACGCGGCAGCGGCTTGCCTTTTGTACAAAGTTTATATATATATATATATGTATATATATTTATGTACACAGACACAAGGGTATAAAATCCAGTGAGAAGGGCTCACACATGCCCAGGTAGGGGATGGGAGCAGCTTTAATTGCCAGGGTTGAGGCCACAGTAGAGGCACACAGGAAGTGGTAGAGTAGCAGCCTCCCTCCACCCTCCCACCCTGGGCCAAAGGGAGGAAATGGGAGGAAGGACAAGTATACATATGAAGATGGAAGATACTGGAAAGGTACACTCCACCTTTTACTAAATTTCTGAAAGCCCCTAAATGCCTGGCAGAATGGATCACTCCCATGCCTCCTAGCAAGATGCTGAGCCTGCAGTAGGTCTCACCTCAAGCTGCTTCAAGCTAAGGTCTGAGGCTGGCTTCTCAATGCACATGTCCATGCTATCTCCCAGGGCCCCTGTAGCAGAAAGAGCACCTTCAAGGTTCACCCACAAACTCAGTCCTCTTGATTCAGAGGTCCTAAGGTTTTCCTTGACAGACTAAAGGGTAAAGGTACAGGAAAAGGAGAGAGGCCAGTTCCTTCAGTTAATGCCCTATGGCCTTCCCAATAGGGGAGGAATTGAGGAATCACTAAGGTGTTGGAAAGGGCAAGAAGGTAATCTCAGAGACGATACACATGGAGAAACAGGTATTCAATGCAGGTGTGGATTCTGTTCTCTTCAACTGGGGGCTTTGCTCAGCAGAGTCCATTTCCAGTGGGGCCATGGGCAGGAGCTCTTCTTGGTATCTTAAGGGTGGCCCCAATTTCCTCAGAGACAATGTCCATGCCCTCAGGATGGCTTGGTCCACAAAATGGAGAAATGGGGCCATGGAAGAGTAGATGTGAAGCGGCAGGATCCAGAGGCACAAGAAGGCAGTATGCTGTGCCACTGATTTACCTGTGGAAAGAAGAAGTAAATGGGAATTCAAAGGAAAAAGAGTAATCAAAGACTAGAACGAGCGAGGCCCTGAGACTCACATGGTCTGGGGGGTAAAGAGGCTGGACAGCTGGAAGCACTGGGAGGCAAGGTTCAGGGCTGGACTCAGAGCTAGAACAAAGAGAGGCTGAGTGAGTGAGCAAGCACAGCGCACTCCTTCTTTCCAGACCCCCAAACCTTCCCTTCCTTTCCCATGTCCAAGACTACCAGTCAGAGCTGCTGGATTCAGGGCCCCCAAGGGAACTGCTCCATTCAGTTGCAAGGCAGCAGCATGGGCAGCAGCGGCAGCGGCAGCAGCAGCGGCAGCAGCAGCAGTGGTTGGCAGTTGGATTCCAGAGCCTAAAAGGAAAAGGCGGGATTAAGCCCCAACCCTTGATCTAAAATTCAACCCCCTATTCTTCACCTTGTGGAGATATTTTACCTTCTGCCAGTTTTGCCATGAGCTGCAAACGTCCACCTGCTGATCCTGGATCCAGCTCCTGGTCCCCATCAGGAAAAGTGATGTCTGTGCCACCATCCAGTCGCTCAGTCACATGGCCAACCCTCATAGGTCGACCAGCAAGCTCAAAGCCATTCAACTGTTCCAGGGCCCGCCGGGCACACTCAGAATCAGAGAACTATAAGAAACCCAGGCCAGGTTAGCCACCTCCTCGCCAAAGACATGCTCTCAAAGCCCCAGTAACACTCCCTAGTCCTACTAGCCCAGGAAAATTGTATGCTCACTGAGGTACAAACTTTTCTTTCCCAGAAAATATGACCTATGCCCATCACCTCAAAATGGTTCTCTGAAAAGGACCTTTTCCAACGAACTCAACGGCAGTCACTTTTCAATCTTCCAGCTCCATTAAGAATCTAATAATGCAAAAGTTTATTATTGTAGGAAATCTAGCCTGACAAGTTATTTCACAAATGGGTATATCAAATGGAAGACAGGCTAAGAGCCAAGGCTCCTGAGCTTTTAATTCAGTTCTCTGTACTAGTAAGTTTTAGTTCTTTTTTTTTTTTTTGAGATGGAGTCCCACTCTGTCACTGAGGCTAGAGTGCAGTGGTACCATGTCAGTTCACTGCAACTTCCGTCTCCTGGGTTCAAGCAATTCTCCTGCCTCAGCCTCCCGAGTAGTTGGAATTACAGGCTCCCACCATCACACCCAGCTAGTTTTTTTATTTTTGTTTTTTTAGTAGAGATGGGGTTTCACCATGTTGGCCAGGCTGGTCTTGAACTCCTGACCTCAGGCAATTTACCCACCTTGGCCTCCCAAACTGCTGGGATTACAGGCATGAGCCACCGTGCCCGGCCAAGTTTTAGTTCTTAGTCAAGTACTAGGAATCTGGAACTCCTAATTCCAGGCTTAGGAGGGAACACACCCTAGTGCTGACAGCAAGGCAGCAAGCACACGCCAACATACACACCAGAGCTGTTGACTAAGTGACCTGCTGACCAGAAGGCCTTTACTCTCTAGTCCCTTTTATCAGTAGCACCCAGCAACACCCTGGTACAAAGAGGATTCCCAGTCTGCTGTCTGTGTAAGTGTCAAGGTTGTTGACCTAAAAGGCAACAACACAAGGGCAAAAATGCCCCACAGAAGCCTTTCCATATCTCAGTCACATAGAGAGCTAGAAAAGGTTACAAAAGTTACTTGCCACCACAGAATTGTCAACACCACAGCTAGCTTTGTTTAGCTAGCTAGCAGTATTACCTGCCTTAGGGCCTGGCATGTGGTACTGACAGTTCCTAGGCAGGTTTTACACATGGCTTGCCTTTACTGGGTATTTTTGAGGTGAGTAATTCCAATGATAGAATACAACCTATTGCCCTGTGCCCTGTGGGTAACTGTGGGGGTGTATGCTGCCTGGTTTAAGCCCAGAAAATACAAGCTTCTATCAGACTTTGTGGCTGGCAGCCAGTTCTCAGCCTGGAGTCACATGGGGCTGGAAGAACCAGTTACAGGAATTGGCAACAATTTTGTTGGAACGTTAGGAAAAGGTGAAACTTGCCCATAATTAGGTGGCCTCACTATTCTCTCCATAGTGCTACGTTAATAACTGATCCTTCTCAGTGCAGGAATTGCTTCAAATGGGGTAGCACCAGAGGGAAGCATAATTATGAGAAACATCAGCTCTATAAAGCATGTCTTTAAAAGCCCATACCTAACTTCCCTCATACCCCCAACCTTTTAGCTGCAGCCTGGTTTCTATTACCCAAAGAGCCAAGCTGCAGCACCAGGGAAGCTGGCTGAACTCCTGGACACCCCCATACCAGGGCCACTGACAGAATGTAGGAGCAAAGCCAAGATCTCAAGCAATGCACTCATCTCAAGGGGCAGAAGGCTAGTCCAAGCTTGGGGCACCAGCGTTTACGGGTCATTTAGACAGGTCCTAAAGGAGGAGGATGAAGCTAAGCTGCAAAATCAGACAAGTGGACAAACCCAAAGTAAAATTAAAAAATTAAAAGACTAGAGACTCACCATGATGAAACCATAACCTTTAGAGCGGCCTGTATC
>NW_012104032.1:727815-730997 GCF_000951045.1 Mandrillus leucophaeus
TCACTGCAGCCTCAACCTCCCTGGGCTCAGGTGATCCTCCCTCCTCAGCCTCCCAAGTAGCTGAGACTACAGGCACGTGCCAACATGCCCAGCTAATTTTTGTATTTCTTGTAGAGAGAGGGTTTTGCCATGTTGCCCAGGCTGCTCTCAAGCTCCTGGGTTCAAGCAATCCACCTGCCTTGGCCTTCCAAAGTGTTGCAATTACAGGTATGAGCCACTGCACCCCGTTTCTTAATTAGTAATCTTAATCTTACCTATTAATCTTCCCTAATCTGGCCTATTATTTGATTTCATTGTGTCTAACTTATTTATCTACCAAGCACATGAATATAGATGGAGCCAAACTTTCACAGCAGAGACTCATACGCCCGTTATGATGTATGCAGCAGGTTAATCATGGCCAGGCAGAACACAGAAGTACACTCAAACACTCACCCTCCCCTCCCCACTTCTTCCAATTCCCGTCAGAGGTTTCTCTCACTTCTACTCACTTTACCAAAGGGCTCAAAGATGCCCCGGAGCATGTCTTCAGTGATATTGAAGTGCAGGGAACCCACATAGAGGCGCATTGGTCCACCACTGCCCTTTTGCAGGTTGTTGGCCATGGCTGCCAGTCGGTTTTTCTCTGCCTGGGGAAGGAGGAAATGATGGGTCATGTCCCACACTCCCTCTCCCCTTAAAATCTTATGTCTGTTTCTCAGCCTGCTCACCTGTGAAGCCTGTACAATGATAGGCACTCCCAGCAACCGCTGCCCAGTCAGCCCAATGGCCAGTGGCACAGACTGGATTTCACAGAATTCCACATAGGCAATGCCCTTAGAACGACGTGAGTTCCGATCTGAGATGATACGTACATCGCGAACCTATCCAGGACACAAAAGAAATCCTGAATTGGGCATAAAGGGAGATAGAAGCTAAGCTACTCAGAAGAAAACTAAGGTGGGAGGGTTACCTTGCCTACAGCAGAGAAAAAGTCCTCCAGATCTCGAGGCCGAATGCGGGCAGCTAACTGCATACAGAAAACCGTGCGGGCATCACGCTCCTCAGGACTCAGATTATCAACTGGCTCCCTAAAGAGTGAAATATATTGAGACCAGCCCTTTGAATACCCGGTCATTGTTCTCCAGCTAACCCTCAAGTACTACGCATTCCTGTTATTTGGCTCAAATAACTTTTTACTCATACCTCACAATCCCTAAAAAAGTGTTATCAACTCACCTGACTGGGCTCTTCTCTCTGAAATGAGGACTCTTACTGTGTCCATATCTATAACTGAAGAATAGAAAAAAACAAAAGGTGAAACCTTATTCTCATTGGTCCAATGCTGGGTCTTCCATGGTGAGAAAACCAGATTCCGGTATTTCGTTTCATTTTATTTTTATTTTTTATTTATTTATTTTTGAGACAGAGTCTCGCTCTGTCGCCCAGGCTGGAGTGCAGTGGCCGGATCTCAGCTCACTGCAAGCTCCACCTCCCGGGTTTACGCCATTCTCCTGCCTCAGCCTCCCGAGTAGCTGGGACTACAGGCGCCCGCCACCTTGCCCGGCTAATTTTTTGAATTTTTTAGTAGAGACAGGGTTTCACCGTGTTAGCCAGGATGGTCTCGATCTGCTGACCTCGTGATCTGCCCGTCTCGGCCTCCCAAAGTGCTGGGATTACAGGCTTGAGCCACCGCGCCTGGCCATATTTTTATTTTTTTTAAGACAGTGTTTCCGCTGTCACCCAGGCTGGAGTGCAGTGGCGCCATCTTGGGTCACTGCAACCTCTGCCTCCCAGGCTCAAGCTATCCTCCCACCTCAGCCTCCTTGTGTAGCTAGGATTACAGACACACATGACCACATCTAGCTAATTTTTTCATTTTTCGTAGAGGCAGGGTTTCGCCATGTTGCCCTGGCTGGTCTCGAACTCCTGGGGCCAAGTGATCTTCTGGCCTCAGCCTCCCAAAGTGCTGGGATTACAGGCATGAGCCACCATGCCCAACAGTGAATTTTGAATACCGACCCTTTATGTGCCTAAGTATCCTGCCAATCGCAATGTGTTATAATAAGCACCCTCAAGCAGGGTTCACAGTGCATTTGTTGTTTTATCCATATTATTACACCAAGGTGAATCTTATTAGCAAAAAGTGATACCCAGCGGCAAGTGGAGGACTCCTGTAGCTCACACGATCCTCATGACGACGGTCCCGACTTCGCAACTCACTACTATGTCGACGATCCCAGCTACGGCTACGGTGACGACGCTGCCGATCTCGACTTCGGCTCCGACTGTTTCTCCGTCTATACCGATCCCGATCTCGACTACGACTACAGATGGAAACAACTACAGTCAGGCCCACATCATGTTTAGGCCAACAACCAAGTGCATATACAACAGTGGTCCCATACGATTATAATGGTGCTGAAAAGTTCCTATAACCTAGAGATGTTACAGCCGCTGTCATGTCGTAACGTATTACTTATGTTTGCGGTGATGCTGGTGTAAACCAAACTACTATCTATTGCACTCCCAGTTGTATAAAAGTACAGCACATCCGATTATGTACAAAGTGGATCTCATGAAAATAGAAAGTAGACTAGTGTTTACTAGAGGCCTGGAAGGATGGAGGGATAGGGGGTGTGGGTGGAATGAACAGAAGTAGATTAATGGGTACAAATATATCATTAATAAGAAAAAATAAGACCCAGGGCTGGGCGCGGTGGCTCATGCCTGTAATCCTAGAACTTTGCGAGGCCAAGGTGGGCAGATCACCTGAGATCGAGAGTTCAAGACCAGCCTGACCGACATGGAGAAACCCCATCTCTACTAAAAATACAAAATTAGGCCGGGTGTGGTGGCTCACGCCTGTAATCCCAGCACTATGGGAAAACGAGGCGGGTGGATCACTTGAGGTCAGGAGTTCCAGACCAGTCTGGCCAACATGGTGAAACCCCATCTCTACCAGAAATACAAAATTAGCCAGGCATGGTGGCACGTGACTGTAATCCCAGCTACTCGGGAGGCTGAAGCAGGAGAACTGCTTAAACCTGCGAGGTGGAGGTTGCAGTGAGCCGACATCGTGCCACTGCACTCCATCCTGGGCAACAGAGTAAGACTCTGTCTCTTAAAAAAAAAAAAAAGACATTAAACATTAGCCAGGCATGGTGGCACATGCCTGTAATCCCAGCTACTCAGCAGGCTAC
>NW_012104032.1:732243-733809 GCF_000951045.1 Mandrillus leucophaeus
TTTTGAGAAAGAGTCTCGCTCTGTCGTGCAGTGGTGCAATCTCGGCTCACTGCAACCTCTGCCTTCCAGGTTCGAGCGATCCTCCTGCCTTAGCCTCCTGAGTAGCTGGGATTACAGGCATGTACCATCACGCCCAGCTAATTTTTTATATTTTTAGTAGAGACAAGGTTTCGCTATGTTGGCCAGGCTCATCTTGAACTCCTGGCATCAAGTGATCCACCGCCTCAGCCTCCCAAAGTGCTGGGATTACATGCGTGAGCACCACGCCAGGTCAGGAGTGTAAATTCTTAAAGAGAAGGTTTCGTTACTGCTGCCAAAGAAAAGGAATTACAGTAAGGCCAGAATGAAACAGAAAGCATGGAAAGGCCAAAGACCCGAAGATGATCCAGCAGTAGTTCACAGCAACTGCACAATACCAACTTACAGCCCTGAAAGCTGTCAGGCATCTGAAGAGGCCATTTTCCCCCTAATGCCAAGCAAAACTTGGTGTTTCCAAATCAGGGGTCCTCTTGCATTTTTTGTTTGTTTGAGACAGAGTCTCACGCTGTTTCTCAGGCTGGAGTGCAATGGTGCAATCTCGGCTCTCTACAACCTCCGCCTCCTAGGTTCAAACAATTCTCCTACCTCAGCCTCCTGAGTAGCCGGGATTACAGGCGCCTGCCACCACGCCCAGCTAATTTTTGTATTTTTAGTAGAGACGGGGTTTCACCATGTCGGTCAATCTGGTCTCGAACTCCTGACCTCAGGTGATCCACCCACCTTGGCCTCCCAAAGTGCTGGGATTACAGGTGTGAGCCACTACGCCTGGCCCCTCTTGCTATTTTATTCAAATTAAGTATATTGATGCTAGGACTAATCCACAAATCTACACTGGAAAGTGAAGACTAGGTAAATAAATCAAGTCACCATTATTCTCATGACCTAAGTGGAGCCATTACTAAAAGTCAGCACTCTTAACAGAAACGATCTCCCTATTCTGGTTATTTTTCCAATGGACAAAACTGTTTCCCTTCCCCAAGGTGCCAACCCATTTCTTCCTCCCACACTCACTTGCTTGTCTCCCCGATGGTGCTGCTTCCACTGGTCCCACTGTTGCCACTGTTGCTGGTGCTGCTGGTGGTATTGCTAGGATAATCCTTTCTCACTTCTTTCCTTTGTTGCTCATCCTGAGGCATTCACCAGGAAAATGTCACAAGGTATAAGGTGGCAGACACACAGATTCCAATGGGCAAAGGGAACAAAGGTGGACAAGGAAGAAATCAAAGCACTGGATTAGCCAGATTTTGAGCACCCTTATTTCCTAACAAAGGGAGTAAGAGAGGAATCAAGAAACTACCTAAAAGGAAGAGATCAGCATGACAGATTCTGATGTCAAACTTTGGTTACCCAACATCTGCTCCACTGACATTTCCCAGAGAGTTACAAATTGGTGCTAGGATGGGCGCAGTGGCACCTATCTGTAATCCCAGCACTTTGGGAGGCCAAGGCAGGCGGATCACCTGAGGTCAGGAGTTCCAGACCAGCCTGACCAACATGGAAAACCCCATCTCTATTAAAAATACAAAA
>NW_012104032.1:735959-736408 GCF_000951045.1 Mandrillus leucophaeus
AAAAAATAAGACCCAGTGTTCAACAGATCAGTAGGGTTATTACTACAATGTACAACAATCTATTATACATTTCAAAATAGCTAGTAGAGAATAATTTGAACGTTTCCTAGCATAATGAAAAGATAAATATTTAAGTCAAGGATATCTCAAGTACACTGATTTGATCTTTACAAATTATATGTATTAAATTTCACACATATCCGAAACTACACACATCTATTATGCATTAAAAATTGTTTAAAAATAAAACAATTATGTACAGTATATACTTCATGATAAAAAATAAAGATGTTACTGATTCGTGTATTTACTACACTTATCATCATCACTCTAGAATATATTACTTCTACTTATAAAAAAATGTTAACTACAGAACAGAGGCGGGTCCTTCAGGAGGTGTTCCTAAAGAAAGCATTGTTATAGCAGAGTACAACTCTATGTGTATTAAT
>NW_012104032.1:743568-745025 GCF_000951045.1 Mandrillus leucophaeus
AAAGAAAGTCATGATCGACAACTACTCTTTCTTATTAACCTAATTCCAGGAGTGAGATGGAAAATATTACCTCTTCTTTTTTATAGGGAGCTTCCAGCATGGCCTCAATCACTATATCAAAGTCATCAGATGCCATCCTGTCAGATCTGGGGAGAGAATATTAATATGTAAGAACCTGTTTTATATTTTTCCTCCCTTTCCAGCACCACACATTTCTTTCCCCCTCCAAGAAGAAGACTTCAGGATATACAGATTTCAGTTCTGTTTCTTGAACTGCAGAGAAACCTTACCAGCTGTCACATACTCTTAGATTTATTTTTACATCCTATAGATCTGAACTAGTTCTGCTTTGTGGCTTGGAATAGTCAAAGATAGGCCAGGTGCGGTGGCTCACACCTGTAATCCCAGCACTTTGGGAGGCCAAGACGGGCAAATCACCTGAGGTCAGAAGTTTGAGACCAGCCTGGCCAACATGGCGAAAACCTGTCTCTATCAAAAATATAAAAATTAGCTGGGTGTGGTGGCACATGCCTATAATCCCAGCTACTCAGGAGGCTGACGCAGGAGAATCACTTGAACCCAAAAGGTGGAGGTTGCAGTGAGCCAAGATCGTGCCACTGTACTCCAGCCTGGGCAGCAGTGTATGACCATGTCTCAAAAACAAAACAAACAAAAACACAAAAATAATACAAAAAAAAAAAAAAAGTCAAGGATATAGAAGGAAACAACACCTAGGAAGAAACAAAATACCGATCCTGTTCTATGAAGAGAAAATGATGGTAGTCAAAACTACTGTTCACTACAAAATGGACATTTGGTCTCCACTCTACTGTTCAAAATTCTGAATAAATACCTGGTTTAAACTTAAATAATAAAAATAGGCCTGGCTGCTACAGATGTGAGAAAAATATAAAAAGAAAAAATAATAAAAAAATACAGGCACATTATTTCCAATAAAAAGGTAAAGAGGCAAGACTAAAAATTAGAAGCAAGTCAAAGCAACATCAAAATGCAGATTTGCCCTAAGGTCTTCCTCTCTGCATACCCCGAACACCAATAATTAGGGCCTTATCCCCAAGCATTTTCTATCTAATATCAACTATAGCTTAGGTAACTCAGAAATATGATTAAGACAGGCTCGACCAATCCCATTTTGAAACCTTTCTCTGGTAGGCAAGGTAAAATGTGCCTCCCCGAAGCTCTCACATCTAGAAACTGCCTTTCCCCAGGCTGTCTACCATCAGTTTGTCAAATAAGAAAAACAGAAAATACCAAAGAAAACCAACAGGATAAATTATTCAAATGTTATTGGTCTGGAATTATCAACCCACACATGGATGAATCTCAAAATAATTACACGGAGTGACAGAAACCAACCCCCCACAAGCCCCCCCCAAAAGTGCACAATGAACAATTCCATTTATATAAAATTCTAAAAAATGCAAACTAGGTCAGGC
>NW_012104032.1:745725-748264 GCF_000951045.1 Mandrillus leucophaeus
TGGTGGCACGCACCTGTAGTCCCAGCTACTTGGGAGGCTGAAGCATAAGAACTGCTTGAACTCCGAAGGTGGAGGTTGCAATGAGCCAAGAATGCACCACTGCGCTCCAGCCTGGGTGACAGAACGAGATTCTCTCTCAAAAAAAAAAAAAAAAAACACAAAAATACAAAACTTAGTCAAGCGTGGTAGCACATGCCTGTAATCCCAGCTACCTGGGAGGCTAAGAAAGGAGAATTGCTTGAACCCAGGAAGCGGAAGTTGCAGCCGAGATCGCACCATTGCACTTCAGGCTGGGTGACAGACCATGACTCTGTCTCTAAAAAAAAAAAAAATTGCCAGGCATGGAGGCTCACACTTATAATCCCAGCACTCTGGGAGGCCAAGGCAGGCGCATCATGAGGTCAAGAGATCAACACCACCCTGGCCAACGTGGTAAAACCCTGTCTCTACTAAAAATACAAAAATTGCCAGGCATGGAGGCTCACACTTATAATCCCAGCACTCTGGGAGGCCAAGGCAGGCGCATCATGAGGTCAAGAGATCAACACCACCCTGGCCAACGTGGTAAAACCCTGTCTCTACTAAAAATACAAAAATTGCCAGGCATGGAGGCTCACACTTATAATCCCAGCACTCTGGGAGGCCAAGGCAGGCGCATCATGAGGTCAAGAGATCAACACCACCCTGGCCAACGTGGTAAAACCCTGTCTCTACTAAAAATACAAAAATTGCCAGGCATGGAGGCTCACACTTATAATCCCAGCACTCTGGGAGGCCAAGGCAGGCGCATCATGAGGTCAAGAGATCAACACCACCCTGGCCAACGTGGTAAAACCCTGTCTCTACTAAAAATACAAAAATTGCCAGGCATGGAGGCTCACACTTATAATCCCAGCACTCTGGGAGGCCAAGGCAGGCGCATCATGAGGTCAAGAGATCAACACCACCCTGGCCAACGTGGTAAAACCCTGTCTCTACTAAAAATACAAAAATTGCCAGGCATGGAGGCTCACACTTATAATCCCAGCACTCTGGGAGGCCAAGGCAGGCGCATCATGAGGTCAAGAGATCAACACCACCCTGGCCAACGTGGTAAAACCCTGTCTCTACTAAAAATACAAAAATTAGCTGGCACGCACCTGTAGTCCCAGCTACTGGGGAGGCTGAGGCAGAGGAATCGCTTGAACCCAGGAGACAGAGGTTGCAGTGAGCCAAGATGGTGCCACTGCGCTCCAGCCTGGCGACAGAGCGAGACTCCATCTCAAAAACAAAAACAAAAACAAAAACAAATTAGCCAGGTATGGTGGCAAGCGCCTGTAATCCCAGCTACTCAGGAGGCTGAAGCATAAGAACTGCTTGAACCCAGAGAGCACAAGTTGCAGTGAGCCAAGATCATGCCATTGTACTCCAGCCTGGATGACAAGCGAGACTGTCTCAAAAAAACAAACAAACAAATCTTTGGGAGTGACGGTTTCATGGGTGTTTAACATATCAAAACGTATGAAAGTGTACACTTTAATGTATACAGTTTAATTGTGTGCCCATTAAATGTACATCATGCTTTTAAAAAAAAAACCAAAACCTGAGGAATTTGTATGCAAGGAGACTATCATAATCAGACCTTTTCATAACTGTAAGAACTTTGTTGGCCAGGCGTGGTGGCTCACCCTGTAATCCCAGTACTTTGGGAGGCCGAGGCGGGTGGATCACCTGAGGTCAGGAGTTCAATACCAGCCTGACCGATACGGTGAAACCCCATCCCTATTAAAGATACAAAAATTAGCCGGGCATGGTGGCAGGCACCTGTAGTCCCAGCTACTCAAGAGGCTAAAACAGGAGAATCGCTTGAACCTGGGAGGCAGAGGTTGCAGTGAGCTGAGATCACACCACTGCACTCCATCCTGGGCTAACAGAGTAAGACTCCATCTCAAAGAAAAAAAAAAGAACTTCGTCCTTTTTAAAGCAGCTAATGCACTATGCAACACTGCTGCCCTGGCTGCCCTAAGAGTCCATATCCTATTTTGACAACTTAGTAAGTATAATCATTACAACTATGATTCTATGATTTACAGTACCTACAACTGCTAGACACTGTGTTAAGCATGTTATGGAGAGATAAGATACTTAAGAAAAAAATTACTTGGAGTCAAATTTAAGGCTTAATATGGAAATCAAACCCAAATCAAATCAGTATACATAAAAACCAGTGAACTCAATTTCTTTTTTTTTTTTTGAGATGGAGTTTTGCTCTTCTTGCCCAGGCTGGAGTACAATGGCACAATCTCGGCTCACTGCAACCTCTGCCTCCCAGGTTCAAGCAACTCTCTTGCCTCAGCCTCCCAAGTAGCTGGGATTACAGGCGTGTGCCACCATGTCCAGCTAATTTTGTATTTTTAGTAGAGACCAGGTTTCTCCGTGTTGGTCAGGCTGGTCTTGAACTCTCGACCTCAGGTGATCCGACCACCTTGCCCTCCCAAATTGCTGGAATTACAGGCATGAGCCCCATGCTCGGCCTTTTTTTTTTTTTTTTTTTGAGAGG
>NW_012104032.1:752562-754271 GCF_000951045.1 Mandrillus leucophaeus
GTATCTACTTTTAAATATATACTCACTGAACATGAATGTTCTTCTGATAGGTTTTTCAAAATAATCAGTCCCATTAGCTAAACCTCATTGTGAGTCTCCTATATCTGAGACATGTACAGTGTATGCTTAAAAGTATTAGGCTAATATACACTACCTTGTTCACTATGGGAAAATGGTTCTAAAAAGAAAAGTTTTTTTTTTTTCTTTTGAAACAGAGTTTCATTCTTGTTGCCCAGGCTGGAGTGCAATGGCGCCATCTCGGCTCACTGCAACCTCTACCTCCCAGGTTCAAGCAATTCTCCTGTCCCAGCCTCCTGAGTAGCTGGGATTACAGACATGCACCACCACACCCGGCTAATGTATTGTTAGTAGAGACGGGGTTTCTCCATGTTGGTCAGGCTGGTCTCGAACTCCTGACCTCAGGTGATCCACCTGCCTCGGCCTCCCAGAGTGCTGGGATTACAGGCATGAGCCACCGAGCCCGACTTAAAAAGAAAAGTTTTTGATACTCAAGCTGTTTCAGTCATTTTGGTTGCCAAGTCTACACAAATTTTCTGTTATAAACTATTTTTTACAATCTGCCTTTTCCCCTCCAAATGAAATGCTTGATTTCAAGAACTGCTCATTGTTGAGTGCTAATGCAGCGTAAGGAACAACTTAACACACACACTAGAACTTTCACTTAAGTTTACAAGCCTCTACAAATAAACCTCTATGTAAAAAGTTTTCACTCAGAAACAAATACATCTATTTAAGCAGACATATACAACACAATATTTTGAAACTTGCAATCTCACTGGGTTTAGTGTCTTTCTAGAAGTCCTAAAAGCAATAAGGTAGCAAACACTATGCATTTTCAGGCTGGCAGTTTTTTCCTTTTTTTTTTTTTTTTTTTTTTTTGTATTTTTAGATTTGTTTCTGAGACTTACCCAGGCTGGAGTGCCCAGGCTGGAGTGCAGGATGGTCTCGATCTCCTGACCTCGTGATCCGCCCGTCTCGGCCTCCCAAAGTGCTGGGATTACAGGCATGAGCCACCGCGCCCGGCCCAGGCTGGTAGTTTTCAAACTCTCTCTTCAAGTCCCAACTTATGGGTCAAGGTCCACTCAATCTCATCCACATACAGAGTATCGTGTTTTCTTCCATCCTGCTCCAAAAACAGCATTAGAGACCCACAATCACATCAGTTCCTAGACCTCGTCACAGCACAAGCCAGCAGGTAGACCCCACTGCTAAAGGAGCAGAGAGAACCACTGTCAGACCAATTCGGGAAAAATTCACGAAAAGCTGGAGCCCCAGGGGTGACGGCAGCGCCATCTCTTGGGTCTGATCACTGAGCTGAGCACAAACACCTACAAACTGAAGGCAGTTTAATAAAAAAGAGGAACAATGAGACAAAAACTACTTGAAGGACTGCCCACCCCATGTTGTGTAGCTTTAAAAAATGGTCCTATAAGCCGGGCGCGGTGGCTCACGCCTGTAATTTCAGCACTTTGGAAGGCCGAGGCGGGCGGATCACCTGAGGTCAGGAGTTCGAGGTCAGCCTGGCTAACATGGCGAAACCCCATCTCTATTAAAAATACAAAAATTAGCCGGGCATTGTGGCGGGCGCCTGTAATCCCATCTACTCGGGAGGCTGAGGCAGGAGAATCGCTTGAACCCGGGAGGCAGAGGCTGCAGTGAGCCGAGATCGCCCCATTCCACACTCCAGC
>NW_012104032.1:757631-759019 GCF_000951045.1 Mandrillus leucophaeus
AGTCTCACTCTGTTGCCCAGGCTGGAGTGCAGTGGCATGATCTCAGCTCACTGCAACCTCTGCCTCCCAGGTTCAAGCGATTCTCCTGTCTCAGCCTCCCAAGTAGCTGGGATTACAGGTATGTGCCACCACGTCCGGCTAATTTTGTATTTTTAGTAGAGTCCAGATTCTCCATGTTGGCCAGGCTGGTCTGGAACTCCAGAGCTCAGGTGATCCGCCCACCTCGCCCTCCCAAAGCGTCCGAATTACGGGCGGGCGTGAGTCAACGCGTCCGGGCTTTTTTTTTTTTTTGAGAGGGAGTCTCACTCTGTTGCCCATACTGGAGTGCAATGGTACGATCTCGGCTCACGCCAACCTCTGCCTCCCAGGTTCAAGCGATTCTCCTGCCTCAGGCTCCTGAGTAGCTGGGATTACAGGTGCCCGCCACTATGCACCCACTAATTTTTGTATTTTTAGTAGAGACAGAGTTTCACCATGTTGGCCAGGCTGGTCTCAAACTCCAGACCTCAGGTGATCTGCCTGTCTCAGCCTCCCAGTGCTAGGATTACAGGCGTGAGCCACTGTGCCCAGCCTTCTACTTTTTGTAATAACACTTTATATTTATTTAGCAATCAAAGGTAACAAATGCTGCAGACAGGTAATATATGATTCATACCCAAATTTTTTAAGACTAAAGTTTTTTGAACTGCTAAAAGTCATACATAGCTCAAGGGCTGGGCAGAGGGGGTGGCTCATGCCTGCAATCTCTGCACTTTGGGAGGCTAAGGCTGGAGAATGGCTTGAGGCCAGGTCAAAATCAGCCTCGGCAACACAGTGAGGTCCCATTTTCACAAAAAATATAAAAATTAGCTCGGCACGGTGGTGCGTGCCTGTAGTCCCAACTACTCGAGAGCCTGAAATGGAAGGATTGCTTGAACCCAGGAAGTTGAGGCTGCAATGAACTGTGATCATGCCACTGCAATCCAACCTATGCAGCAGATTGAGATTCTGTCTCAATCTCCAAAACAGAAAAGGTCACACAGCTCAAATGGAGGAACTAATTTTTTTTTTTTTGAGACAGGGTTTCACTCTGTTGCCCAAGCTGGAGTGTAGTGTTGCCATCTCAGCTCACCGTAACCTCTGCCTCTCCAGCTCAAGCAGTCCTCTAACCTCAGCCTCCCAAGTTGCTGGGACCACAGGTGGGCACTACCATACCTGGCTAACTTTTCATATTTTGGGGGGTTTTTTGGGTAGAGACATGGTCTCACTATGTTGCCCAGGCTGGTCTCAAACTCCTGGACTCAAGAGATCCACCCACCTTAGCCTCCCAAAATGCTGGGATTACATCCGGCCAGAGGAGCTAATTCCTGATCACAAAGGTTTTCTGACTTCAAATCTAACGTTATATT
>NW_012104032.1:761147-768007 GCF_000951045.1 Mandrillus leucophaeus
AGTTAAAAGGGAAAAGCCCATAAAGCTCAAAATAGTGAACATGAATCTTCGACAGACTAGAGATTGAGGAAGAAAGCTCAATTCCCTTCTCTCTCTCTGCATAGTAGTGCGAGTGGCTGAAACTGATGATGTGTGTCCTCTCAGGCAGCAGAGAGTCGATGCTCCCTTTCCAGTGTGGGCGACCCCAAGTGTCACGGCTGCAGGGACCCAGAAAAAAAAATCACAGAATTCTAGAAACCGCATCTTTATCGGTGCAGGATACAGCCACGAGGGTGCCCACCTCTAAAGTCGTGCCAGTGGGCTACATTTAAGTAGCTAACACTTCCAGGTCAAAACAAAGGTTTTTTTAACGTTAAAAGTTCCCCTGAATCTCTTCGTGACGCTATTTTCTGCCCGTGACGTCAGGGGGAGGCGCCGTGCAGCAACGTCACGCATTGGTGACGTCTGGTGGGGACCAGGTTTTGGGGTTTCTCACCAGTTCCGGTTCCCCGCAGGGGGGTCCCGGTTCTCTCCGTTCCTTTGGGTATGTTGTGGGGAGTGAAGCTCGGATATTTCCTAGAGTCTAGGCAAGAAAAGCAGCAATGCAGGTACAGCTGCTCCTCTTCCCGCAAAATGGCGACAGCTCCGCCGTCTTCCAGAACCTTCCCCAATCTGCGCATGCGCTAAGACACCCCAGCGTTGGCAGTAACCTCGCTGGTTTCGCGGCAACCGTCCAAAGTACAGGTTCTCATTGGCTAACGTCCTAAGTATGGGTGGAGCAAACTCAACTGCGTCTTAGCAACCAACGAGTTCCCATTGATTGGCTAACCTCAGAGACTCCAGAAAATGGAAGCGTCCTTTGGTAGCCGCCCATCATTCTCATTGGTTAAATGACTTGCGGAGGGCGGGGAAAACGGGACGGAAAACGGGAGTGAAGGAGCCACCGACCCCACTCCCGGTGCTCGAGTTGACTAGACCAGTGCGATGGGCGGAGCCAACGAGGCACAATTTACATCCTTGGCCGTCCCTACTCGGATTTGCCGAAGGAGTCACGTCAGTCGTTACGGTTAAGCTTTGTAGAGAACAGCGGCGTTTGTTTCAAGTCCGGAGATGCTGAACTCCAAATCCCCGTTTTGAGCCGGCTACTTAAACAACCCTCCCGACCACCTCTCCTGACTTCGCTGCTTGGGACCTGGGAAAAGCAGATCTTGCCACAGACTTGTCTTGGTCCACACTCTGCCCTATCGTCATGGCCTGCTCCCACAGATCATAACTTCCGTTCAAATCAGTGCCCCCACATTTCCCACTGCAAGGGTAAATTTGAAAGTTTCTCAGGTGACTCCTTGGATGTAGCAGTACTGAGTCCTCTAACGGGAAAGAAGGAACTGATGTCCACCCTCACTTTCCAAGGGCCTCCAGGAGCTCCTAGACACTTCTGTGGTCTACTGTAGCTACCAAAAATGTAGCTGGTTATAACATGGGGAGAGCCAGAGTCGGAGGCTGACTTCCAATTCTGACTTGGATACTAATATCACATCATTGCACCCATTTCAAATTCCCCCTCTGTAAAATGGAAAATTGGACTAGATGACCTCTTAGGGACTTCAAACTGTACACCTGTGGTTTTATTCAAAAAAATAGGTAGCTTCTTGCTGGAGATTCCTGGATGGATTCCAGCCTTCCCAAGAGGTAACAAAGGAGAGGTAACCAGTTGCCAGTGCAGTAGCTCAAGAATACAGGAAGAGAAACTGGCTTCATTCACTATTCCATCTTTTCCCAAGGTGGCAAACTCTATGCCTCCTCCCCAGAGAAAAGCCTAACTACAGGTTCTAATGGACAAGAGCTCACTGTAACTGGTCAGAAAGGCCTATATCCAGGAGTACAACAGTCATTGCTCAGCTTCCTAAGTAGGGAATACAACTAGGCCCCTTTAGGTCTTGGATAAGGTAAGAGGACAGATCTGAACATGCCTGGGTCTAAGTGAGGTGTGGGAAAACAGCGGCAGGGGCGGCAGGGTAGTGCAGGAAAGGGCTATAACTTTATTTGTATTTCCTCTTACACGAAACCATCAAAACAAGAACAGAGAAGGGCTGAACATCTGTCCAAACCCCATGTTCTCAGGGATATTCCAGGGAGCTCTTGAGGCTGAGTGCGTAGCTTCGAATCCAGCACTAATTCCTCACCCCCTGGCCTGAGGTCTTCACAGATTGGTGGCTTGAGCCCTGCAATTAATTATAATCCCTTGCCCACCTTGATGTAAGGCAGGAAAGCAGATTGAAATGCTCCTCTCTGATGGGCAAGGGGAATCACAGCCCATAGATGTACTGCACCTTCTGTACTACAGGAGCAGAACATGAAGCTGCTTCCAAGGCTCTGGACACTTGCACGCAGGGCTAGAGGCCAATGGTATATGAGCGGCCTGTGGGGTTGTGAATAGCAGAACAGACTGGTGCTGTCACAGCCCACTCATACCACACCTTCTTGGAATTGCTGCATCGCCAGAAACGCACACAGATGGTTTGGCCTTCACGTACCGTTATGGGCTGCTGTAAGAAGAAAGACAGGGAGGTTCAGGGTGGAGCTAATGAATTATAAATGGCAGTGTATTAAGGTAGGTGTGGAGATAAAATGATAAACATGACAAGACTGTCCCAACCCTCATGAAAGTTATTTGAAGCCTATCAGAACGCTGAACAATAAGACACTGAACAAATAATCAAAAGTGTGTGAGTGCTGTGAACATGTATAGAGTGCTAGAAAAACAACTATGAAAGGGAACACTAACCTAGTCTAGGAGGTCAGAGAAAGTTTATCTCACAATAGAAATGTTTAAAGGAGACCTAGAAGATAGGTTAACGGTGTGAAGAGACAAGCAAAGAGCTCTGCAGGCAAAAGAGAGGCATGAAAGCCTGAGGTAGGAAAGAAGATCGACAATTAGAACCAAAAGAAGGTCCATAAGGCTGAAGCAGTGTAAGCAAGGGGACAGGAGCTGCAAACGCAAGCAAACACTAGATCACATCAAGTCTTACAAGCAATGTTCCAGATTTTGACTTTCATCCTAAAGACAATGGGAAGGCATTGAAAGGTTTTAAGCAAAAAAGAGGTAAGATCAGGCCAGGCGCGGTGGCTCATGCCTGTAATCCCAGCACTTTGGGAGGCTGAGGCGGGTGGATCATGAGGTCGGGAGATCCAGACCATCCTGGCTAACACGGTAAAACCCCATCTCTACTAAAAACACAAACATTAGCCAGGCATGGTGGCTGGCATCTGTAGTCCCAAGTACTAGGGAGCCTGAGGCAGGAGAATGGCATGAACTGGAGAGGCGGAGCTTGCAGTGAGCCGAAATTGCACCACTGCACTCCAGCCTGGGTGACAGAGCGAGACTCTGTCTCTTTTAAAAAAAAAAAAAGAGAGAGAAAGAGAGAGATAAGATCAAATTTGAGTGTTTAAAAGATGGCTCTTGCTCAAAGTAGAGGACAGAAGGGTAGCCAGAATAGATGCGGGAAAGCCAGGCAGAAGGCCACTCCAAATACTCCCAACACCTACCACTGGGATCCAAGAGCATATGAAATCAGGAGAACATGAGTCATATAGTCAACTATCTTCCTGGGAGAAGGAAAGAGGCACAACACCAAAGGCAAAAGTTATTCCTTAACCTACAGAGTCTTAAAAGCAGTTCCTACCTTAATAGGGAAGAGGATGGGAAACCATGAGAACATCCCAGGAGAGTGAGTCTCTGGACGGATACCTGTATGGACAAAATAATGAAAAAACAGAGGTCTCCATGGCTGTGCCTTTTGCCTATGTTGAAGAGGGTCTCTTCTCTAATCACACAAAGATCTCCATTCATTGAGTACTGGGCCCCCCATAAATCTAAATGACACATGTACATATAAGCTGCCCAGGCAGCACACCCTCATACTCCGCCATCCACTGCCATAGACACTCACTCAGAGTGATGTCCTGATAAAGCACAGTCTCAAAGTAGCCTGCAAAGCCATGCAGTACTGTGTTCACCTCCACGGGAAACTCCAAGGTGCAATAGCGGTTGTTGTCAATCATAGGATCTGTCAGGAAATAATCATGTGGATGACAAGGGGCCAGAAGCTCTAGACAACTTGGTAAACCATGAGCAAGACCCAGGAAGGGAAGAGTAGATAAGGCAGACTAGGGACAGCAAGGGAAGAAAGCAGGAGGAAGGAAGAAGCCCACACCCCTCTAGTCAGAGGACAGTCATAAAAGAATCTACCTCTGTTGGGATGGCTGAAGGTGAAACAGGGCTGGGGCGCAGAGAGCTGGTGGAAGTTGTGCAGCCGTACCACATAAGGCATCTCGAACTGGGCCTGTCAGAGACAAGGAGAGAGAGAGAGTGTTGGGGAAGACAGACAGGAGATACCTACTTCCCCAAGGATTAAAAAAAGTTTTACTTTAGTGCTTCCCCAATCCCTAACTTCTTCGCCTCTTCATCCCCAGCAGAAGAAAATAGCTGATGCAAATACAGAAAAAGAAGAGGACTGAAGAGTACCACTTCTTTCCAGAGAGTGGTTTTTTACCTCAGGGTCACGGTCCTTCTCCCTACAGGCCCGGACTTCATTGTACAGCTTGGAGGAGGAGATGGGAGCCAGGAAGGAAGTGTATTCTCCGGGGATGCTCACACCGTCATCTGCACAGCAGGAGAGTCAAATTAGTTCCAGAGGGAGGGAAATGGTGTGTCTGTACTAACTGAAGGATCAGAAGGATCAAACCTCCCATGTCAAAACCAACCAACGTTGGCATGGGCATGGAAGAAAGAGACAAATGCATGTTGTCACATTATTAAGCCAGCCTTCCAACTACTGTCACGGATGATTTCACTTCTAGGTTAATTTACAGAGTCACACAGATAAAAACTGAAAGAACCCAAGATAGTCTAATCTGGTAGTTCTTAACTTTTGTGGGGTCACAAAGTCCCACAAAAGTTCCTGATGAAAGCTAAGCTCAGGGTACATATGTCAGCTCAAGGAGTCCATTCCCCTCATTATTTTTTATTTCATTATTATTATTTTTTTGAGACGGAGTCTCGCTCTATTGCCCAGGCTGGAGTGCAGTGGCACAATCTTGGCTCACTGCAACCTTCTCCTCCCGGGTTCAAACGATTCTCGTGCCTCGGCCTCCCGAGTAGCTGGGATTACAGGCTTGCACCACCACGCCTGGCTAATTTTTGTATTTTTAGTAGAGACAGGGTTTTGCCATGTTGCCCAAGTTGGTCACGAACTCCTGACCTCCCACCTTGGCCTCCCACAGCGCCTGGCCCACTCCCTTCATTTTACAAATATGAACACTGAGGTTTGAAGAGACAACTTCATTTGCTAAGGGCACAGAGGCAGTGGAGCAATAGCTCTCAAACTCATATGATGTGACCCAGGTCCAACTCACTTTCCCCTAAACCCTGTACCCTCCTCCCAGGTAGATTCTCATCCATCATCACCCTCCACCTACACCCCAACCTGGGGGCACCTTTTAGGAAGTGCTGGGCTCCATCCAGGCACTCAGGCGACAATTCATTGTCAGCAAATGAGCCCAGAAGCTCGCTGACAATGATGTCTGCTTTCTCTGGAGCCACCCATTCCCTCATGTCTGATGAGACTACGGTCACTTGGCTTCCCCATTCTTCAAACTGCCAGTTCTCTAGCCTGAAACAGAGACAATAAGGTGAGGAGACATGTTAAGGAAATTTGGCAATGGGGACTAACTTCCCAGCAAGCAGGCTGCTACTCACGTCACCACGGCATTTGGGTTTTTCTCCACAGCATACAGCTTTATCCGCCGGTCAGCCTGCTTGGCTGCCCGCAGGGAAGCGTTCACCAGGGGTCCCCGTCCTGCTCCCAGCACCATCAGTACCCTAAGAAAGAAAGGGAAGAGTCAAGCAGACTTGGCATATATAGATGTAGGTATGCAAGTCCCTGGGATTGAGGGGAAAGCACTCACTGGACATTGGTATCCTTCTCCTCTTCTGGTACTCGGTCTAGCAGACATTTATAGATGGCCTGGAGGAGAGAATATCCTATGGTTGTAATCCCAATCTCCCCAGGTCATGCTAGCCCTGTGCTTTCCTCACCCTGCATACCACACAGTACCTGCTGATACTGAGAGTATTTGATAGGGTCCTTTTCAAACACTTCATATGTCTGAGATTCCAGATTGTCCATCAGTGGCTGATGAATGAGGAAAAGGATAAAGTTAGCCAGTTTCTGGCAAAGGACAATGCACTAAAATATCAAAAACTTTCCACTGCTTTCTGAGTTTTAGTAACATTTGGAGGCATATATTCTCAAGATACATTTTCACCCCACCTTCCTACTCTCAGTGCACTCCAGACCCACCTGAAGCGGGGACTGCAGATAGTCTTCATAGCCCTTGGCAAAGAGTTCATAGGCATTAGGTGGAGGACGGTTCTGACTTAAGTATTCCAAGTACTGAAGGTAGGAGCAGAACTCCTTCTCTGAGTGGTGGTTGGTGCCTGTGATGATGAACTGCACCTCCAACTGTAAGAAAAGTCAGATTATCAGATACAGCCCGCAAACCAAGATTCTGGGTCCAGTGTAAAATATGGCCCAGATCAACAGCTCTCCTTTTTTTTTTTTTTTTAAAGATGGAGTCTCGCTTTGTTGCCCAGGCTGGAGTGCAATGGCGTGATCTTGGCTTACTTGCAACCTCCACCTCCCAGGGTCAATTCTTCTGCCTCAGCCTCCCAAGTAGCTGGGACTACATGCTTGGCTAATTTTTGTATGGTTAGTAGAGACGGGGTTTCACCATGTTGGCCAGGCTGGTCTCAAACTCCTGACCTCAGATGATCCATCCGCCTCAGCCTCCCGAAGTCCTAGGATTACAGGCGTGAGCCA
>NW_012104032.1:768502-776851 GCF_000951045.1 Mandrillus leucophaeus
AGCCTCATGGATCCTTGCTGTAACTTCCTAAATGAAACCTTCTGCAAAGTTCTCATGAGGTTTGGTTTGTTTTGAAAGGTTTCTAGGGCTATTACTGGCATTTATCTTTTTGTTCTCAAGACTCCCAACTTCACTGAAATTGCTCCCCAGAAACCAAAGAAAAAGAGTCAGCCTCACAGGAAAAAATGATCATACACAGGTAAATAAGGCAAGATGTATAGCTGGACCACCTTTAGAACCCTCCTACCACTCACCTTGAGGAGCCGGAAGATGAGCCTCTGGTGCATCTTAGAAAGAACAGGAAATCCCTTCTTATTGGTCAGGAAGATGCTAGTGGGGAGAATGGCTGCTTTGATGGGCTCCCCAAGCCAGCGATCAATGACATGATTAGATGGGAGGTCAGCCCCAATTTCAAGAGCTACATGAGACAAAGAAAAACTGTCAACCACTGCCAGGCAAGAAACCCTTCCTTGCTCCTTTGTGAAAAATCTGTTTACCTCTTTAAGAGAAAGGCAGTCTGAGACAGAGGGTAAGTAGTAAAATTGTATACTATATACAAAATTCCTGAATCTTATTCACAGGAGGTCAGAGAAGCAACACCCAACCCAGGATTCTCATGGACTCACCCACTGCAATCCTCTTACTATAGTCACACAAAGTCCGGAAGTTGTGCCACCTGTTCAGAGTCAAATACAGAAAAGTACAGTCAACTAGATACGGCTGACCAATCACCATAGCTCAAGGAGACCTCCCTATAGGTTTCACCCTGTACTTCCCCTCACCCTATCACAGCAGCAAAGGGAGACATACCACATCCATGTTTTCTCCTCCCCACTGTACTCCTCTGTGTGTGTAGTTGGTGCATTCTCAATTATATCATCTCTCAGGTCCTCTGGTGCCACCAAGGGTACCCGCATCCAGAACTGCACATGAACAGTCACCCTTTTAGAACACCCTTTTGAACTCACTGGGTCCAGAAAGTTTCCCTCAATCAAAAACTTCATCCAGACCTCGCTAATCCCTTTATATGCTTTTCCCAATTTGTGATTTTGTAAGTGAACATGTACCTTATGTATAGATCCTTATGTAAATATCTGCCTTATCTTACGTAAGTTTCCGAAATAATTACATTTGCATGTTTTGAAACTCTCTTCATACCACTTTTAGATGGAGAGGTGCGCAATATTGACCTTTTCTTTGAGACAAGGTCTGGCTCTGTCACCCAGGCTGGAGTGCAGTGGTACAATCTCAGCTAACTGCAACCCCCGCCTCACAGGTTCAAGTCATCCTCCCACCTCAGCTTCCCAAGTAGCTGGGACTACAGGCGTGTGACACCACACCTAGCTAATCTGTGTTTTTTTGTTTTGGTTTTGGTTTTTGTAGAGACAGGGTTTCACCAGGCTTCCCAAGCTGGTCTCGAACTTCTGAGCTCAGCGATCTGCCCACCTCAGCCTCCCAAAGTGCTGGGATTACAGGCATGAGCCACTGTGCCCGGCAATACTGATACTTCAATTCTGCCAAACACACCCTTCACTGAATGGCTAGGCACAAGAAGGTACTTAGCACAATCTGACTACTATGATATGCAGCAGGAAAGAGCCCCTCAGCTATACCATAGAAGAGTGATGGCCAGTGTGGATGTGGTTGGTCAAAACTCTGGCCAGGTTGGTGTTATCTTCCTGATTAAGGGGCAGCAGGAAAGCTGGAAGACCCAAATATGCACCAAAATTCAGCTCCTGTAACATGGCCTGGAATGGAGATGAAGAGGAAAAGGTTGAGCTAACAAGCAAATAGCTTTCTTTTCTTTTCTTTCTTTCTTTTTTTTTTTTTTTGAGACAAAGTCTCACTCTGTCACCCAGGCTGGAGTACAGTGGCACAATCTCCACTCATCTGCAGCCTCAACCTTCCCAAGCTCAACTGATCCTCCCACCTCAGCCTCCTGAGTAGCTGGGACCACAGGAATGTGCCACCATGCCTGGCTAATTTTTGTATATTTTATAGAGATGGGGTTTCACTATTCTGCCCAGGCTGGTCTCAAACTCCTGAGCTCCAGTGATCCTACAACCTCAGCCTCCCAAAGTGATAGGATCATAGGTGTGCACCATGGGGTCCAGCCTAATAGCTTTAATTTCATTGTATCAGTTGATTTACCAAGTTATTGGGGGTGGGAGGGGACCACTCTCCCTACCCAGCTTGGTTAGAAAGATCCAGCATAGAAGTCAAAGAGTCTTACCGCCTCGGAGTTCCTGCGAATCTTCTCCACTTTTGAGTCTGGACGAATCCATGGAGAAAGCTTTCCCACAATTAGCGTATTCCAGTCTGCACTCCCCCACCCAAGAAAGACAAATACTGAATAAGGTTCAGCACTTTACTTGTTCAATTTTTAGTTTTGGGAATCAAGAGTAGAAATGAGAGACAAAGGTTTTTTCTACATAGACATGGGATAGCCTGATGCAGAACAGAGAAGCAAGGAGAAAACAAGTTATCTATATCCCAGGGACTAACAAATATATCCAAGTCAGAAAAGGAGAAGAATCGGGGCCCCGATAAAGCAGAAGTTGTTATTGCCTCTAATAATTAAGGGGCATATGGGATGGTCCCTACCCCTTCCTGACAGCAGTAGGTCTGATCGTGTCTGGGGGCCGGGCCGATTCTTAGCAGGTTCCTGAATGAACTCCCTCTTGAAACGCGGATGGAAGACAGGCATGCAGAGGAAATCAAACCTACAACCGCGACAGACCCAGAATCATGTAAAGAGAGCAGCAGTGCCAGAAAGCCAAGCAACTGGATTTAGGCTATTTTGATTTTCCACAGCCCTTTCAGCTGCCATCAGTTCACCCTATTAGGCTGCTGAGTTCAGAGCACCTTGGGGGATATCTCTGCTGTACTGTGCCTCAGTTTCTCCCCAAAACACAGCCATGGGAAATATGAGTAAGGAGAAAACGATGGAAATCCACAAGTAGAATTTTTTTCTCCTCAGGTGTCACTATGTTTCGAAGACCATCACATCCAGATTTGCCCCAGTTCTGCCCGTGCCTCCCCCGTCAAGATTAGCCTCTTCTCTCCCTTGCACCCTAACACCTCCTCCCACTCCCAGACAATAATCGCGACCTCCAGAGCCCTTTAGAGTTTACTCAACAACTCTCCCAACTTTGGGACTCAGTGACCACAGGCCCCCCACAAGTTCTTTTCCTCACGTTACTGGGTCCGAGGCTTCTCCCCTCCAAAGAGTAATAGTCTCTCCCCTTCTCATCTTAGCCGACCCCCTCACCCCAGTTTCTCCGGGATGACTAGTCTGCCCTTCTCCGTCCCCGAGTTCAGACCCCGCATTCCGCTCGTGGAGGTCCGGCCCTCACCCCTGCTTGGCCACAGCCCCTAGTGTGTCAGCTATTTCGGGGACGCAATTCAGGTCCCTCCCGCTGGACACGCGGCTCCCACCAGCACCCCCGACCGCCATCGCCGCCATCTTTTTCCTCGCGCTGTCCACGCCGGGATTCCTTGATACTAGTAGCCAATCACAAAGCCAAACTAGAGACCCAGGAGGCGGGACGAGTCGCCTTAACAACCAGAGCGTCTGCCACAGCTCCCGAACGGGAGGGATGGGGAGTGGCTTTTCCCGCCAATCCGCGGGCTGCGCAGTGGCGTACGGCGTGGCTCCTGAAGATCCACCAATCTCAGAGTCTGGTTTCTGACGAACTTCAATCTCCCAGAATGCTTAGTGTATCTGCAGAACTCCGCTATGAGACTACACCTCCCATGAAACCCTGCAGTACAACCTTGAAGGAGCATCATGGAGAAACTCTCCTTCGTCTCAGGGCCAGTGGCGCAATGGATAACGCGTCTGACTACGGATCAGAAGATTCCAGGTTCGACTCCTGGCTGGCTCGGTGGGGCTATCCATAATTTTACTTTATGAGCATTTTCTGATTTTCCTTACCTTTCGTCGTTTGAAGCTTCTTTATTATCTTAACGCTTTCATTTTCAGGTCCTAAGTTGGTTGGGTTCTGCAGCCATCTAATGTCAGCTTTTCCCGTAACTACCTTCAAAAGTGTTTTCCTTGTGTCATTATTTACGTCCATATGAACATCGAGAAAACTGGGTTAATGGCTGGTGCTATTAAAATGGGCTTTGTCACCTTATTATGTTACATATTAAAATAAACTGCTAACTCAGCTACTTCCTAGTGATTCTAGGAAGTAGTGTTTTGTGTTTCAAACACAAAAGGTGTGAATAAACGCCTAAACACACACACACACACACACACACACACACATACACACACACACACACACTTCAAGATAGAGAAAAGGAATTCATGAATTACAGTGGGCAGCAGTCATGAAACTGGCTGGCGTGGAGGCCAGAGAGAATCTACATTTTCCCATGTCAATAACTGCTAGAGAGATGGAAAGGAAGGAAGCAAGGAAAGACATAGGGGAGGGAAATGGGAACTTCTGAAGGCAGGGGGCCCACTGGTGTTGAGGCAGCTCGGCAACAAGGATGGAGAGGAGAACACGGTACAAGAGGCCCCACGCAGGCGCCGCTGGCAGAACTTAGGGACCGACTGGCAGGGAGTCCTGAGAAAGCAGTCAGGGGTGATGCCTAGGATTCTGTCCATGCAGTGAGCGAGAAATGCGAGAAGAGGGTTTGGGAAATCAGGGTTTGGGTTTAGTCATGCTGAATTGAACGTCTAGGGGGCGCTGTGTAATAGAAAGTTGGATGAACAGTGATCTGAATCAGATGAGATGGAGGTCGCCAGAAGAAAGAACTGAGGTCATGAGACTGAGATCACCATAGCTCGTTGGGGACAGAGCCATAGGAAATACGAAAAGGGTGTGGGGTAGGATAAATTCTGGGGAACCCTGGGTGCAATGCAAGTGCCCCAGAAGAATGAAAGCTGGAAAACCCGCCGGGCACGGTGGCTCACGCCTGTAATCCCAGCACTTTGGGAGGTGGAGGCAGGTGCATCTCCTGAGGTCAGTAGTTCGAGACCAGCCTGGGCAACATGGCAAAACCCCCGTCTCTACTAAAAATACCAAAGGCGTGGTAGCAGGCCCCTGTAATCCCAGCTACCTGGGAGGCCGATGATCTCAGTTCACTGCAACCTCCACCTTCCGGGTTCAAGCAATTCTCCTGCCTCAATCTCCCAAGTAGTTGGGACCACAGGTGTGTACCACCATGCCTGACTAATTTTTGTATTTTTAGTAGAGATGGGGTTTCACCATGTTGGCCAGGCTGGTTTCAAACTCCTGACCTCAGGTGATTCACCCACCTCAGCCTCCCAAAGTGCTGAGATTACAGGTGTGAGTCATGACGCCCGGCCTTCACCAGCATTTTAAGAGGTAAAAGAAAGAGTTGTTGAGGAGGTCTGCTTGTTCTCTGCCCTAGCTGTGCCCAACCAAACTCTACATTCACGGAAGACTCGTTAGACGTTTTTTCTTCTTTAGAAGCTAATTGTCTAGATTGTGGACCATCTGTGCTCCTGGCACCTCGCTCCTGATGTCAAACTGGTAGCTGCTCTGTTGGTTGTTAACTAACCCATCATGGGTGAGAGGGAGAGAGGATAATCTATAAAACAATAATGTCAGTTTTGCCATCAGTTAAAATAATTTTCTAAAGGATTCATGTAAAAAGAGCCTAGAATTTCTGACTGACCCTAAAGTAAGTTTACATGGGCTGAATTTCTTTGGTCTGTGTTGTCTTTGTCTTTTCATTCCAAACGGCCTTAGCATTGTGGCTAGCATCATGCTGAACAGTTCTCAGTAACTCCATACCACGTTGCTCTCAGCCTTTCCTATAGCACTTTCCTATACCATAAAAAACAGCATGTAACCGTGGGTCTGTCTACATGAGTTGTAGAGGAACAAGAAGGGAAAGAATGAAAAGAAATAGAGCACCTTGAACAAGTTCTGTCCCTAGGTGTTAAGTCAAAGTTGGTGAAGTCTACATTATGCTCTGCTTTGCTCTGCCCTGCATGCTGAGCTTTTGGGCCCAGAAGCATGTGAATCACTGTTATACTATGGAACTTTTGCCTTGGCTGAGATGAAGATAGGGAAATGGTGGGACAGAAGGGCAAATACCCTGGGTGAGAAATAATGTTACTGTCTCCAACAGGAGCCAATGACCAACAGGCCGGAGCACTGGAGACTTTCTGGAGGAAAGGGGTCCCCATTCCCAGATAATGCTCCCACTTATCTCCCGGCTTTCTTCACTTTCAGGCCCAATTCTTCCACCTTATCTTGTTCTTTTGTCCTTGTTTAAACACCTCTAGCCCATTGGAAACCTCTTTTCATCTTCTGTTGTGCTCCCCTACTCCCTCAGTGCTTGCCTCCCTCCCCAGGCCCACCTTCAGTCACCTCTGTGCCTGCCCAGCCAGCCACACTCTTCAACACCAAAATAATGGCCTGTTTGACCCTCCTACTGCTCCAAATTGCTTTTTCACAATCAAGGCTGTCTTCCAGCTATAAAAGTGGCAGAGTTACTGAGGCAAAATAATCTGTGCAGATTTGCATTCTCTTTTTTGTCATCTCTATTATACAGTGTTTATCTGTCAAAATGAATAGAAAGCAGTAACTTCTGAACATAGAAAAAGATGGAAAACTACCCAATTTATTTATGAAGACAGAACACATCTAATATCAAAACCTGTCAGAAATAACACTCCCAAGAAGCTATAGACCCTCACTTATGGATATAAATGTAAGATTCCTAAAATATTTAGAATTAATAAATAAAACTTAACAGTATGTTAATATAGTAATTATATAACACAACCAATTAGGGTTTATACCAATAATTAACACAAAGGTATTAGGAAATTTCTTTATAGAATAGGTCAAAAATAAACCAAACAAAAAATATTTGACAGTTGTTAATTGTCAAATAAGAGAACACAGTACGTTAACTGCATTTTCTATAAGTATTCTTTTTTTTTTGAGACGGAGTCTCGCTCTGTCGCCCAGGCTGAAGTGCGGTGGCGCGATCTCGGCTTACTGCAACCTCCACCTCCTGAGTTCAAGCAATTCTCCTGCCTTAGCCTCCCGAGTAGCTGGGACTACAGGCGTGTGCCACCATGCCCGGCTAATTGTTTTTGTATTTTTATTACAGACAGGGTTTCATCATTTTGGCCAGACTGCTCTCAAAATCCTGACCTCATGATCTGCCCACCTTGGCGTCCCAAAATGCTGAGATTAGAGGCATGAGCCACCGCACTTGGCCATAAATATTAATAGTTTTTATATTCATCATATATGTGTATATATAAGATCAACAAAGATGAAATGAGCTACCCTGCATGGTTGTAAGTGCCCATAGTCCCAGCTACTCAGGAGGCTGAGACGGGAGGATCCCTTGAGTCCAGGAGCTTGAGGTCAGCCTGGGTAACATAGTGAGACCTTTTCTTTAAAAAAAAAAAAAGATACAAGAATATCTAGTCTCATCACTGAGTTATTTAATATTATTCTGAAAAGTTCAATATAATAAGATTGGAAATAGAAAAAAGGGGGTTACAACTTTTAGGAAGGGAGAGGTAAATTTATCATTATTTGTAGATGATATGATTGTACACATAGAAAATTCATAAGAATCCATTTTAAAATGATGAGAATAGTAGAATGCAGAGAAGTCACTTGATGCAAGATAAGTATAAAATAAATCTGTAGCTTCTCATGTACTAAGAATAACCAGTTAAAAGACATAATTGATTTCAAAAAATCCCAATAATATGATAGTTAAGAGTATGGCCTGCTAAACCAGATAGCAAGAGGTTAAAGCCCTGTTCATTCATTTACTAGGACTGTGAACCTAGCCCTTCTGGCCTCAGTTTTCTCATCCACAAAATGGGAATGTAAATAATAGCTCCTATAAAGTTATTATGAGTATTAAATTAGTTAACGGAGTAAAGCATTTAGAAGCTACCCTGCACATAGTAAACCTTCAATACATATTAGCTATTTTGATTATTTTCCCCATTCACAGTGGTAACAGTAACACTACTATAAAATATTTATCTTTACTGAAAAATGTGAGAAACTGACATAAAGAAAATTATAGGCTGGTTACAGTGGCTCATGCTTATAATCCCAACACTTTGGGAGGCCGAGGCAGGAGGATTGCTTGAGCCTAGGAGTTCAAGGCCAGCCTAGGCAACATAGCAATACCCCGTCTCTACAAAAAAATTTTTAAAAATTAGCTGGGCGTTAGCCTGGCCAACATGGTGAAACCCCGTCTCTACTAAAAATACAAAAATTAGCCGAGTGTGATGGCACATGCCTATAATCCCAGCTACTCAGGAGACTAAGGTGGGAGAATCCCTTGAGCCTTTTAGGTAGAGATTACCGTTGAGCTGAG
>NW_012104032.1:777956-779821 GCF_000951045.1 Mandrillus leucophaeus
TTTTTGAGACACCTCTGCCTCTCAGGCTTAAGTGATTCTCCTGCCTCAGCCTCCCAAGTAGCTGGGATTACAGGCACACGCCACTACCACTTGGCTAACTTTGTATTTTCAGTAGAGATGGGGTTTCACCATGTTGGCCAGGTTGGTCTTGAACTCCTGACCTCAAATGCTCCGCCTGCCTCGGCCTCCCAAAGTGCTGGGATTACAGGCCTGAGTCACCACACTTGGCCTCAATGAAATCTTCAGCAGCCATTAAAATCAGTGTTATCAAAGAAGATGTAGTAACATGGAGAAAGGCTTATGACATGCCATTAAGAGACACACATTACAAATTTTACACACAGAATGACCTCAACTATGTATTTTCCAAATATTCTGTACAAGCATGTTTATATTACATGTAAAATATTTTTAAAAATACGTATAAAACCTGTTACCTTGGCCGGGCGCAGTGGCTCACGCTTGTAATCCCAGCACTTTGGGAGGCCGAGGCAGGCAGATCACCTGAGGTCAGGAGTTCAAGACTAGCCTGGCCATAATGAAACCCCATCTCTACTAAAAATACAAAAAATTAGCCAGGCATGGTGGTGTGTGCCTGTAATCCCAGCTACTTGGGAGGCTGATGCAGGAGAATCACTTGAACCCAGGAAGCAGAGGTTGCAACGAGCCGAGATAGTGCTATTGCACTCCAGCCTGGGCAACAAGAGCGAAACTCCGTCTCCAAAAAAAAATAAAAATAAAAATAAATAAACTTGTTACCTCTCCCTAATCTTTGTGCTTATGTCCTTTCTTTTGAAGGTCTAGTCAAGGCCCCCCTCCTTCTCTGTAAGCTTGTGTAGCTATCTAGTCTTCAGCAATCATTCTTGCCTCATAACAGTAACATGATAGTCCTAGCCAGGCTAATATTTGTTTCTTTTTGTTTGTTTTGTTTTGTGTGTGTGTGTGTGTGTGAGAGAGAGACAGAGTCTCGCTCTGTCACCGAGGCTGGAGTGCAGTAGCACAATCTCAGCTCACTGCAACCTCTGCCTCCCGGGTTCAAGCAATTCTCTGCCTCAGCCTCCCAAGTAACTACGATTATAAGTGCACCACCAGGCTCAGCTAATTTTTTTGTATTTTTAGTAGAGATGGGGTTTTGCTTGAACCCGGGAGGCAGAGGTTGCGGTGAGCTGAGATAGCGCCATTGCACTCCAGCCTGGGCAACAAGCAAAACTCCTTCTCAAAAAAAAAAAAAAAAGAAACAAATATTTTAAAATTTTCTCAGCCTGTTGGAGTGGCTCACCCCGTGATCCTAACACTTTTGGGAGGCAGAGGGGGGAGGACTGCTTGAGCCCAGGAGTTCCAGACTAACCTGAGCAACAGAGTGAGACCACATCTGTACAAAACAAAACAAAACAAAAACCCAGCATGGTGGTACATGCCTGTAGTCCTAGCTACTAGGGAGGCTGTGGTGGGAGGATCCTTTGAGCCCAGGAGGTTGAGGCTGCAGCTGCACTCCAGCCTGGTTGACAGAGTAAGACCCTGTCTCCCGGAAAAAGAAAACAAACAAACAAAAAATCTGGGCAAAGGACATGAACAGACACTTCTCAAAAGAAGACATAGATGTTGACAACAAATATATGAAAAAATGTTCAATATCACTAATCATTAGAGAAAGGCAAATCAAAACCACAATAAGATACCATCTCATACCAGTCAGAATGGCTATTATTAAAAAGTCATGGCTGGGCTGGGTGTGGTGGCTCATGTCTGTAATCCCAGCACTTTGGGAGGCCAAGACAGGCGGATCACGAGGTCAGGAGTTCGAGACCAGCCTGACCAACATGGTGAAACCCTGTCTCTACTAAAAATACAAAAAAATTAGCCGG
>NW_012104032.1:780881-792201 GCF_000951045.1 Mandrillus leucophaeus
TGCCTGGCTAATTTTTGTATTTTTAGAAGAGACAGGGTTTTACCATGTTGGCCAGGCTGGTCTCAAACTCCTGACCTCAGGTGTTCCACCCGCCTCGGCCTCCCAAAGTGCTAGAATTACAGGCATAAGCTACCGTGCCTGGCCAACCTTGCTCTTTAGATAACCCTTTTCTAAATCCTAGGCAGGTCATTTGCTTTTGGTTACACATTCTTTATTCAGCCAGGCTTGGTAAATTTAGGACTCTCCAAACTTCAGTTGTTTTTTCCTGAGACCAGAACTTAGCCACTTTGGCTGGACCTCAGCAACTCAAAAACAAACCATCTTTTAGGGTAAATTATTTCTACACATTGTTTAGTCCATTGTAAATTCACTCATATTTTTGCTGTCTCAAGGTATAAGGAAGCCTGCTAGTTCCTTTAACAAAACCTAGTCCAGGTCCTTCAAGATGGATAATATGGACAGATTTTTTTTTTTTTTTTTCCCCAAAACAGAGTCTTGCTTTGTTGCCCAGGATGTAGGGTAGTGGCCCCATCTTGCCTTACTGCAGCCGCCACCTCCCAGGTTCAAGCTATTATCATGCCTCAGCCTCTCGATTACAGGTGTGCACCACCACACCTGGCTAATTTTGTATTTTCAGTAGAGACCTGGTTTCACCATGTTGGCCAGGCTGGTCTCAAACTCCTGAGCTCAAGTGATCTGCCTGCCTCAGCCTCCCCGCAAAGAATTGCTGGGATTATAGGCGTGAGCCACCGCGCCCAGCCAATATGCAGAGATTCTTTATAGGGTGAGGGGCACCCTTCTCCTTTGGAGATGCCAAAGCTGGCCCTTAGGGGGCGCTGGGTCTCCTGATTGTGGTGGCCAAGGAAGAGTGCAGTCACTCCCCAGGACACCTCCATATTCACCTTTCATTGAGAATATTCAGGAAACAGATTTTGTTTATCCAAGAGTCCCAGAGTTGATCCTATTCTAAGTTCTGAAGGTGATTTCCTTTGCCTCTCATCACAAGGGAATAATCTATAAGACTTATCAGACGTGGTAAGAGGCAAGTAAAGAGAGGTTCGACTGAAAGAATGAAGGGAGGCAGTAAATGCAAATCTTTTCTGAGCAGTGTGAGGGAAAGAGAGCAGCTAAGGTCCAAGATGCTAACCCTCAACTGTCACTTTCTCTTTTTTTTTTGAGAAGAAGTCTCGCTCTGTTGCCAGGCGTGGAGTGCAGTGGCGTGATCTCGGCTCACTGCAACCTCTGCTTCCTAGGTTCAAGTGATTCTCCTGCCTCAGCCTCCCGAGTAGCTGGGACTACAGGTGCACGCCACCACGCCTGGCTAATTTTTGTATTTTTAGTAGAGATGGGGTTTTGCCATGTTGGCCAGGATGGTCCCAATCTCTTGACCTCATGATCCGCCTGCCTCAGCCTCCCAAAGTGCTGGGATTACAGGCATGAGCCATGGCGCCCGGCCCCTCAGCTGTCACTTTCATGCAGCCCCTTCTACTTGTCCTCCAAGGCTCCTTCCCATCTTTGCCACAATAGAGAGCAGCATGTACGAAGGGCACCTCCGACAAATCTTCCACCTCCAGTCAATGTGCAGAATGAATGGACCAAGAGAAACACCTGTAGTGCTCCCTCAGGCCACAATGGACATGACTTTTGTTCCTTTTCCCCTACGAAGGAGGAAAAAAACAAAAACAAAAATACAAACAAAAATTTTTTAAAAATTATTTTTGTAAAGACAGGTTCTCCCTATGCTTCCGGGCTGGTCTCAAACTCCTGGACTCAAGCAATCCTCCCTCCTTGACCATCTGAAGTGCTGGGATTACAGGCATGAGCCACTGTACCCAGCCCCCAAATTCTATTCTTGATTCACTTCTGGTTTGCAACCATATGTATTTGCACTTCTTGTTACTTTATGTTCTTAGACTGTTTTGTGTGTCCACTACTGTGTATAGGTTATAAACATTGAGGACACAGTTTTTATTTATTTATTTAGAAACAGTCTCACTCTGTCACCAAGGCTGGAATGCAGTGGTGGCTAACTGCTACCTCCCCATTCCAGGTTCAAGTAATCCTCAACCTTAGCCTCCTGAGTAGCTAGGACTCCAGCCACGTGCCCCTATGCCTGGCTAATTTTTTTATTTTTAGTAGAGGTGGGGTTTCACCATCCTGGCCAGGCTGGTCTCGAAATCCTGACCTCAAGTGATCCACCTGCCTCGGCCTCCCAAAGTGCTGGGATTACAGGGGTGAGTCACTGCACCTCATCAAGGTCCATTTTTTTTTTTTTTTTTTTTGAGACAGAGTCTCACTCTGTCACCCAGGCTGGAGTGCAGTGGTGTGATCTCAGCTCACTTCAACCTCTGCCTCCTGGGTTCAAGTGATTCTCGTGCCTCAGCCTCCCGAGTAGCTGGGATTACAGGCATGCACCACCACACCTGGCTGATTTTTGTATTTTTAGTAGAGATAGGGTTTTGCCACGTTGGCCAGGCTGGTTTCGAACTCCTGTCCTCAAGTGATCCATCAGCCTCGGCCTCCCAAGATGCTGGGATTATAGGCTTGAGCCACTGCGCCTGGCGTCAAGGTCCATTTAAAAAGTTTTTATCCTTACTATTTCAAATACTAAAACTTTAGTATGATTCAAGATGATTAGTATACCAAAACTAATTGACTGAAGAAATGCTAAATACTATAAGTATCAGGAAGAACTATTTTGAGATTTTTGAAGTTCATTTCCAGCTGCTACTTAAAGAGGAAACGGATTTTTATACACCAGAGAAATACCACTATGTGGTATCTGACAGTTCCCACCTTAACCAAGCAATGAAACTGAGCATAATTAAGTGACAAATTCTGACCTGATGTCTCCAGCGTAATGTAATGTGAAGTATGTAATGTCATTTATTAAGTATTCTTTGCAAAATTGTTTCACCCAAATCTAATCAAGTCTGTAGACCTACTTCCAGTTTTGAGGAAATATAGGCTTACAGCCCTGTCCAATAGAACTTTCTGCAATGATGTAAATATTCTATATCTGCACTAATACAGTAACCACCAGCCTACTGAAAAATTCAATTTTGTTTTTTGAAAAACAGGGTCTCACTTTGTCACCCAGGTTGCAGTGCAGTGGCATGTTGGACAAAATCTTTTTTTTTTTTTTTTTTTTTGAGATGGAGTCTTGCTCTGTCACCCAGGCTGGAGTGCAGTGGCGCAATCTTGGCTCACTGCAACCTCTACCTCCCAGGTTTCAAGCAATTCTCTTGCCTCAGCCTCCCTAGTAGTTGGGATTATAGGTATGCACCACCACGCCTGGCTAATTTTTGTATTTTTAGTAGAGATGGGGTTTCACCATGTTAGCCAGGCTGGTCTCAAACTCCTGACCTCAGATGATCCACCCACCTCCACCTCTCAAAGTTCTGGGATTACAGGTGAGCCACCACGCCCAGCCTGGACAAAATCTTTAGCTCCTCCATCCTGACAGAGGGAAGAAAGAAATGTCAAGTGGAAGATCTCTGATAGGAGCAGGGTTAGGATTGGGCACAGTGCCTGCCGACGGTCAAGGTGTGGGTTAAACACTGATAGGATAAACAAGGTCACTCTGAATCTCTGAGCAATTGATCTCTACAAAAAATACAAAAATTGGCCAGGCGCAGTGGCTCACACCTGTAATCCCAGGACTTTGGGAGGCTGAGGTGGGTGGATTGCCTAAAGTCAGGAGTTCAAGACCAGCCTGGCCAACATGGTGAAACCCCGTCTCTACTAAAAATACAAAAATTAGCCAGGTGTGGTGGCACATATCTGTAATCCCAGCTACTCGGGAGGCTGAGGCACGAGAATCGCTTGAACCCAGGAGACAGAGGTTGTGGTAAGCCAAGATTGTGCCACTGCACTCCAGCCAGGGCGACAGAGCGAGAGTATCTAAAATATATATATATATACACACACACACACACACACACACACACACACACAAATTAGCTGGGCATGGTGGCACATGCTTGTAGTCCCAGCTACTTAAGGGGCTAAGGTGGAAGGATAATTTGAGCCTGGGAGGTTGAGGCTACAGTGAACCATGTTTATGCCACTACACTCCAGCCTGGGCAACAAAGTGAGACCCTGTTTCAAAAAAAAAAAAAGAAAAAAAAAGTTGAGTCAAAGACATTAATTGTTCTTGTAAATAAATCCAGATCATCATTTGATATTAGCAGAATACCCCAAGACAGCTTCCCTAGAAAGTGGTTTCAGAAACTGAGTAGGCTCTTCTAAATAAAGGTGGAGGCCTTCTGTTTCTATTCATAGTCCCCTATTTTGACGCCAGCCAGGACTCTGCCTTGTTCTAAGCTAAGTAGACTGTTGAACTTGGTTCCTCAGGGGGATCTCCTCCAAACCTCTGCTTTTAGAGGAAAATGTAGCCCTCAAACCACACCAAGGGAACCAGGAACACAAGTGGCTTATGTCCTTTCCTATAACTGAGCTGGACACTGGCTGCTTTTTTTTTTTTTTTGAGACAGGGTCTCACTCTGCTACCCAGGCTGAGTGCAGTGGTGCCATCATGGCTCAGTGCAGCCTTGACCTCCTGGGTTCAAGTGATCCTCCTACCTCAGCCTCCTGAGATATTGGCACTACAGGCACATACCATCACACTTGCTAATTAAAACAATTTTTTCAGCTGAGCGTGGTGGCTCACGCCTGTAATCCCAGCACTTCACAAGGCCGAGGTGGGCGGATCATTTGAGGTCAGGATTCGAGACCAACCTGACCAACATGGCAAAACCCTGTCTCTACTAAAAATACAAACATTAGCTGGCCATGGTGGTGCATGCCTGTAATCCCAGCTACTAGGGAGGCTGATGCACAAGAATTGCTTGAGCCTAGGAGGCGGAAGCTGCAGTGAGCTATCACGCCACTGCACTCCAGCATGGCAACAGAGTGAGACTCTGTCTCAAAAAGAAAAGAAGTGTTTTTCATAGAGACAGGGGTCATGCTATGTTGCCCAGGCTGGTCTCAAACAGCTGGGCTCAAGTGATCCTCTTGCCTTGGCCTCCCGAAGTGCTGGAATTACAGGTGTGAGTCACTGCTCCCAGGCTCAGCTGCTTTATTATAACTCCCACACTGATACCCATAGTTAGAAAATAGCTCCCTACCTGCCTGAGCATCTAGCACTCCTTTGGACATTATAGTTCTTCAAGAGCAAGCCCAAATTTAATCCACTGTACTCTCCCAAAATGAAGCCTCTAAGACTTGATGTAGGCAAGCTGGCACATCTACTTCTTACTCTTTGCATAAGCATCATATATCTGTCTCTATCTGGATCCACTCAGTTCCCCCCTCCTTACCCACATAGCCTTCAATGTTCTTTTTCCATCTTTGCCCAAGGAAAATGACTAAAATCCTAAGATATAATATCATAACTTTATTCAGGAGATAATCAAATATAATACAGGGCTGACACTGACACACAGCTATGCATAAAAATTATATAAATCTGCTTGCTAGATTTTCCAGAAGAGGCCTAATCATTATAAAAAATAAAGGGAAACCACGAGGGTGCCTAAATGACTGCAGTGTTTCAAGTAAGCATAAGCATTTCCACACTCCCTTGTAGTGAAGGCAGCCCCAGGTGAAGGTGGTTCTACTAGCAGGAAGATTAGGAGGCAGCAGCTGTGCAGAAGCCATGTTTCCTGGCCCTGCCAGAGCTCAACGATAGGCCTTGTTGAACTCCAGGAGAGCCCACCGCTTGTTCTCCGTTGCCTGCTTGAGTACGGTGTACTCTTTCACCAGCCTGTCAAACTCTTCCCCAAGGACCTCATAGGAGTTCAGGACCTGTCTTGACTTCTCCATGTCCTGCTCCTGTAGGTGAATGGCTCCCTCCAAACGGTCCCTAAGAGCCCGGGCAGAGAAGGTACAATATAAGGATGCTGCTCCTCAGAAAGTAGTAGACAAAAATGAAAACTTTTTCTTTCTTTTTTTGAGACGGAGTCTCGCTCTGTCATGGAGGCTGGAGTGCAATGGTATGATCTTGGCTCACTGCGGCCTCCGCCTCCTGAGTTCAAGCAATTCTCCTGCCTCAGCCTCCCGAGCAGCTGGAACCACAGGCACACACCACCATGCACAGCTAATTTTTGCATTTTTTAGTAGAGACAGGGTTTCACCATACTGGCCAGGCTGGTCTCAAACTCCTGACCTCAAGCAATCCGCCGACCTCAGCCTCCCAAAGTGCTGGGATTACAGGTGTAAGCCACCGTGCCTGGCCAAAAATGGCAACATCTTTAAATAAATGAGTTTAGGGAATGTGAGAATCACCTGTGAACAGCTGTACCAGACTCTTAGGAGTTCTCACCTAATCAGACGATGAACTTCCACTTTCTCAACAGTGTAAGTGTCGGACAAAATCTTTAGCTCCTCCATCCTGACAGAGGGAAGAAAGAAATGGCAAGTGGAAGGTCCCTGATAGCAGCAGTATTGGGAATGGACACAGTACCTGCTGATGGTCAAGGTGTGGGCTAAGCACTGATAGGACAAACAAGGTCACTCTAAATTCCCGAGCAATTGATCTCACAGTAAAGTGCCTATTTCAGAAGGCTGTAAAAGAAAGTCTCAAGGATGTTGAAAGCTTTTGGGTAATCCAAAAGGTAATACTCCTATGTGACATTTACTGGATACCCACAAGGTGCTAGGATAAGGGAGAGGAAAGAGATTAGGGTGAGGGATAGAGGGCTGATATGTGAGACAGAATCCCTTAGATCCACAGGGGTCACAGCTCACCTCAGCTTAAGGATCATAGCACTGCATTTGACTTCCAGGTACTGGGCATTGATGCGGTCTAGCTCGGATTGAGTCTTCAGCCGGTGTTCCTGAAGAAGCCTCTGCAGCAAAGTGAGGCAGCGGAGAAGCACCTGAGCCCCAGATGGAGGAAGAAGAGGGCATAAATATAGTAGAAAGGAGCGTAGATCAGGAATCTTTGGCTTCCCCAAAAGTGCTCCTGGGGTCAGGATAAAGGAAAGGGGCTGTCCCATGCCCTGATAAACCTGGGAGTAAGTAGCACTCTTCTTCTCCAGCAGCAACATCTGCTCCTTCTGTTGGCTCTTGGCATCCTGGCACTGCTGCTGCTCACCCACCAGGACCTCTGCGAGTTTCCACACCTTTGCTGCCTTCACGGTTTCACTGTCAGCATCTGGGCAAAGGGGGCAGAGGACTGACAGGAAAACCCTAATCGCTACAACCCCTCTAAAGCAACTTTCCAGTGCCCCTATCCTATATCTAGCCCCACAAATCCTGCCTAATAACAGGTTTTCTTCTAATAATCTATTAAAAATGGCCCCATTCTGGGCTGGGCATGGTGGCTCATGCCTGCAATCCTAGCACTGCAATCCTAGCCAAGGCAGGAGGATTGCTTGAGCCCAAGAGTTCAAGACCAGTTTGGGCAACATAGTGAGACCCTGTCTCTACAAAAAAAATTCTAAAATATTAGTTAGGCATACTATGCGCCTGTAGTGCCAGCTACTTGGGAGGCTGAGGTGAGAGGATCACTTGAGTCCAGAAGGTCGAGGCTGCAGTGAGGTTTGATTGTGCCACTGCACTCCAGCCTGGGTGACAGAGTTTAAAAAAAAAGAGGAGTGGGGGGCGTCTGGTTCTCATAATTATTAAATAAATTATCTTCACTCTTACCTTTGATTCCAGATTTGGACCTTAATTCTTTTTTTTTTTTTTGAGATGGAGTCTCGCACTGTCACCTTGGCTGGATGCAGTGGCACAATCTCAGCTCACTGCAACCTCCATCTCCCAGGTTCAAGCAATTCTCCTGCCTAAGCCTCCCAAGAAGCTGGGATTACACACGCCCGCCACCACACCCAGCTAATTTTTTGTATTTTTAGTAGAGACGGGGTTTCACTATGTTGGCCAGGTTGGTCTTGAATGCCTGACTTCATGATCCACCCGCCTCGGTCTCTCAAAGTGCTGGGATTACAGGCGTGAGCCACCGCGCCAGGCCCGGACCTTAATTCTTAAGTCATAGAAATGGTTTAGGGAGGCCAAGTGTGGTGGCTCATGCCTGTAATCCCGGCACTTTGGAAGCCCGAGGCGGGCAGATCACCTGAGGTCAGGAGATTGAGACCATCCTGGCTAACATGGTGAAACCCCAACTCTACTAAAAATACAAAAAATTAGCCAGGCGTGATGGCAGGCACCTGTAATCCCAGCTACTCGGGAGGCTGAGGCAGGAGAATGGAGTGAACCTGGGAGGTGGAGCTTGCAGTGAGCTGAGACCACGCCACTGCACTCCAACCTGGGGGACAGAGCGAGACTCCGTCTCAAAAAAAAAAAAAAAAAGATACACATTCAGGGTGGTCAGACTCAAATAAGAAAATCATTATACCGAAGCAAGTAAAAGCTGAAATATGAATACTACATCTAGAAACACATTATTATAAACAGCGTGACATAAATGGTATTATACCCTCCAAGTTTATACAGAGATTATAAGGTGTTCTATGAGTCTGAACTTTCCTCCCTAAACCATTCTGAACCTCCTGTAGCAGGAGGACACTCCCACTTGGTATCTTGCTGAATAAAGAGTCCTTACAAAAGTCCTTGTTTTGGCTGGGCGTGGTGGCTCACACCTGTAATCTCAGCACTTTGGGAGGCCCAGGCAGGAGGATCACTTGAGGTCGGGAGTTCCAGACCAGCCTAATCAACATGGAGAAACCCCATCTCTACTAAAAATACAAAATTAGCTGAGCGGGGTGGCGCATGGCTGTAATCCCAGCTACTCAGGAGGCTGAGGCAGGAGAATCACTTGGACCTGGGAGGCAGAGGTTGCAGTGAACAGAAATGGCACCATTGCACTCTAGCCTGGGCAACAGGAGCGAAACTCCATCTCAAAAAAAAGTCCTTGTTTTTATTCCACCAGCAATGAAACAAATAAGCATCTCTGATGGGTCTAAACCTCTGTCCCAAATCTAAAATCAAAATATATTAGTCTCAAAAGAGCAGACCAGGAACCCTGAAGTCCAGCTGTGAGCAGAACAGAGAGCTAGCACTCACCTGAATTGGGATCATAGTAGCAGAGCAGAGTGAAACATTTCTTTTTGAGCTGCTCCTCTACTTCTTGCTGTAGCCGAGCCCTCATCCACACAAAATCCTAGTCACAGAAGTAAAAGCAGAAATGCAAATAGACTGTAAGAACTAGGACATCTCAGCAATGAATACATGATGATAACCTGAACAATAGCCAAAGAAAATGCATCAAGAGACATCAGAGAGACTCATTTTCACCTATCCATTAGCGAAGAATAAAATGACTGTTAAGACCCCATGTTGGTGAGCACATGGGGGATCCAGGAGTCCTGAAAATACCTTTCTGGATAGCAGTTTGGCATTAGGTACCAATATTGTATATGAGTATGCACTGACTCAGGAATCCCACTTTTAGCACCAACACTACAGAAATAATCATACAAAGGTAAAGACACATATGAACCAGCATGTTCATCTCCCTGTGGTTTCTAACAGCAAAAATGTGGAAACAACCTTAATATCCATCAATAAGGTTAAGCAAATTATTCTACATCCATACAGTAGAATCCTAGCAGAGATTTAAACTGATGACATAACACTAAGCACTATGTGCCTAGATACTTTGCTAAGAGTGCTATAAAAGGTATCATCTAATATACATTTATGTATTGACTTGAAAAGAAATCCGAAATATATTACATGAAAATAGACTGTACTTTTCTTTTTTTGAGACAGGGTCTCACTCTGCCCAGGCTGCAGTACAGTGGCATGATCACAGCTCACTACAGCCTTGACCTCCCACCCTCAAGTCAACCTCCCTTCTCAGTCTCCCAAGTAGCTGGGACTACAGGTGTGCACCACCACACCTGGCTAACTTTTCTTTTTTTTTTTTTTTTTTTTGGTAGAAATGAGGTCTCACTATATTGCCCAGGCTGGTCTTGAACTCCTGGACTCAAGTGATCCTCCTACCTCAGCCTCCCAAAGTGCTAAGATTATAGGCAGAAGTCACTACACTCAGACTTATACTCTCTGTATAAGCATGAAGGGTATAATACCATTTATGTCAAGCTATTTATAATAATATTGTGCTTCTAGATGCAGTATTTCAGCTTTTACTTGCTCCTGTGTAACGTTTTTCTTATTTGAGTCTGACCACCCTGAATGTGTATCATTTTTACAAAAACAATAAAGCTTGACAAAAAACATTTTAAAGATATGGGAGAAATTAAACTATTTCATTTATTTGGTTCCAATATCTCCCCGCCAACCTCTGAGAGTGGCATGAGTTCCAGAAGGTCTGCTTTCTCCATCCCCAGCAGTGGAGGTATCTCCCTCTCCTGGCTAGGACCTAAGAGCCGCATCAGTTCAGTTACAAGTAGCCGCTGTTCAAGGGTCTCATGAAACTGACAGAATAAAAAACAGAAAGAGGTGACTATAAAACTTCTCCCACTCCACCTCTTCCATCCTCATGAACCATTTTTTCACATATTTTCAAAGTCCTCAAATATGTCATCTCCCCTCAGATAACTCAGCTGCAAGTGACTTCTCCTGTCAATGTTTGTATTTCAAACTCTGATAACACATCCACTCCTTTCCCATAACTACAGTCCATTTCTCTTCTGACAACCCATTTCTCAAAGCTCCTACTTCCCCTAGATCACATCATAAGACAAAGCCACAGTTGGCCTGGTGGTTCTTGTACCTGGTTTCTTTCACCTCACTTTTTTTTTGAGACTGAGTCTTGCTCTGTCACCCAGGCTGGAGTGCTGTGGCACAATCTTGGCTCACTGCAAACTCCGCCTCCCGGGTTCAAGCGATACTCCTGCCTCAGCCTCCCAAGTAGCTGGGATTATAGGCATGTGCCAATGTGTCTGGTTAATTTTTGTATTTTTAGTAGAGATGGGGTTTTACCATGTTAGCCAGGCTGGTCTCAAACTCCTGACCTCAAGTGATCAGCTTGCATCGGGCTCCCAAAGTGCTGGGATTACAGGTGTGAGCCATCACGCCCAGCCTTTGCCTCACCTTTTTGTCCTCAGAAGTTACATTTGTGTCCTGCATCTTCACATAGTAGTCCACAAGCAACTCTTGAATGACTCTATGTAAAATCTCAGACCTCAGCCATGTTGTCTTATGCAGTCGAACTTCCTTCCATGCCTAGAAATCCAAAAAATCTCAGGTAGGAACCTCTCTCTCTCTCAGGATTTTCACTTCTTCTTATCTCTTCTTCCAAAGCCCTTACCTGAGCCTGCTCCTTTGCCAGGGTGAGGCTTAAGCCACTCTCATCTACATGCTGTGAGAGATTCAGGAGAAGCTTGCTGAA
>NW_012104032.1:792251-794484 GCF_000951045.1 Mandrillus leucophaeus
TCACTACACTCAGACTTATACTCTCTGTATAAGCATGAAGGGTATAATACCATTTATGTCAAGCTATTTATAATAATATTGTGCTTCTAGATGCAGTATTTCAGCTTTTACTTGCTCCTGTGTAACGTTTTTCTTATTTGAGTCTGACCACCCTGAATGTGTATCATTTTTACAAAAACAATAAAGCTTGACAAAAAACATTTTAAAGATATGGGAGAAATTAAACTATTTCATTTATTTGGTTCCAATATCTCCCCGCCAACCTCTGAGAGTGGCATGAGTTCCAGAAGGTCCGCTTTCTCCATCCCCAGCAGTGGAGGTATCTCCCTCTCCTGGCTAGGACCTAAGAGCCGCATCAGTTCAGTTACAAGTAGCCGCTGTTCAAGGGTCTCATGAAACTGACAGAATAAAAAACAGAAAGAGGTGACTATAAAACTTCTCCCACTCCACCTCTTCCATCCTCATGAACCATTTTTTCACATATTTTCAAAGTCCTCAAATATGTCATCTCCCCTCAGATAACTCAGCTGCAAGTGACTTCTCCTGTCAATGTTTGTATTTCAAACTCTGATAACACATCCACTCCTTTCCCATAACTACAGTCCATTTCTCTTCTGACAACCCATTTCTCAAAGCTCCTACTTCCCCTAGATCACATCATAAGACAAAGCCACAGTTGGCCTGGTGGTTCTTGTACCTGGTTTCTTTCACCTCACTTTTTTTTTGAGACTGAGTCTTGCTCTGTCACCCAGGCTGGAGTGCTGTGGCACAATCTTGGCTCACTGCAAACTCCGCCTCCCGGGTTCAAGCGATACTCCTGCCTCAGCCTCCCAAGTAGCTGGGATTATAGGCATGTGCCAGTGTGTCTGGTTAATTTTTGTATTTTTAGTAGAGATGGGGTTTTACCATGTTAGCCAGGCTGGTCTCAAACTCCTGACCTCAAGTGATCAGCTTGCATCGGGCTCCCAAAGTGCTGGGATTACAGGTGTGAGCCATCACGCCCAGCCTTTGCCTCACCTTTTTGTCCTCAGAAGTTACATTTGTGTCCTGCATCTTCACATAGTAGTCCACAAGCAACTCTTGAATGACTCTATGTAAAATCTCAGACCTCAGCCATGTTGTCTTATGCAGTCGAACTTCCTTCCATGCCTAGAAATCCAAAAAATCTCAGGTAGGAACCTCTCTCTCTCTCAGGATTTTCACTTCTTCTTATCTCTTCTTCCAAAGCCCTTACCTGAGCCTGCTCCTTTGCCAGGGTGAGGCTTAAGCCACTCTCATCTACATGCTGTGAGAGATTCAGGAGAAGCTTGCTGAAGTATGGGTTCTGTAACAAGTCCTCTTTACTCAGGTTACAAGGAGGAAGTTGTTTGCTGCACACTTAACATCATGTCCCCACAGGTACAAAAAAACAAAAAAGATGCAGACTCTTACTTTACATAATTGAGCATAACTTAATACTTCCAAAAAACCCCTAGGATTTTTATAGGAAAGATTGCTAAATCTAATGAGTTTTTTTAAAATCCACAAATAAACTAGGGGTGATATTCAAGGTAACAAGCATTTATATTATATATAAAGATATTAAGGGGGAATAAGTAATAAACTAAGATCTTAAGAAATGGAAATGCGGTTGGTACATATTAGACAAATAGAATAAAAATTAAGGGACCATTAGTAGGAATCACAATGCACGAAATGCCTCATTCATCCAAAATTAATAGAGTTCTTGAAGTAGGGGGGAAAAAAACAACACGTGAAGTTCCAACTTTGGATGTGATGTGTAGTCACATAAACAAGACTAACAGAATACACTTAGAGTAAGTTAAACGTTCAACTAACCAAATTTTTCTTTCTTCTTGAGACAGGGTCTCACTCTGTCACCTAGGCTGGAATGCAGTGGCACAATCACAGCTCACTGCAGCCTTAACCTCCCCAGATCAAGCAATCCTTCCACCTCCTGAGTAGCTGATACTACAAGACAAACCACCATGACTGGCTAATTTTTTTTTTCTTTTTACAGACAGGGTCTCACTACATTGCCCAGGCTGGTCTCGAACTCTTGGGCTCAAGTGATCCTCCCACCTTGGCCTCTCAAAGTGCTGGGATTACAGGTGTGAGTCACCACAGCTGGCCCAAATTCTTTTTTTTTTTTCTTTTGAGATGGAGTTTTGCTCTTGTTGCCCAGGCTAGAGTGCAATGGCACAATCTTGGCTCACTGCAACCTCCACCTCCC
>NW_012104032.1:795379-796149 GCF_000951045.1 Mandrillus leucophaeus
CCTGAGCCACCGCACCCGGCCTCTAATTTTTGTATTTTTAGTAGAGACGGGGTTTCTCCATGTTGGTCAGGCTGGTCTCAAACTCCCAACCTCAGGTGATCCACCCGCCTTGGCCTCCCAAAGTGCTGGGATTACAGGCATGAGGCACCGCATCCAGCCAGCTGGCCCAAATTCTTATAATTGTCAGTAGAGTAAAGTAACCCATGTAGATACAAAACAGCATAGGCATGAGAAAAAAGTGTAAGAAATTGAGATCCTCTGGTTATTCCATATGCTCAAGGAGCTTTCTTTCCATTTCTTTTTCCATATGCTCTCTGTTGGGGTCTTTAACCTCTACTTACCAAAACACCCAAATTTTCATTCTTTGGAACATCATATCCAAAGTCTTCTTGGGAAATAAGAAATCTCTCTTTTTCCCTAAGGTACTGAAGCATCCAATATGGAAATAGTCAAGATATAGAAAATGCAAGCTCTTGAAGGATTCAAGATATATAAAGGATCTGAGATATGGAAATAACTCAAGATATAGAAGGATCTGAAATTTTGGAGACTAAGATATGAGAATATTTAAGACACAGGTAGGAAGGACGCCTTCAAGGAATTTGCTGGCTACCCTTATTTTTATAATATGCTTGCTAACATCAGCATGGGAGCATCTTGAGTTTTTAGTCTACTACACAAGCAGATATTGAACCAACATTAACAGAAATTAGTATAGTATGTTTTCCAGTAAGAGAGTGTTCAAGGATCTCCATGTATTCCAGTTTCCT
>NW_012104032.1:797284-800182 GCF_000951045.1 Mandrillus leucophaeus
CAGGATGGTCTCGATCTCCTGACCTCGTGATCCGCCCGTCTCGGCCTCCCAAAGTGCTGGGATTACAGGCTTGAGCCACCGCGCCCGGCCCAAGGACACTATCTTAGGTTCAAATTTCTGTTGTCTACAAACTGGAAAGAAACCTCAAGGATGACTTTTATAGAGGGCCTGTATCACCCACCCTGGGTCCCAAGCTCTTACACAAGTTTTATGGACAAACAAATTTGCAAGTGCCAAAACATGTCACATTCTAAGCACACACATGTTTCCACTTGCTCCAAGCTGTCCAAAAGGAGCCTCCTAAAAAGAGAGCTTTCCAATTCACTGAGTCTAAACAAGAGGATTCTCCACCACCACCACCATTATGCCAAAGTTAAAACTGAGCTGCAGCTTCCCAGTTATGAGTGAACTGAGGGAAAAGGGAAAAAAATCAAAGTCTACTTTTTCCCCCCAAATAACTCAGCTATCATATTCCATAATACTTTTTTCGTGCTTCTTTAACTTTCATCTAAGATCTGTTGGTAGTTTTTTTTATCGTTAATTCTAGAATCATCCTTCAGGAATGACAAATCATTCCACACTTGAACAACAACTGGTTTTCACATAACAGCCTAAAAAGAACCTGGAGGAAAGAGCATGCCAGGAAGACTGACAGTGAGGTCAGTGGCAAAAGAGTAATGCAAAGGCCTAATGTGGCTGCAGCGGGGACTGCTGTGGGTGTTTTGCCAGAACATGGAGTTCGCTGAAAGGAATGACACCAACACAGGGGCGGTAAAGATGTGCAGTTTGGCCTCAGGAGACAAAAATTTTCCCTTGACATTACATGTTTTTGCTCTGCCCCTTTTCTGTGTAAGGTATCAAACTCCAAAGGGCAGCTGAGCCTCCCAAAGCCGAAGAGGCATTGAAAGTTATTATGATTTAACGCTTCATGTTTATAGAACATTTGGTTTACTCGATCGTTTTATGAGTTACATCAAAGTAACTACTCATTTGTTTTCTAACATGGTCTAGAGGGGGACGCAGCTGAGAAGGCAGAATTCTGGGACTTAATTTGCAGCTAGGCCGTTGCTTCTGTGAACTTAAGGAAAATGCTTTTTTCTGTGCCAAACTTTTTCCGCCTGCAAAACTGAGATAACAATTCCTGCCTTGGACGAGACATTAAGAATTAATAACACAATCGACTTGTCAACAAAAGCCACTACTTAGTTAAGCTCAGTGTTTTAACAATTCTGTTTATCGTTGATCTATGACTGCAAATAAAAAGTTTTGCAGGCAAATTTCGCACTTGGAAATGAGGACCAACCCAAATTTCAAAAAGCCAGCTGTTCGTCCCTCCCTAGGGTATGTGTCCCCTTGCGTTTTTTAGGGTGCCTTTCTTTACTCTTCTTAAAGGTTACAGGGCGTGAACCACAATCAGGTTCGATTCTCCACCCTCTGCACTCAGACGTGTTAAAACGCTGTTACAGGGACCCAAGCATTTAAATGTTCTGACTCAGACGTCTTTTAAATTCTTAGAGCTGTCTTTACACGCTGCACTGAACGTTAAATTGATTTTACAGGTATTTTCACAAGATATGACCCTTACAGGGCCCGAGATGAATCAAAATGCAGAACGGGCTCTCCCGCGCCTACTTCCCTTCTGTCTGGGCGGCCAAAGATTCCCAAGGGCGATGACTCTCCGGCCTCCGGAATGGCTCTCCCCGAGCTCCTCTTCCCCGAAGCCCCGCCCGCCGACCCTCTAAAGCAAACCTGCACACCCTGGGGCAGCTGAAGCTCTCAAGGCGGTGCCGAGAACCTCGGCTGGGGCGGGCTGGTCAGCAGCGTCTACACCCCAGAATCCGCCCGCACCGGGGCTCCGGAACCTCTCGTTCGGGCCCGGCGCAGGGGCTGGGGGAAGTGAGGCCCGGAAAGACCAAGCTGGAAGGCCGGGGAAAGGGAAGGAGCCGAAAGTGCACCAGAGGCTGCGTCGAAGGAGGTGGAGGCGGGGCCACACTCGAGGCGGGAACGGCAGGCCCCGCCCCTCAACGGGTGCGCGCCCTGGGTTGCCAACGCCCCGGGACGCTCGGGTTGTGGAACCCGGACTGGGAAACAGGATGGTCTCGGAAAGGCTTTTTTGCCCCTTCTCCTTAGTGCCTCTCCAGTGAAGGGCAGATGCTGAGAAAATGGTAGTAATTGCTAACATTTATTGAGGGCCTACGATGAGTCGGGCACTAGGCCAAGCATTTTGCTTGCCTTGCCTCGTTTAGTTTTTGTTGTTGTTTTGTTTTGTTTTTGAGACGGAGTCTCGCTCTGTCGCCCAGGCTGGGTTGCATTGGTGCAATCTCCGCTTACTGCAAGCTCCACCTCCCGGGTTCAAGCAATTCTCTTCCTCAGCCTCCCGAGTAGCTGGGACCACAGGTGCCCGCCACCATGCCCGGCTAATTTTTGTATTTTTAGTAGAGACGGGGTTTCACTATCTTGGCCAGGCTGGTATGGATCCCCTGACCTCGTGATCCACCCGCCTCGGCCTCCCAAAGTGCTGGGATTACAGGCGTGAGCCACCTCGCCCTGCCAGGCCTCATTTAGTTCTCAAAGCGTCCTGTGAGAAAGTCACCATCATACTCATTTTACAGAGGGGGAGAACTGAGGCACAAAGGGTTAAGTTCGAGGTCGCCATTTGTGGGGTCTAAACCTGTCCCAATGGTTCACGGAACCTTCCCAGACCTGCCACCCACGCCGCGCCCTGCGAGTCTCCTCACCAGGGCCTGGTTCAGAGGCGCTGCCCCCCCAGCCCAGCCCATGCGGGGCACCATACGCAGCTTCCTCAGGGTCAGCTTCCTCTCGAATTCCCACCACAGACTCCCTATTAGCGCTCATTCCTCATTCGCCTGTTTGTTTGTTTGTTGTTTTTGAGACAGA
>NW_012104032.1:801290-802717 GCF_000951045.1 Mandrillus leucophaeus
GGATCACTTGAGCCCAGGAGTTCGAGACCAGCCTGGGCCACATGGTGAGATGACCCCCGTCTCTACAAAAAAAAAAAAAGAAAGAAAGAAAATATGCAATGCTAAGTAAACTGTGCCAAGTGTATCTCATCCCTTACATCAGATAAGGTAATAGTCTGGAGTGGTAGGGAAGGAATCTCCATTAGGTGTGCTGAGAGACGGGGAGTTTCACCTTTTCCTTCAGTACCAGCTAGAGAATTCTATTAATATACATAGAGGAATGGTGTGGTCCAGTGAAGAAATTTTGTATTCTTGGTCAGCTCATCAGCTGCCACCTTTCATGCTTAATATTGAACTGCTGTCATTTTCTCAAAGCTTTTAAAAATCATTTATGCTTCCTCAACTCTGTAGCACAGCAACGCTAAATATCAGGCATAATGTCCGTAGCAAACGGCACTTGGAACAAAATAGCAAGTATGCTTTGGTGACTCAGAGCTGATCAGAAATCTACTGAAATTTTGTCTCCCAGATTTGTCAAGTTCTCTAATATGGTACTACAAAACTTTGGCTAAAGTACTTTGGGGAATGAGGGGGTGAAGGATGCAGCAGGCTGTCTTCAGGTAGCAGGACAGAGAGGATAGTGATGCAAAGAAGCCTTGAATTGGATCAGACCTTCATGTGCAATTATCTGTTCCATCTCTGTCTCTACAAGTTGTGTGACCTTGGGCTTCAGGGTCCTTATCTGTCAAAAGGAGGAAATAACTTATTTCTAACTCCTCCAATCTCATAGTGTTGATGTAATGATCAAATGAGATAATGGCTGAGAAAGTGCATTGGAAAGACTAAAAGTGAAAGTGAGGTGTTTTAAATTGACATTATTACACACCTATTAAGTGCCTTGGGAGAGACACAAAGATAAATATGACCCAGTCCTTGCCCCAAAGACGTTCATAATCTGAAAGATAAGACATATGCACATGAAAAAGCAAATAATACAAGGCAGCAAATAGGTGTCAAAAGAGCGGTTTAGATTACAAATACTAGAGAAACATGAAGAAGGTACAGAATTCTTTCTGCAGAAATAGGATAGGATAGATGAAATAAATCTTACTTTCATTGTGCCTGAAAGGACAGAGAAAATTTGGATCATTTAGAATGAAGGAAACATCCCAGGAAATGGAAGCAGAGACAAGGAGAGTATAAACTGCATTCTAGGTCCAAGAGGAGATAGGACCAACTGAAGTGAAGGATTTTATAGGCCAGCTCTACATAAGACTAGAAAGTTAAGCCTATACTCCATCTTGGCAGTTAAAAATGCAGCAAAAGTTCGGGCGCAGTGGCTCACGCCTGTAATCCCAGCACTTTGGGAGGCCAAGGCGGGCGGATCACGAGGTCAGGATATAGAGACCATCCTGGCTAACACAGTGAAAGCCCGTCTCTACTAAAAA
>NW_012104032.1:807432-808529 GCF_000951045.1 Mandrillus leucophaeus
AACCAATTAATTTTTAAGTTAATGTCGTTTCATTGCTGATAAATATGAAACTTTCTTTAAAACCTTAATTTGGGCCAGGTGCAGTGGTTCACGCCTGTAATACCAGCACTTTGGGAGGCTGAGGTGGGCAGATCACGAGGTCAGCAGTTTGAGACCAGCCTGACCAATATGGTGAAACTCCGTCCCTACTAAAAATACAAAAATTAGCCAGGAGTGGTGGCAGGTGCCCTGTAATCCCAGCTTCTCAGGAGGCAGAGGCAGGAGAATCGCTTGAATCTGGGAGGCGGAGGTTTCAGTGAGCCGAGATCACGCCATTGCACTCCAGCCTGGGCGACAATGAGACTCTGTCTCAAAAAAAAAAAAAAAAAAAAAGCCCTTAATTTGTTTGGGTTTGTATTTAAGGAGGTGCTTCTAACAGCCCCAAGGTACCTATCTCCATACTTGTTTGTTTCGAATTCCAGTGAGGCACTTACTTGTTGAAAAATGAATTTTCAGCCACCCCCACGCTACAAATACCTTACATAGTTTTGTTTATTCCATGGAATGCTTGGCTTTTAAAGGCCTGTCCTTTCATTAGTGTTGTTCATCTCACCTTCTGTTATGCCATATGCAAAATACAATCACTCACTTCTTAAATGCTCTTTAATGATAAAGGCAAGAACATACTCAGGTATTCCTGAGCTAGACTCCTATAAGGGTGGGAGGTCGGGGTGTAGGAAGATAAATTAGACATAACTCCTGCCCTCAATCCAACTCTACCATTTCGGAGACATTGCTGTTGACCTGGGCTTCTAAAAACTATTCATGTATGTTTTTAATTTAGTAATAAATGTAAATGGGAGTCTGAGAAAAAGTCTACATAACCTTTAAGACTTGGACATTCCTTTGCTGCATTGTTTAGAATTGCAGAGAATGGAGATTTGTAAGAACATTACAGGCACTTTGCCTCCCACACTCAGGCCAGGAAACAAAAATTCCAGAGAGAAATTCCAGGTGAGTATTTAGTACTGTATTCTGTTTATGATACTAATAGAAATCTTTGAGTAGAACATGTTCTCACTAAAAACATGGGCTTTAATAACCAGTTGCAAAGCTAG
>NW_012104032.1:808579-809217 GCF_000951045.1 Mandrillus leucophaeus
GGAGATTGCACCACTGTACTCCAGACTGGGCGACAGAGACTCCATCTCAAAAAAAAAAAAAAATGCAGCGAAGTGCTGAAAAAAAAAGTTTATAATTAGACACCATCTGGTGTCCTTGAACAAGAAATAATTGTAAGAAAAACCCTAGAATTCATTCATATTATCTCTCTCTCCGTCCTTCTCTCTCCCTCTTTTTTGCCAGATTTTTAAAAAACAGCTTCATTGAGGTATTTTGGCATACAGTATTTAAAGTGTAAAATTCAACACATTTTGATATCACTATATATGTGTGAAACCATGACCAAGATCAAGATAGTGAACATATGTATCATACTGTAAAAGTTTACCTGTGCCCGTTTGTAATTCTTTTCTCTAGCCTCTCCCTGCCCTACTCAACTACTGACTCTGTTTTCTGTCACTATAGAATGGTTTGGACTTTCTAGAATCTTATGTAAATTGAATCAAATAAAGATGTACTCACTACATTGGGGTCTCACTATGTTGCCCAGGCTGGTCTCGAACTCTTGGGCTCCAGAGATCCTCCCACCTTGGCCTCCCAAAGTGCTGGGATTACAGGCATGAGCTACCACGCCCAACCAATTAATTTTTAAGTTAATGTCGTTTCATTGCTGATAAAT
>NW_012104032.1:810419-813275 GCF_000951045.1 Mandrillus leucophaeus
TCTCACAGAGGTGTGATCACGGCTCACTGCAGCCTTGACCTCCCAGGCTCAGGTGATCCTCCCACCTCAGCCTCCTAAGTAGCTGGGATTCCAGGCAAATGCCACCATGACCAGTTGCTTTTTTGTTTTTGGTAGAGACAGTATCTTGCTATGTTTTCCAGGCTGGTCTTGAACTCCTGGGCTCAAGTGATCTACCTGCCTTGGCCTCCTAAAGTGTTGGGATTACTGGTATGAGCCACTGTGACTGGCTGGAATCATATTTAACTGATCAATAGTTTAGAAAAACTTGAAAAGTAAGCCCTATCACTTTGAAAGTATTTGAATACATTCTGATATTATATGGACTGAGAAGCTAGTTTCAGAAATAAAAAATTTTACATGCAGTCAAGAAATTTTAGATTTATTTTCAAGGGTGTTCACTGGAAAATGAAGGTATTCAGAGCTACAACTATTGATGAATAAGCTAGAAAATTTCATGCCTATTGTAAGCACATGATTTAAGAAGAAAACAAGTGGATAAAAAAATACGTAATCAACCTACGACATCAAATGAAAATTTCAGAACAAATGTTCATAATGTGCCATTTTTTCAATTGCTTAACACTTCCAAGGGGATTTCAAAGCTAGGCCCTTGAGGCCTCAAGAGTTGCCTGTCTGTTCACAGAAATTTCTGTTATACAAACTAGAATGAGCTTGGTTTTACTTTGAGACACTATTGTGAACTAGTGTATGAAGTAGGCCTGATAGAAAAATTTAGAGCTCAAAGAAAAGCTAAGAAATTTGGCTCAAAAATGGGACAGATTGAAACGATTTTTAAATGAATATAAGACCATAAAGGAAATTGATTCAGGACAGGAAGACTAGCATCATTTTGAAAAGCTAGACATGAAGCACAACATGTACAATTCTTGTTGTAATGATTGAGTATGCTGCTATAACTTGAAAGCATGTGCCAGGGTGATAAAAGTATTTCCTTGGATTTTAATTAATTAATTTAGAGACAGGGTCTCACTCTGTCACCCAGGCTGAAGTACAGCAGCACCGGTTTCAGTCACCCAGGCTGCAGTGCATGGGTCACTGCAGCCTCAAACTCCTCAGCTCATGGGATCCTCCCTTCTCAGCCTCCCAAGTAGCTGGGACTAGAGGCACACACACGAGGCCCCAATAGTTTTTTAAATTTTTTGTAGAGACAGGGTCTCGCTATGTTGCTGGGCTGGTCTCGAACTTCTGGCCTCAAGCCATCTTCTTGAGCCTCAGCCTCCCGAACTCCTGGGACTACAGGCATGAGCCACTGCATCCAGCTTTCCTTTCCTCTCGCTCTGTCACTCAGGCTGGAGTGCAGTGGCGCGATTTCGGCTCACTGCAAGCTCTGCCTCCCAGCTTCACGCCATTCTTCTGCCTCAGCCTCCAGAGTAGCTGGGTCTACAGGTGCTCGCCACCACGCCTGGCTAATTTTTTGTATTTTTTAGTAGATATGGGGTTTCACCGTGTTAGCCAGGATGGTCTTGATCTTCTGACCTTGTGATCTGCCAGCCTTGGCCTCCGAAAGTGCTGGGATTACAGGTGTGAGTCACCGCGCCCTGCCTCCTTGGATTTTAAGCTGGTGGTAACACTGTTTTATACCAAGTTGCATATGAAAGAGATATTCTCCTTTAAAAATTATATCAGAACCAGTGGGAGAAATAGAACAACTAAAGGACATTTGGAGTTTCGTGGTTGGGGAAGAACACACATTGTGAATTTTGAAACACCTCCTATGATTAAGGTATTATGGCAAAAAAAGCAAAACCTTGAGAAAGTTAGCAACTTAGTAGACTTTCTACATTCCACTTATCAAAGAGAAATTTTGCTCAGCTAATTTGCAGTATGCAGCCATAGTAGCTAAGTAGATTATTCCATCAGGGGTTTCCCATGACTGAGTTGCCTTATAAAAAAAAAACCCAGGCACAGATAATTCTGAAATGGATGCATTTCTTGGGCAGCATTTCAAAACTAATTTATTGCTTTCTTCAAATGATTAATAATGGAAGGGTTTTGGGGAGGGAGCCCATCAGAATCATACAAATCATGGGATACTGACCCAAAAGTCTACAGGAGCCAGGAGGGTAAATGATGTGTGAAGAGCACAGACTTCAGAGTGATGGAGACTGCCAAACCAAAAAGAGACTACGCCAAACAAAGGAGCAGCCATCATTCAGTCCCAGTGGACAACTGGACCTAATGCCCTAGGGTGCAGAGTGATGATGGGTTCAGAGTCATGATGGAATGATTGCTGCCATGTGGGAATGGAAGCTCGGGGGTGACAGATCTTCTGATTATTTAAAAACAAAAACAAACAAACAAAAACCTTAGAAATACAGCTCTTCATATAAAATATCCAGATTTTTATGTGAAATTTCACAGTTGTAAATGAAGGTAACCAGTTTTTATTTGTAACAGATTATTATTATTATTACAGAGGCCAGTACACAAACATTGTATAAAAACAGAAAATGGAAGCCAACAACAACAAAACATATCTTACTATTCAGCGATTATCATTAACATCTCTGCGTATATCCTTTCAGGTCTGTTTTTCATAAATATATAGACATTTTAAAAACAAAATGATTATCCTGCACATATATGGTTTCAGAATGTATCAATTTTGACTTTACCATCACAGTAAATTTTCTCCTCATCTAATCCTCTGTCCATATTCAAATTTTTCCAGCTGACTCCTAAGTATCTCTTTTTTTTTTTTTTTCGAGACAGAGTCTCGCCCCATCACGCAGACTGGAGTGCGGTGGTACGATCTCGGCTCACTGCAACCTCTGCCTCCCGGGTTCAAGCAGTTCTCTTGCCTCAGCCTCCCAA
>NW_012104032.1:818595-819723 GCF_000951045.1 Mandrillus leucophaeus
AAAAAAATCATACTGGGCTGCACAGTGGCTCACACCAGTAATCCCAGGACTCTGGGAGGCAGAGGTGGGTGGATCACTTGAGGTCAGGAGTTTGAGACCAGCCTGGCCAACGTGGCAAAACCCCATACCTACTAAAAATATAAAAATTAGCCGGACGTGGTGGCGTGCACCTGTAATCCCAGCTATTTGGGAGCCTGAGGCAGGAGAATCGATTGAACCCGGGAGGCGGAGGTTGCAGTGAGCCAAGGTCACACCACTGCACTCCAGCCTGGGGCGACAGAGCAAAACTCAGTCTCCACAAACAAAAAAAGCATACTGACTTGCTGAAGAGAACTGGCCAGTTGCCTGCAGAATGCCTCACCTTCTAGACTTGCCTGGTTGCTTCCTCCTAGTGTCCTTTAGTTTGTTTCTCTATCCCAAATATTTTCTCTAAATTGCAAGTTACTTCTTTTTGTGAGTGGGAAGCAGCTAGAATATATACTAGGTTGAGTTACACACCTGCATCACACCAGAACTGGTTTACCATTGGTGATGCTAAGACTGACTCCGGGAAATGGGCGATGATATTTGGTCTGTTCCCTCTAACATAGTTACCCTCCAACAGTCCAGTTCCACCAACATAGTTACATTTATAGCCTCATGACTGTAAACTGAGCCAGGCAAGGTGGCTCATACCTGTAATCTCAGCACTTTGAGAGGCCAAGACAGGAGGATGGCTTGAACCCAGGAGTTTGAGACAAGCCTGGACAACGTGGCAAAACCTTATCTCTACAAAAAGTACAAAAATTAGCTGGGCATGGTGACACGTGCCTGTAGTCCCTGCTACTTGGTAGACTGACGTGGGAGGATTGCTTGAGCCTGTCTGGAAGGTCAAGGCTGCAGTGAGCCATGATCATGCTACTGCACTACAGTCTGGGCAACAGAGCAAGACCCAGTCTCAAAAAAAAGAGACTGCGGAGTTACTGTGGTGTATGAATGTCCACTTGTCCACCAACGAATTCACCTGTTTTTTATTTTTATTTTTATTTTATTTTATTTTATTTTTTTTGAGATGGAGTCTCGCTCTGTTGCCCAGGCTGGAGTGCAGTAGCGCGATCTCGGCTCACTGCAAGCTCCGCCTCCTGGGTT
>NW_012104032.1:822210-823297 GCF_000951045.1 Mandrillus leucophaeus
TAGCCAGGATGGTCTTGATCTCCTGACCTCGTGATCCGCCCGTCTCGGCCTCCCAAAGTGCTGGGATTACAGGCTTGAGCCACTGTGCCCAGCCCCTAGTGTGCTTTTAAAGTTTGGCTACTGTTAGTCCTAATGAACAAAAAACACATCAGTAAGAACCAGACGTTTTCATTATTGGTGCTTATGTTCCCTGGCTTTCCCACTAAGTTTCCCTAATTCTCTATCATAATGAAGTGCTTATCTTGTTTACAATATGTAAACCTTTACAGTTTACTTGTGCTGTGGGAATCCCTATGAAAGGGGGTGGAAGGGAGGAAGGCAAAAAGCTCTTTATTGCTCTTCAAAAGTTGGAAAGTCATTATCCAGCTGTGTGACCTTGGGAAAGTCACATCATCACTCAGTTTCTATTCTTCATTCAGTAAAATGAGGTGACTGGGTTATCTCTAAAATCACATCCCACTTGGCTTGAACCCTCTAAGCCTGATTAGCTCACTTCCTGCTTGGATGGTACTCTGGTTCCCTTCCCATGGATTAGCACTATCCTTTCCAAGTAAGGTCAATTGTAGGTGAAATGACACCCAGAGTAAACAGAACTTGTCTCTGATGACTCTCCTGTCATCACAGTTTTCTGGTCTAATCTATATGTCCCAGTAAAGATTTACTCATGTTTTCAAGGTAAAACTTCAGTCCTTCACCACCAGTGCCAAGTGTGGATATTCCAAAGGCCCCTATAGAAGCAAGAGACCCATTCTTAGGTATTCCTCACTGTAAGGTAGGAGAGGGCAGAGAGGACTGAGATTCATTAGACTCTTTTCGTGGAACTTTACCATAAGGGCTCTGAATGACCTCAGACCGGCTCTGGGGGCATGAGAGTGTCTAAATCACCAAACTAAATAATGCCTTAGCTTACCTGTGTCTTCTTCTTATTTCAGTCCTATGGCTCTCTTTTCTTTTTTGACACAAGGCACCATCACTACTCACGGCTCAGTACAGCCTCAACCTCCCAGCCTCAAGTGACCCTCCCACCTCAGCCTCCAGAGCAGCTGGAACTACGGACATACGACACCACTCCTGGCTAATTTTTTTA
>NW_012104032.1:824320-836186 GCF_000951045.1 Mandrillus leucophaeus
CCTCCGGGGTTCACGCCATTCGCCTGCCTCAGCCTCCCGAGTAGCTGGGACTACAGGCACCTGCCACCACGCCCAGCTAATTTTTTTGTATTTTTAGTAGAGACGGGGGTTTCACCGTGTTAGCCAGGACGGTCTCCATCTCTTGACCTCGCGATCCACCCACCTCGTCCTCCCGGAGCGCTGGGATTACAGGCGTGAGCCACCGCGCCCGGCCCCTTTTCCTCTTTTTATTCCCTTCTTTATAGGTACAATCTGAAGGTTCTCATCCAGCTGGCTTTATGTACTTGGAAGTAGGTCTTTCTCTACATCCTTCTTGACTGAGGACAGTCTCCAGCCTGATTATAAATGGCATCTTACCATTTCCCTGGCCCTGAGAGCTCCAAGTGGTGGAGGGGAAAATACTCTCTAAGGAGTAAGGCAGAGAGAGAACCATCACCAGATTTTTTCTTTTTTTTTTTTTTTTTTTTTTTGAGATGGAGTCTCGCTGTCGCCCAGGCTGGAGTGCAGTGGCGCGAAGTCGGCTCACTGCAAGCTCTGCCTCCCGGGTTCACGCCATTCTCCTGCCTCAGGCTCCCGACTAGCTGGGACTACAGGTTCCCACTACCATGCCTGGCTAATTTTTTGTGTTTTTAGTAGAGACAGCGTTTCTCCACTTTGGTCAGGCTGGTCTCGAACTCTTGACCTCAGGTGTTCTACCTGCCTCAGTCTCCCAAAGTGCTGGGATTACAGATGTGAGCCACTGCACCCAGCCACCAGCTTTATTTTTGATAACCCACTCAGGCCTGTGGTGAACAGCGCTGGCCAGAGCAGAGCTGAAGTCTGCAGTCAAAGCCTAACCTTTGTCCTGTGACTGTCATCTGAAAAGACAGAGTTGATCCATAATTCCTCCATTTTCCCCCTTTCTGCATCTCAGCACTAGTGGTTGTTGATTAAATCAGGTGGCAAGTTGGCCAAACAAGGTCTACCTTTTGATGTATACTTGGCAGCACCCCACGAATCTTTCATCATCAACTGTAAATACTAAAAAACTGTAAATACTAAACAGAAATATTGAGGAAGATCAGTCTCCCAGCAAATAGGAGGAAGGGAAGCTCTTGTGATGAAGGATACATCTGGGAGCCTGCCAGTGATGGTGTTGGGGTGGCTGGCACTGCTCTTTTGTCATGGCCTGCCCTTATCAGCTGTTATCATTTATTTTTCCTCAGGAAGAAGTTGCGTCAGTGGCAAGAACAGAATGTTGGGGAGCCCCGAGGCTAGGACAATCAGCACAGACCTAGAAACGAATGAGTCAGACCAGGAACAGAAGAGGCCAAAATCAGTAAGAAACAAAGGGTCAGGAGCTGGGCACAGCAGCTCATGCTTCTAATCCTAGTGACTTAGGAGGCCAAGGTGGGAGATCACTTGAGGCCAGAAATTTAAGACCAGCCTGGGCTACATAGCGAGATGCTGTCTCTAAGAAAATTTTTTTAAACTTAGCCAGGCATGGTGGTGCATACCTGTAGTCCCAGCTACTTGGGAGGCTGAGGCAGGGGAATTGCTTGAACCTGGGAGGCACAGATTGCAGTGAGCCATAATTGTGCCACTGTACTCCAGCCTGGGTGACAGAGTGTGAGACTCCCAACTCTTTTTTCTTTTTCCTTTGAGACGGAGCCTTGCTTTGTCACCCAGGCTGGAGAGCAATGGCACAATCTCGGCTCACTGCAACCTCTGCATCCCGGGTTCACGCCATTCTCCTGCCTCGGCCTCCTGAGTAGCTGGGACTGCAGGGCGCCCGCCACCACGCCCAGCTAATTTTTTGTATTTTTAGTAGAGACGGGGTTTCACCGTGTTTGCCAGGATAGTCTTGATCTCCTGACCTCGTGATCTACCTGCCTCGCCTCCCAAAGTGCTGGGATTACAGGCATGAGCCACCATGCCCAGTTTTTTTTGAGATGTAACCTTGCTCTGTTGCCTAGGCTGGAGTGCAGTGGCGCAATGGCTCACTGCAATCTCCACCTCCCGGGTTTAAGTGATTCTTCTGCCTCAGCCTCCCAAGTAGCTGGGACTACAGGCATATGCCACCATGCCTGGCTAACTTTATTTTTGGTAGAGATGGGGTTTTACTATGTTGGCCAGGATGGTCCTGATCTCCTGACCTCATGATCCTCCCACCTCAGCCTCCCAAAGCGCTGGGATTATAGGGATGAGCCACTGTGCCTGGCCAAGACTCCCAACTTTAAAAAAAAAAAAAGAGGTGGGGCTCAGTGGCTCACAACTGTAATCCCAGCACTTTGGGAGGCTGAGGCAGGCGGACCATCTGAGCTCAGGAGTTTGAGATCACCCTGGCCAACATGGCAAAACCCTGTCTCTACTAAAAATACAAAAATTAGCCGGGTGTGGTGGCGCCTGCCTATAATCCCATCTACTCAGGAGGCTGAGGCAGGAGAATCACTTGAACCCAGGAGGCAGAGGTTGCAGTGAGCTGAGATCGCACCACTGCACTATTGCACTTCAGCCTGGGCGACAAAACGAGATTCTGTAAAAAAGAAAAGGAAAAGAAACAAAAAACAAAAAACAAAAAACCTGAGGGGATGGATGTAAAGTTACACAAGCTTGTCTGGATTTCCCATCACAGGGCCTTTGTATTCACTTATTTAACAACAGTACAGAAGAAGCGATCTCAGCTGTACAAGAAGTAATTCAGTTTCAGAACATTTCTCACTTCAACAAGGTGCATTTTCCCCTCTGGCACTCAGTTGTATAAATCTGAACTCTTTCCCTCTCACTCAGAGATCTCCTCTATGTATTTCCCAGGTTGGCTGGCATAGTCATCTTAGAATAGCCCCCAAATGTGGAATTTCTGTTGTCAGGAGTCATCATTTCCAGTATGAAACTCACTGAGTGATAGAAAATGAGGACTAAAGATCAAAGATTACTAGATTAATTTGCCTAAAACCAATTCCCCTAAAACCAATTAGTCTAAAATAAATATTTATCAAATCTGCAGCATTTCAAAAGGGTTTAGCAGATTCACCCTGTTAGTTACTACTGTTGTCTGTATAACTTTTCATTGTAAGTCAACCGAATATGCCTCATGCCTATTCATTTGTTTAAGATATACTGGCCTTTTAACAGTAGGAATGTAGAAGTTAGACCAAAGCATCAAAATCACATTGAACTCCATTACATTTTTCAAGGCATTTAATTTGTAAAGGAATATTGGATTAAGAAACAAAAAAAATGATACACAAAATGCCTGTACCAATTGTATTTATTGCTAGAAACTTTAAACTTTTTAAAAAAGTTTTTGAAAGGTAGATAACATAGAAAAAGACATCCATAAAGGTAGGAAGCAATCTCATCATTTACAAAGTGCTGCAAATTTGATAAATTTATGTTGCTGATAATAACTCAGAAGTACTCTTGGATGAATAGATATAAATCCTTGAAATATCCAAAGCAAGACAAAAAAGAATAGGACACCTAAATGGATATAAACACACCAAAATACGAATTGAGCTTTTGGCAAATTAGTCATTAAGTCATTAACTTTAAGCAAACAAGTTTTCAGTAAATTGGTTTTAAGAGATCTAGCTTTAGGTGAACTAGTTTCAGGCAAACTGACTAGTACCAAATCAGTGTTTTGCTCCCTCCAGTTCCCCCCAACTGTAGTTTTGGGATTGTGATGGATGCAATCCAGGACCCCTCTGAGAGGTGGCAAGTGAGATTCTACTAGGAAACCAAGTGTACAAGTGACCTGAGAAGAGAGTAAGAGAGTGTGTGTGTGTGTGTGTGTGTGTGCGTGCGCGCGCGCGCGCGCGCGCACATGAACACAACCACACATGCATACGCTGGGCTGTATGGCTCAGTGCACCTAAACTTGGGAGTGTAGCTAAGCTGAAGCTTCCTAGACATCCTCACAACAAGCTCCAGACCCACACAGACCTGCTTATTACCTACCATAGCCAAGGAGAAGAGCAACCACGTACAAGCACCTACCTAGCCTCCCCAGACCCACGTGAGTCCCTGAGAAACAGGGAATATAGGCAGCAACCCCACTCAGAGCTGGTCCCCATTCTCAGCAGACACATGAGGAGCTCTCCTAGTCCTTAGAAGAAGGCCAATAAATAACTCATTAATGAGGTCCAGAGTTTCTACTTCTTCATCCAGATATAGGTGCGAGACCCCATATCTGACACCATGTGTCACAAAAAAAGTGAGGAGCTTAAATTTGGTTGCCTAGCAGGAACTCACCACCCTAGACTTGCTGCCTCTCAGGGGGATCCCATCCTGCATCAACCACAACCCCAAAACTCTGGGGTTTGGGGGAGCTGGAGGGAGAATTACACTTTGATTTGGTTCTAGTTAGTTTAGCTGAAACTAGTTGATTTAAAGCTAGGTCCTCTACTCTTGGAATCCGGGACCAGAACATTATGTGACTCATGCACAATCATATACTAGGCCAGACACAGTGGCTTATGCCTGTAATCCCAGCACTTTGGGAGGCCAAGGTGGGAGGATCACTTGAGCCCAGGAGTTCAAGACTAGCCTGGGCAACATGGTGCGATCCCATCTCTAAAACAAACAAAATATATATACTGAAGATACAGAATCAGATGTTCAGAAAGTACTGGAACCCTCCTGTGTGTGCCTAAGCTCAGGATGCACACATCGGAAAAAGGCCAGTCACCCCCACCCTGGTAAATATAAGGTTTCTCTTCCACAATCCATTTGGAATGTCATGATCTTTGGGTCTCCAGTCCTTGGGGTCCTCCCCAGAGGACTCTTTTGCCAGGTCTGTAGAGTGCATTATTTGCCTTGGCTGGCCTCAGAGGAGCCCACTGGCCAGAGCAGTTTGTCAGTGGTGGTGACAGCAGCAGCAGTGATTGCAGCTCAGATATAGTTGGCAGGGGCTTGTCGGGCATTGAGCCGCTGCATGTGGCAGCCATGGCAAAGCAAGTGCCCATCCAGAGGGAAACAGCAGCAGCCTTCCTCATCACTCAGCTGCATCCGGCAGTCCTAGGGAAGAAGGCACCTAGTTCACCTCAGCCCAGGCACCTTGGATACTGAGGGCATCTTAGGAGTCTGCCCTGCTCAACACCTGACTCCTAGTAACTGGAAGAAAGGGATGGGGTGGGAAGGGCAGGATGGAAGAGCAATCTGAGAAAATATTAATACCTCAGCTGGACACCAGGTGTCGCTGCTGCAGCAGAAATAATGACACAAGTCAGTCTTTACAGCAGTTTGACCAGACTCGCTACTCTTAGAAAGTCCTGACTCTGGGAGAGTCAGATTCAGAAAGGACTAAGCAACTTGGACCAGAGAAAGTGGCTGGAGGGGACAAAAAAAAAAGGCTGAAGATAGGTCACAGTATCTTTCTGGTTTCCCATGCCCTACACCTCTCCTATAGATGTCTGGTTGTTGCAGGACTTGACTCCTACCCTCTTCCCATTTCCACTTCTTCTCCAGCACCGCTGAACCCCAACACTCACCTCGCAGTGGTAGCACTCAAAGTGATAATCTCGGTCCATGGATATCACTCTCACGATGTCCTCACAGCCCTGAAACATGCAGACCCCCATGGAGATGAGAGCAGCATGTTGCTTCACCTCCACCTCCCTCATATATAACCCTTCCCACCCCATGGGAAGATCATACAAATGGCCCCAGAGTCTCTCTGCAATCACCTGTAGTTTTAAGATGCCTCTGCAAATCCTACCAGAACTCTCCTTATCTCCTTCACTGGGCTGCCCCCATGTAGCACACTCCCTCTGTACAAGAGCCCTGGCCTTACCTGCGTCTCCCAGTTGTGGGGGAAGGAAAGGGACAGGAGGCATAAATAAAGTAGGCTAGGCTGGGAACAAGGGAATCCAATAAGATCTGGCTTCTCTCCGTAGGTACATCCTCTACACACAGCTTAAATCATTTCTGACCCATTCCTACCAGTGCTGAGGATTCTTCCCTTTTTCCAGTCCCTACATCTGCAGTCTGGTGACCTCAACCTCAAAGAAAGTCTCCTCCTCTGGACTGGGATAGAAGAGATAGAGCCTGGGCCCAGTTAGGCTTTCAGACATGTCCAGGCCCGGATGTTAGGGTCAGGGTGGTGACCCCAAGAGGCAGAGTCACACGGGAATCTTCACAGAGTACATTCCTTGGCACTACCGCTTCCGGCAGGAGGCCAGGCAGCATGTCCCTAACCCTACGCCAGAGGCAGTGGCACTGGCTGCCCTGAAGGAGAACCCAGACATACTGACCTCAGAGGGGAGGATGGGTTGGCCACAGGCTGCACACTTAGGAGCATAATTTCTGAAAGACAGAGGGAAAAGATGAGCTGAGGTTGGGGAACCCCTGGACCCAGTTCCACACTGCATCCCAAGGGGTGGACTCACTTGTGATAGTCGGTGACACAGTATACTTGGTTGGAGAAGTCCACTGTGAAGGGGATGCCATCCAGGCACTTGTTGCAAACAATGCATCGGAAACAGCCTGGGTGATAGGACTTCCCCATTGCTTGTAGGATCTGGCTCATGGGGTAGCAAGAGAATCAGTCTCCCTCCAGTCTCAGTTCTCCAGCTGCCCATTATGCTCCTTATTACTCCCATTAACCTCATCCAACCCGCTGCTATACTCCTAGAAACAATGCTATGTAATGTGGGGGAAGAAGTCTTAAAATGGAGGCAGAAACCCTGAAAAATGCCTGAGAGAGCATTCAGGCCAGTAGTGTTTAACTCTGGCTGCATATCAGGATCATCTAGGGAGCTTTTAAAAAACATCAACGCTTTGGCCCTCCTCCAGGCCTATTATCACAATCTCTGGTGATGGGATCCAAACACTTTTTTTTTGTTTTTTGTTTTTTTTTTTTAGTTCTTCCCAGCTGATCTGCTAGGCTACCATGATTGATAATCACTGATTTAATCCTATCTCTCCTTTTTATAGAAAATAAAACTGAGTCCCAAGTGATTCTAACCAGTAGCAGAAAGGGGATTAAGACTCAGGACCCCAGGCTGGGCACAGTGGCTCATGTGTGTAATCTAGCACTTTGGGAGGCTGAGGCAGGAGGATCACTTGAGGCCAGGAATTCGAGACTAGCCTGGCCAACATGGCAAAACTCATCTCTACTAAACATACAAAAATCAGCCACGCATGGTGGCGCACGCCTGTAGTCCTAGCTTGGGAGGCTGAGGCACTAGAATCACTTGAACCTGGGAGGCAGAGGTTGCAGTGAGCCAAGATCATGCCACTATGTCAGAGTGAGACTCTGTCTCAAATAAATAAATAAATAAATAAATAAATAAATAAATAAAAAGACTCAGGACCCCACACTCCTAGCTCAGGCTGGAAGGCCTGGCTGTGCCTGCAGAATTAGGAAGGGGCCAGGTTACAGAAGCCTGGGTTGACAGGCTTTTGAGCCCAGACTTGATTCCATAGGCAGAGGGAAGCCACGGTAAACAGCTGCTCTGGGGAGGAATGGGATGAAAGTGATTCATCTGGTGACAGGCTTCTTCCCCCAACCTTCTCTCAGTATCCATTTAGTCCCTGATTCCACTCCTCAGCCTCACAGTGAGAGTTCTCAGCTGAAGGCACTTTACTTACCTTCTCCAAAATCAAGTGACCACAGACACAGCATTTCTCAGCTGCCTCCTGAAACCCTGAAAACTAAAGTAAAAGACAAGACAAAGGGAGGCTGTTATCAAACTGAGAATGATGGGTGGTACTCCAGTGGGCCACCAAGAAGGGGGTCAGTATGGAAACCAATTCCAGGTCCAGGTGACCCTTACTCACCAGATAATCTTCCTCACAGTACACAGAGCCGTTGACACTGTAGAAAGCCTTGCAACGCAAAGTTCGCCCTAGAAACAGCAGAAAAGGGGCTGGAACCTATCCCACAGCCCAGGTGCAAGACTTCTGGGGTCACTGCTCCCCAGTGCTGCATAATATATTTAAACCTGGACTTTGTACTTTTCCTCCTAACTGCTGTCTGTCCTTCTTCCCCACACAAAAATTCCATCTGATGCAATTCCAATTTGCTTTGGCTTCATTCCAGCCAACTTCCCCTCTCTTCTGCTTGCTGCTCCTCCAGCTCCTGCCTCCTTAACAGTTTTCTAGGGCCCTCCCCTAAACAAACTGCCTTCCTCTCCAGTGCATAGGAAGCCACCTGGGAGAGTAAAGCCAACTACATGCTGGAATACATGAGCTCTTAATAAGGTACTATATGATTTACATAGAGAGAATCACATTGTTACAGGCCTTGCCCTCTGGGACCCTTCAACCTAGAAGCCTCTTCACCTGAGCATGTCTATCCTGCTCTCAAAGGCCTATCTGTCTCCTTCCAGGGACAGACTCTATGGAGGTCAGGACTGGAGTTACTGCAGGACAAAGTGCTTTGTTTGGAAGCAAAGCAGGTCCCCTTTCCTGTTTGTTTAAGGCTGCCTCCCTAAGCTTAGAGGGACCCAGAGTCTCTAGGGTAAGAGACAACCCAGGATCTTCTTCTAGCAGACAAGGCAGGACCATTCCCCATGTGACCAACCCCCAGGAACTGCTCCCAGGTGTCTACATTATCAGGGATAGGGGAGGAGTGAGAACAGGTGGAGCATGAGCAATTTTCCCACCTTTGCCTTCTTCCCCTCAAAATCCCCACTTCCAATTCTGTCCAGTGGGTTAGGAAAGCTGACTTAGAAGCTCATGAGACACAGGGGAGGAAAGAGAGGGAAAGAGATATAGCCAGAAGAGGCCCTGTAAACAGAAGGATAGACAGACAGATGAGCCTAAAGAGAACCAGGCAGAAACTGGGGGAGTGAGAAAAGCTGAGTGCTGAAGTCAGACAGGCAGAGATAGGAGATTAAAGGTTTAGCAAAGGAATCAGAATGGGTAAGCAGTGAGGAGGGGGTAACGAGGGAGGGGAGGGGGCAGTTAAGGCCGCTGGGAGCATCCCCCCTTTCCAAGTGGGCCTCCTGAGCTAACAGTGGCAGGCATTCCTGGAGCGTGATGTCATCAGCTTGGCATGGCCCGGTGGCCTGCACTCTAGTGAGGTGGCTGAACTCTGACCAGCCAAGAGAAAACCCCCCTCTCCGCCCCCAGCAGCTCCCCACTCCCCCAGCCTGCCCCCACCCTCCCCACATTCCAATCTTTCACTGTCGCCCCAGGCAACTTGGCTGCCCAAGACCAAGCCCCACCAAGAAGCTGGAGGGCCAGGCGAGTCCAGGATGGGCAAGCAAGGAGGCATGAGAAGGAGAAACGGAGGTAAGGAAGGAAGGAGGGACTCCAGAAAGGAGACCCACCAGGGGAAGGGAGAGCCAAGTAGAGGGCAGACAAGGAAGCAAGAGGGGCGGAGCAGCTGCGGACCTCCAGACACTTGGTGGGGATCCAACAGCTGCTCTGTGAGCAAATGAAGAGGCAAAAGCTCTCCTCCTGTTCCCTATAGCACTTGTGTGTATGTGGGCAGGGGAGGGGAGTGCTTGAGTGTTGGGGCTACACTCACCACAAGAGCAGCAGACAAAGCACTGGGTGTGGTAGAGGCTGTCCAGGGCCTGGCAAGCATTGCTCTGCCCATAGATGCCTTTGTTGCACTTGATACAGGTGCCTGAGAAGAGAAAAGAGTGTCACACTCTACTCCCCCAGGTCAAAACCAGAGATTCCCAAGCTTTCCTGACTGCCCTTTCCTGATGTGCCAGGGGTCACAGTCTCCCTTTGATGGGCTCCCTTCTAAGAAGAGAAGATAAGAAGTAATGACATGTAGCAAGATCTTGGTTGAGCAGATCCATTCTTGTTTAATTACTCAACAGATATTTTCTGAGCATCTATTTTGTGCTTAACACAGCACCACTACCTGAGGAAACCTGGAGAAGGTCAGAGATATGGTCCCTGGCATTCAGATGCTTAGTTTCTGTTGGGGAGAAGATTATACAGGCAAGGTATGATCTCTGTTGCAGTGTGTAGGATGAATGGCCAAAGATGCCGGTCCACAGGTGCTCAGCAGCAGACTTGAAAAAACTTTCTAGAGAAAGCAGGCTAGGCCCAGAAAGCCTCTCTGGGACTTCAGGTTCCCGTCAGTCAAACGAGCTGTTCAGTTATAGAATGATTTCTCTCTGCTGCAGACTTCCAAGGATGGAGAAAAGGATCTGGCTCAGCAGAGGGCTCTGTGCAGAGGGGACCATGTGAGCATGACTCCTGTGGGGAGGTGACTGCTGAGAATGTAGGGTGTGTTCCAGGAACCAGGGTTGAACAGGAAAGCAGGGAGAGTAGCAGAGCCCCTGATGCCTCCTAGTCACCTTCTATCTTGGGAAGAACACAGAACTGAACTGCTTGCTATTCTCCAAAGTCCCCCGCTAAGATATATACACCTGGCTCTGGGACTCGCCTTTCCTGGGTGTGTTCTTCCCTCCCTCCACTCCCCAATTCCAGGCCCATGAGTGAGGGCTAGGGCCTGTCTTTGGGGAGCAGATCCCAACGGGCCCGCCCCACCTCTCCCCCTCGGCAGGCTGCCACACTCCCTGCCTGTTGGGGCCCATCCCAGTCTTTGCCCAGGGGCTTGGGAGCCTGTGCAGCAGCTGCAGCAACTGATGGGCCCAGACCTGTCCTGCTCCCACCCTCTGGCAGCTGGGCAAGGCTGAAGCCAAGGAAGAGGGCCCCTACTAGGGGCAGGAGGAGGGTACAGTCAAGCTGGGGCTGGCGGCACAAGGGGTATGTAGGGGTTGTCAAAGGAGGCAATCTCACTCCCAGGGAGACGGGGCCCCCATCTCTGAATTCAAAATGTGGCTTCCTCATGGAAGTGAAGATCTGCCCCAATATTGCCATGCCAGGGGGTCCCGTCAGAGCCGTTCTTTAGGAAACCTTGGACATTATGGGAAGAGCAAATGAAACTGCTCAGGCATGTTGGCTTTACCTCATCTAACCCAGCATATCTACACCTATGTTCTTCCTGCTCTTTTATTGCAGTTTCTCTGAGTTCCTTTCTTCCTTTTGGCTCTGATGGTTCAGCCAAAAAGACTTCTTTACTAGCCACCTCTCCTGGGCCTCAAAACGAAACTGCTAAATGGGCCCTGTCATTCAGTCTTCCTTGATCAAAGCGGTTTGGCATCATCTCCTCTGGGCTTTCCTCTCGGTGGATTTGGAAGTGGGGAAAAGAATGGGGGTGGAGGTTGGGGGTTGAGTTATGCAGCGCCCTTGTAGCCTGCCGCCCTGCTACCTCTGAACCTCCTACCCAACCATCCCTCCCTGGCCGCGTTCCTCTTCCTATTCACTTTTCTAGCCATAGAGTTCTACAGCATGGGGTCCAGGAGTGGGGCACGAGTGGTGAGAAGAGATGCTTGGAAAAGTGAAAGAGGCCCACAGCCCTTAGAGGGTAAGCCTGCCACTTCTTTCCAATCACAATCATATTCGAAGTTTTTTAGGTGTGTAGTAGTGCCTGTGAATTCTGACTAAAAGATCTTTCAAGACCCTAATGTTCCTCATAGCTGAGACATATAATCAATCAATACTTTTTGAACAGAGTAGGGGAGGGAGACAGCGACCAGGTTTCCTTAACAGTGTCAGGAAGTAAGGCGCTACTTCTAGCCTGAATTCTGAGAAGTTATAACCAGAATTCAAGATCAGGTTATTTCTGGCAATAACACAGGGTCGTTATCCATCCAGAGGTAATGGTGTCCCAGCAGTCATCGCTTTTGCCCTGACTTCCGGAGGATGGGGAAAATAGAGGCTGGTACTACTGGGTCTCTGATTAAATGCCCACGCACGCACCTAGCCAACAGGACTGGGGAGGGACAGCAGTTAGGTCCCAGGTCGCTCCATCCCGCCTCCCAGGCTCCATTTCCCCGACAGCCGCCACTACTCTTGTGTGTGCTAGGGAGCGCCCCCCCATCCCCGAACCCCATCCCTCTGCCGCGCGGCG
>NW_012104032.1:836446-846690 GCF_000951045.1 Mandrillus leucophaeus
GCGCGCACAAACCTCCAGGGGCACCGCCGTGAAGGGGGGAGCAGGTTGGGGGGGATGCGCCCTCACTGCCCCACTTGGTCCTTTACCTACGAGGCCTCCTGCCGCGAAAAACCGAGGTTCAAATGCTTGAGAAACAGACTCATGAGATACCAGGAGGGTTGAATTTAGCAGAAATAAGAAGCCCTGGTTCATTTGAAAACTAGCAGGAAGGGGACAGTGCTCTGGGGCCGCCCCCATCCATCCCTCTTGTTTCTTTCCTAGTCCCGCGTCTTCACTTCGGACCCCGGGGCGCCGGCACTTTGGGCCGTCTGGGCAGTGGAGAACCGAATGCCGTGCCGGGTCCCTTCCCGTCCCTAACCACTTCTCCCACTCACCGAAGTAGTCCTCCCTGGCCTCCGACTCCCGCATCCTGGCCCGGGCGGCCTCCGGAACGAAAGGACCTGGTGGCTCCTCCAGACCCGACGGCTCAATCCCCGAGGGTTCTCCGCGGGCGCCAGCTTCTCGCCCACCGGTGCCCACCGTCAGGCGAAGCAACGCTGTTAGCTCGTCCTGGTACCGGGCGCCCACGGCGCAGTCCCCGTAGCCGGTCACAGAGTGTCGTCCGGGTTGTGCCCCCCGTCTCTCCAAAGGCCCCGCCGCTCCCACTCCGGCCCCGGCTAGAGCTCCAGGGCTGCCCAGGGCCGGGGGATACGAGTGGCGGCTTTCCTGGCAGCCGAACCCCGCGGGCCGCTGAGCGTACAATCGGTCCAGGGCGGCATGGAGCTCCGGATAGGCGGACGGGACCCCTCCGGGAGAATAGCCTGCCGGTGCTGCGGCCAGCGGTGGGCCAAACAGGCACGGCCCCGCTGGCAAGGGGCTCCCGTGCCGCTGGTCGTAGCCCATGCTGATGCCGCTGGTGCGATTGCTGCAAGGCCGGCTACCTCCAGCTCCGCCAGCCCCCGCCCCGTCCAGCAGCAGGCTGCCCCGGGGGCTGGACGGCTTGCTAGCGTCGCTGGCCGAGCTACTGGCGAAGCTGGAGCGGGGGCTGAGGGCCGGGGCCGTGGCCTCCAGCCGAAAATCGGGGGGCAACGACTGAGGTAGAGGCAAGGCCCGGGTGGGCGGCGGCCCCCCGGGAAAGGAGCCTTCGTAGCGCGGCGCCTCAAAGGAGCCGCGCTGATTCCGCTCAGCGTCCAGGGAACCTTGCTCCCGGGCCGGCTCTAACGGCTCATCCCCAGGTCCCCCAGTAGCTCCTCGGGGCCCTGACTTCCTAGGTCCCCCCAACCCACTTAGGCGCCCCTTGCCCGGCCCGGGGGTCCCATCAGACCCAGACCGGCTAGATTCACCCTTTCTGCGGCCGAACTTCTCCAGCAGGCGACTGGCTTTCTCTCCTAACCGCTCCATGCCCTTGGGTCTGGGGCCTCTCGCCCCCTTCCCGCCTGGCACCCTGTGGCGTCTCGGCGGCCGGTTCTCTTTCCCTGCAGCCGGACTCTGGTTCCCCAGGGGCACAGGGGAAGCACAGGGGCTTAGCCGGCGGCCTGGATGCCCGGCGCCAGGAATCCCACAGCATCCCCCAGCGGGAGGGGCTGCGTCCCCTCGCGCATCTGGGGCTGAGCAGGGCTAGCAGGGCCTCTGGCCGCGGCTGTCCCGTCCACAGGTCTATCTGTTCACGCGTCGACTCGCCGGACTGCCCCACTCTCCCTGGCCCCCGCCCCCCTCGCTCTCACGCTAGCCACAGACCGAACTTCTCTCCCAAACTTTTGTCTGCTTGGCCGGATCTACTTTCCTAGGAGGGCGGAGCGCGGTGTGTGTGAGAGGGCCGGGGGTGTCCGCGCAGGAATAGCTGGTGTGCGTGCAGAGAGGGCGCTGGCGCTAACTGCCCTGGATGTGGAGGCCCGCGGACTGTACATGAGAGGCGGGCAGGGGCAGTTGGGGCAGCTGCCCCTACATCACTCAAGAATTGAAACAGGAAAGAGTGTAGAGGTAGGGGACGGGGACTCTTTGTCTGCAGTTGGAATGCGCGGAGGGGCATGGTGGAATGTGTCGCGGCTTGGGACCCGACGACAGGAGGCATGTTCTGCGCTAGCACCGTGACTTTGTTCCCAGCGTGGGGACTGTGGGAGAGATGGAGAGAGACTGGTACAGAAATGGTGAGACAAGGAGAGAGCCATAAAGAGGAAGACAGAGAGAAAGAAGACAAATGCATAAAGAGGTTCGGAGACGTGTACGCAAAGACAGTCCTGAAAAGCGACGAAGCCCACAGAGAGAGGTGGAAGACAGGTAGCGAAAGAAAGGGAGAGCTGGGGAGCAAAGAGGAGTGTGGACGATGCAGAGACCGAAGGGTGCGCAAAGGAAAGGACAAGCTTGACCGGATAGAATGAGAGACAAACAGATAAACTGCAATTTAAAGGCACCACCTTCTGGACCCAAAAGTTTTGTGATGGTGGAGAAATTTTGTGTCTGTAAAAGCAGTGAAAAGGAGTGAGGAAAATGGGACTAATCTCTCCCTTGAGAGGGAGGGAAAGAGATCTAGTGGGTGTGTAGAAGCAGTGAAAAAGAGTGAGGAAAAGGTTTGGGACTAATCTCTACCGTAAGGGTAGGACAGTTAGAGGGATAGACAGACACCCCCTGGTGTTGGGAAATGAGATTTTTAGCAAACATTTCAGGTGATTATGGAGATTGAAGGCCTGGTTTTAGGGCCAATGAATACCTTCCCCCGTTGGTTTTGGTCGACAGAAGACTGGTGATACGGAGTAAGTATTAAGAGGAAGAAAAGAAATGCCATGTAGAGGATTTGCAAATGAAAAGGAACAGGATGGAAAAGAGACTGATACTATTTTAGAAGGATCAAGAATAAGGAAAAGAAACCCTGGCTGAAGCGGCAGGGCGCGGTGGCTCACGCCTGTAATCCCACCACTTTGGAAGGCCGAGGCGGGTGGATCATGAGGTCGGGAGTTTGCAAACAGCCTGGCCAGTATGGTGAAACCCCGTCTCTACTAAGAATACAAAAATTAGCTGGCGTGGTGGCACACACCTGTAGTCCCAGCTACTCGGGAGGCTGAGGCAGAAGAATCGCTTGAACCCGGGAGGCGGAGGTTGCAAAGAGCCGAGATTGCACCACTGCACTCCAGCCTGGGTGACAGAGGGAGATTCCGTCTCAAAAATTTTTTTAAAAAAACAGCCAATTAATTTTGCCCAGACTAGAACATCAGGGGCAAGGGGCGGAGGAAGTAGAATGCAGAAGGAAAATGACTGCTTTGTATTTAGATAGTAAACGAGTATGAAAATTATATGCAAACAAGTTGTGCATATTATTTTCATCTCAACATTTTGAACACCTTTTATAATCTTAGTGTAGCCTTAGGGAATGTGGAAAGAAAGGAGGTTAATATCTTTTGGGAAATTAATTTGTGCCAAACTATTTGGCTTCTTTGTCCTAGTTGCATTGTCTCCCTGACCTCATCTCCCCTGAGAATCAGCCTCTCTGTTTCCCTGGTCAAGGCCACAGCTTTTCTCTGATCCTGAGGAGAGTTTCCTACCAGACTGGAAGCAGGGAGGACTGAAAGCACTAGGAACAGAGGGGAGCTATCAGATTGCATCTAAAACCTGCTGTGAGCAACATCTTCAGAATTAACCATAACGTGTTCCCTCCTTTCCTGCGTCCAGATGGGGAAGGAGAACCTTGATTCTTCCTTCCAATTGCATCCAAAATATCCACACAACTTCCAAATACTAAGATTTGGAAGCTTTGATCCTTTGGGGTGAGGATGGGAGAGGAAATCTTATGAAATGCCGAGAAGCCATTAAAGGAGGCCCATGCAAGAGGTGGTGGTAACAATGGGCACAATTGGGATGAATAGCCTGTGTTTTCAAGGGATAACTGGAAGCAGAGATGAGTGAAGGGGAAGAAGTAGAAGACGCATATGCTAATAGGGCATGCTCCAATAGTGCTCATGACCTCAGGTGGCCTCTCCAGAGTCTGAACTGGAGCTGGGATCTCCAAAGGCCCTCTTCATCCCCAATACTTTATTTATTTATTTATTTTATTTTATTTTATTTTTTTTGAGACGGAGTCTGGCTCTGTCGCCCAGGCTGGAGTGCAGTGGCCAGATCTCAGCTCACTGCAAGCTCCGCCTCCCGGGTTCACGCCATTCTCCGGCCTCAGCCGCCCGAGTAGCTGGGACTACAGGCGCCCGCCACCTCGCCCGGCTAGTTTTTTGTATTTTTTAGTAGAGACGGGGTTTCACCGTGTTAGCCAGGATGGTCTCGATCTCCTGACCTCGTGATCTGCCCGTCTCGGCCTCCCAAAGTGCTGGGATTACAGGCTTGAGCCACCGTGCCCGGCCCCCCAATACTTTAATTATAATCTGTATACACAGGTGACTCCCTAATCCATATTTCCAGCCCAGTCTTTCTTGGACTTAAAAACTCAACTAACTACTAGCATCTCCACATGGCTGTCTCAGAAGCACCCAATATCCTAAACTGATATCTTCTCTGCCTCATGAAACTGGCTCCTCTAGCATTCTCTGAGTAAATGGCACAATCCTGTTAGCTGCTTAAACTAGAAATCTGAGCATCAACCCTATGTCCTCCTTCTCCCTGAACCTCAAATCCAACCAAGTCCTATCAATCACCAAGTTCTATTAATTCTGCTTCCTAACCATCTTCCAAATCTGTCCTCCCCTCATCACCACTATTTATGTCAAGTCACCATCTTTCCTCTCCTAAACCAATGCAAAAGTCTCCTGGTCAAGGCTTGCTCCCTGCAATCCATCTTATACCCTGAGGTCAAGTGATTTTTCAGTACAGAAGCTTTTCAACTTACAATGGAGTTATGTCTGGATAAACCCATCCATTATAAATTGAAAATATCATAAGGCAGAAGTGCTTCTTCAACTTACAATATTTTCAGCTTAAAATGGGTTTATCTGATGTAACTGCATCATAAGGTGAGGAGCATACCGAATCATTTTGCACCATCGTAAAGCTGAAAAATCCTAAGTCAAACCATCCTAAGTCAAACCAGTGAGTCGGGGACTTCCTGTAGGCAAAACTTGTCATTTTATTTCCCTGCTAAAAAAAACTTTCAACGATTTCTCACTGCCCTTGGGCTGAAGTCTGTACTCTGTATTATGAGGTCTCACTCTCCAGCCTCTCCTCTAGCATTATCCCTTCCCCAAACCAGTCTACAGTAGAACTGGACCTTGTCTGTACTCTCTCCCCTGGACTTTTGTACCTGCTGTTCCCTGTTTGGAACACTCTCTTAGCCTCCCCTTTCCTTCTCCTGATTAACTCTTCCCAGTTTAGACATTACACCCTCTCAGAAGCCGCCTTTCCACACTGCAAGAGTCGGTTAGCTACCCCTGCTGTATATTGCTATAGTGCACTCCACTCCACCATGGTCACCCTTATCACAGTTCATTTCATTGCCTACTCCACTGCCTGGCTTCCTGACTAGACTAAAAAAATCTCTGTACAGCGTCCAACCTTATCAACAATATATCCATAGCACAGTACCTGACACCTAGTAAAGCAATCAATATTTGTTGTAAGAATGAATAAATATAAAGGCATTTTTGCTTTTCAATCCATCCAAAATGCACACCCCTTCTTCAAAATACAGCTTGGCTAACAGGACCAAGAAATAGCTGCAAAGCTGTGTATTTTGCTTGGTCACATAGTGGGAGAGAGGCTGCCAGTGAGACATGGGAACTCTTTAAGCCTAATTTCCTCATCTGCAAGATAGGAATAGTAAAATTTTCCTCATGTAATTCAATAAGCAATAGCTATTATATCAGGATCCCAGTTCCCCAATAGTGAGAACTTGTGTTCCTCTGGTCAGAAGACTCAAGCTCATGACTGAAACTGCCCACCAGGTGGCGGTATTAACCTGGACTGGTCCTGTTCAGTTTCCACTGCAGAGCAAGACCAGTAGTCATGGGGAAGCAAAAGGTGCAACCTGGGCTGCTTCCTCAGAGCTTTGGGTGGAACTGGGCAGGGGCAGAAACAACTCAGAGACGGGGCATATGTCAAGAAGGCCTCATGTTTCTTGGACCCATCCTCCTCCTTTTCTCATCCCAGGCTTCTCTGAGACACTGTTTATGCTGAGGAATAAACATTTTCTGGCTTACTGTTCACACAGGAGGGAGTTTCTCCCCTTCTAGATAAGTTTTTATCCCACCAGTGTTCTGCTTCCACTTCCAGTAGAGACTGTGTTTAAAAAAAAAAAAAAAAAGAGGCAAATGTGCTTTCTCAGACTGCACAGAGCATCTCATTATTTTGTGAAGCCCCATGGCCACCTATTTCTGAGACATGGGGCATAGCGGAAGCCAGAGTTATTCTTGGCTGTAGATTTTATTCATCCTTTTCCACCTTGATTTCAATGAATGAGTTCAAGTCAGGACAGCAGGTTTTGTGGGGTTGGTCAAAAGATGGGGAGACAGGTGCATTCTCATCCCCTCCCTCGTCTTCCTCTTCTTGGAAATTAGGATTGTAAAGTTCTGGTGGAAGGAGCTGGGCTTCAGCAGAAGGCAGTCTGTCTGAGGGAGGCCCATACACACGGTTGGCTTTGGTGCCATGCTTAGAGTTAGCATCCAGGTGGTAGCAGAGCTCTGTGAGGCGCTGGGCCCGGAAACGGGGAGGGCGGGCCACCCACACACCTGGCTCATTAAGACTGTCCTCTTCATCTGACATCAGCTCCTCTGTCACATCCTTCCACAGACGTTGGTCCTCAGGTCCAAAATGCCTCATGATACTGGATCGGTTGGCAAAAAGCTAAGGCAGGAACCCAGGAGATAGATTAGGAAGGTAAACATTCTATGGATTAGATTTGGGGAAGAGGTTTAGTGGGGAAGGCTGTGTAAAATCTGTGCCTAAGTGAACCCAGTTCCCAAGTCAGATCTTAGCACTGGCTCACTGTTATTCTCTATCTTCCTACATTCCTGGCTCTCAACCCTATTCTCAGATGCCATGTCCTCTGGCCCTTCCCACTTAGGGAAGGGTTTAGAGTTTAGTTTCTTGAAAGAAAGGCCTAGAAACCTACCCGATATCGGCGACTTCGAAGTTTCTTCTCCTCTTTTTCCTTCAGGCCTTTAAAGGGATTCAGGGAGTTGCGATACTCACGCCTCTTAGTAAGGAAGTAGGCCACACAGGCTCCTGAGGGGGAGGGAAGGAAGGGAGCAAGAAGGAGGGTCCTCTAGAGTAGTGGTCCTCAGTCCGTTTTTCTGCCCTAACACTAATGAATGGGAGGTTGGGGATCACTACTTAGATGATGGGCTTTTTTTTTTTTTTGAGACACAGTTTTGCTCTTGTTGCCCAGGCTGGAGTACAGTGGCAGGCACAATCTCGGCTCACCACAACCTCTGTCTCCTGGGTTCAAGCGATTCTCCTGCCTCAGTCTCCCGAGTGGCTGGGATTACAGGCATGTGCCACCACACCCGGCTCTTTTTAGTAGAGACAGGGTTTCTCCAAGTTGGTCAGGGTGGTCTCGAACTCCTGACCTCAGGTGATCTACCTGCCTCGGCCTCCCAAAGTGCTGGGATTACAGGCGTGAGCAACTGCACGTGGCCTAGATGCTGGGCTTTCTTGGCATAGACATTAGCATCTATTCACTCCTCTTTGGTTTAGGTTTCTTTTTATTTATTTATGATTTTGTTACGAGACAGGGTCTCGCTTTGTCACCCAGGCTTGGGGGCAGTGGCATGGTCATAGTTCACTGCAGCCTCAAACTTCTGGGCTTAAGTGATCCTCCAGCCTCAGCCTCCTGAGCAGCTGGGACTACAGGTGCACACACCATGGCCAGCTAATTGGTTTAGCTTTCTTTGCCCACCTCCATCTCCAACACTAACTCCTCCCAAATATCTCCCACTGGAAAAAGACAACTCCACTTGCTCCTGTGTCTCCCAGCTCCCTCCACCAAATAAAACCTACCTCTTCTTGGGTGTGGTGGCTCACACCTGTAATCCCAACATTTTGGGAGGCCTCCTGCTGAGGCAGGAGGATTGCTTGAGCCCAGGAGTTTGAGACCAGCCTGGGCAACATAGTAAGACTCAGTCTTTATTTTTAAAAGAAATTAAAAAACAACAATCTACCCCTATTGCCACTCTTGATATAAGATTACAAGTATTTTTTCTTTTTTTTGAAACAAGGTTTGCCCACACTGGAGTTCAGTGGTACAATCTTGGCTCACTGCAACCTCCACCTCACAGGCTCAAGCAATCCTCCTGTCTCAGCCTCCCAAGTAGCTGGAACTATGTCATGCATGCCACCCTGCCCAGTTGATTTTTATTTTTGTTTGTTTGTTTTTGGTAAAGATGGGGTTTCACCATGTTGCCCATGCTAGTCTCGAACTCCTGGGCTGAAGCAATCCTCCTGCCTTGGTCCCCCAAAGTGCTAGGATTACAGGGATGAGCCACGGTACCTGGCCCTACCAGTACTTTTTCAGCAGAAGCTTTCGTAATACTTCAGTGTTAGCTACAAATAACAAAAGAGAGCAAGGAAAGAGAAAGCCTGGGAAATAATATTTAGGGACCAAGGGGCAGGCCTGGCTTCTGAACATAACACCTCCTCATAACACCTTAGATTCCTCCTTCTTATAATACCTTAGATTCAAGACCTGCATAAACAGAATACATGATGGTGTTCTAGCCCTTTCCTTCTCTCATTTTCGTTTCAGACTGAGAGGGAAATAAACAGGCAATTTGAGATAATTCTATGAATATATTTTAGGTGAGAATAGCCAAAAAAAGTTTCAAATCCACTATTTTCAAAACCACCTAAATCATCTCTATTATTCCTCTTCTCCTCTGACCAAGAAAGAGGAGTGGGAGGAGAGGGGGAGAAAGGATGGCATAGGAGTTAAACCAGTTTTTCTCACCTTTTAGCTCCTTATCAGTGTAATTGTGGGGACTGGTCACCAGCTCTTGCTTGAGCTTTTCCAGAAGAAACTTCACTACTGAAATATTCCAAGAGGACTTGATGCTGCCACAAAGAGAAGAGAATGAATAAGGTTGTCCGCTTTGTAAGAGCCAGACAAACAGAGGTACCCGGCACTAATCAACTTTGTGGCAAATCCCTCCATGGCCTAAGAAGGTATGGTGAGATCAAAGCCTGAGTCTCATTGCTGTATTGGAGCATCCCCCTCTACTTCCCTGTCCTCAGCAAAGTACCTTCTCATTCTTTTTCCTCAAGGGGACCATACCTTTCAGACCCATTGAATCTCTTGTCATTGGTGATGTGGTTATGCACATTGTGGACCAGTTTCTAGGGGAAAAAAAGAAAACATAGTCAAGCCAAGAGCGGATATTATGAAAACTGTCCTCTGGTCCCTACTGTAAAAAGGCATTGTCCCTAAGGGGCTCTCTGCCTGAATCCTTCCCATAGCCTAGGTACCATTTCAGTAGATGCCCTTTCTAAGCCAAGAGCCTATCCAAGTTACTATTTCAGGTGGGGTCTTCCCTGACTTTTCATTTCATGTGTGTCAGGATTCCAGGATCATCCCTGGCCTTACTTCTGCTCCTGAGTAGTGTGATCACTAGGGTAGAGGGTCTCAAACATTTCCATGAACATACCCCTGATACCCGAGAAAGCAAGTATATACTAGGAGTACTGCGAGTGAACATTTCTTTTTTACTTTTCTTTTTTTTTTGAGACGTAGTCTTGCTCTGTCACCCAGGCTAGAGTGCAGTGGCGCGATCTCGGCTCACTACAACCTCCGCCTCCCAGGTTCAAGCAATTCTCCTGCCTCAACCTCTCGAGTAGCTAGGATTACGGTCACCTGCCATCATGCCTGGCTAATTATTGTATTTTTGCAGAGATGGGGTTTCACCATGTTGGCCAGGCTGGTCTTAAACTCCTGCTCTCAGGTGATCTGCCTACCTTGACCTTCCAAAGTGGTGGGATTACAGGCATGAGCCACCACGCCCAGCCAAGTGAACATTTCTTTTTTTTTTTTTCTTTCCCACAAATAGCACTTTTTATTTGACACTAATTGAAGTCTGAACTTTAAACAGATTCTTGGACTGGTGGTTCATATCCATCAGCTCGTTCAACTTTAGCACCTGTCTCGTCCCCAGTGGCTTTTCCAGAACTCCTGCCTTCACCATGAAGCTCCATGAGCTTTCCCAATTCAAACTTGGGCTTCTTCAGCATTTTTACTTTTCTAACGAAGACATCATGGAGAGGATAAATAGATTGGCAAGCCTTTTCTATGTCTTTTCCAATGCTGTCTGGAATCAATTTATTGACCACTTCTTTCAAGTCATTTG
>NW_012104032.1:847635-849321 GCF_000951045.1 Mandrillus leucophaeus
TTTGAGACAGAGTCTCGCTCTGTCACCCAGGCTGGAGTGCAGTGGCGCTATCTCAGCTCACTGCAACCTCCACCTCTCAGGTTCACACCATTCTCCTCCCTCAGCCTCCCGACGAGTAGCTGGGACTACAGGCACTCGCCACCATGCCCAGCTAATTTTTTGTATTTTTAGTAGAGATGGAGTTTCACCGTGTTAGCCAGGATGGTCACGATCTCCTGACCTCGTGATCCACCCGCCTTGGCCTCCCAAAATGCTGGGATTACAAGTGTGAGCCACTGCGCCTGGCCCGTACTCTTGCACATTTAAATTTTTTCTTCAAAATGTATTTGTATTTCTTTTTTATTTCTTTTCTTTTTTTTTTTTGTGAGACAGAGTTTTGCTCTGTCACCCAGGCTGGAGTGCACTCGTTAAAAAGTCTTGCCCGCTGAGTGCGGTGGCACATGCCTCTAATCCCAGCACTTTGGGAGGCTAAGGTGGGTGGCACAATCTCAGCTCACTGCAACCTCCGCCTCCCGGGTTCAAGTGATTATCCTGCTTCAGCCTCCTGAGTACCTGGGATTATAGGTGCCTGGCACCACGCCCAGCTAATTTTTGTATTTTTAGTAGAGACAGGGTTTCACCATATTGGTCAGGCTGGTCTCAAACTCCTAACCTTGTGATCCACCCACCTCAGCCTCACAAAGTGTGCTGGGATTACAGGCGTGAGCCACCGCACCCGGTCTGTGTTTCTTTTAATATAAAAATGTCTTCTTAGCCGGGCGCAGTGGCTCACGCCTGTAATCCCAGCACTTTGGGAGGCCGAGGCGGGCAGATCACGAGGTCAGGAGATGGAGACCATCTTGGCTAACATGGTGAAACCCCCTGTCTACCAAAAATACAAAAAATTAGCCAGGCGTAGTGGCGGGCGCCTATAGTCCCAGCTACTCGGGAGGCTGAGGCAGGAGAATGGCGTGAACCCGGGAGGTAGAGCTTGCAGTGAGCCGAGATCGTGTCACTGCACTCCAGCCTGGGTGACAAAGCGAGACTCCGTCTCAAAAAAAAAAAAACAAAAAAAAAACAGTCTTCTTGAAATTTTTTTTTTTCTTTTTGAGACAGAGTCTCACTCTTTTGCCAGGCTGGAGTGCAATGGCGCGATCTCGGCTCACTACAACCTCCACCTCCCAAGTTCAAGTGATCCTCCTGCCTCAGCCTCCCGAGTAGCTGGGACTACAGGTACACCACCACCACATCCAGCTAATTTTTGTACTTTTAGTAGAGATGGGGTTTCACCATGTTGGCCAGGATGGTCGCAATCTCTTGACCTCGTGAACCACCTGCCTCAGCCTCCCAAAGTGCTGGGATTAGGGGCATGAGCCACCCAGCCTGGCAGTCTTCTGGAATCTGCTAGTAAAATTGATGACCCAGGAAAAAGCCCTGGGTTTGTCTGTGGCTTTATATATCCCCTCGTGTGTTACCACAAATCTCAGGAGTATATACACAATGGTCTGAAAAACAGAAATCTAAAAGAACAGAAATGTGAATCTGAAAGAACTGTGGAAGCTATATTACCCAATCTCCCTTTCACATCATTAAACAGGCTGTCTTTCCACTTTGTTTATACCCATCTAATGATGAGCTCTCCATTTTGAGTCAGCTTATTCTATTGTCGAACATTTTCACTCATTAAAAAGTTTTGCCAGCTGGGCG
>NW_012104032.1:850036-858561 GCF_000951045.1 Mandrillus leucophaeus
CCTTGGCCTCCCAGAGTGCTGGGATTACAGGCCTGAGCCACCACACCCAGCCCTAATGCAGGGTTTTACATTTCCTTCAGTTAAGTTTAGTTGTGTTGTTTCTGATTATATTTTCATCCCAAGCTCCCTTAGTCAGTGGAAATTACCCAGTTCCAAACTGACAGATTCATATCCCGATCCAAGGACTTTGCAGCTCCATATTCAGAAATCCCCAATTTATCCTTCTACCTCTATGGCTGATTCACCATACCAACTTAGGAAAGTATTGTCAACTCTTTATGGCTAGGGTCTCCACTCTATAAAAAAGACCATTATTATACTAGCTGCATATTCAACACCGTCATTTTACCTCTTAGTAGTCCACACTTAAGGAATCACAAAGGAATGGGTGAATGTTTCAGAAAGTATTTGGGAGAGTTTCAAAAAAAAAAACCAAAAAAAAAGGAGAAAGAAAAAAGGGAGTTACATAGCTTCCAACTCAAGTGGCTTTGAAGAGATCAGCTGATAAAAATCAAAACAGGCTTGACATGGAAAGGGAAAATACTCTAGACAGTAAGTGTGAGGAGTGTAAAGGCTGTTGGCTCACCTACCTCCTGAATAAGCTAAAAATATTTCCCCAAGGAGTGGCTGGGATCTGCAGCATTCCAAGGAATTAAAGAATTCTGGTTTGATCCTTTTGGTTTATAGGATCCCTAGCAGCAATCCTCAAGAGCCCCAGCCGATTGGAGAGATGCCTCTTTGATTCCGTCCCAGAGCTAAAGATTGGAACAACTGTCCCTCCCGCTCTAAACCCACAGTCTGCCACAAGAACATTTTAAACCTTCCTCCATGATGAGCAGCAAAACTCCCTGACTGGTCCTCCAGATCCTTCTCAAGCACAGAATAGAGAGAGCATGATGGTGAGTGAGCATACTGTCCTTCCTGCACGTCTTCAGTTCCACCACACTCTCTTAAGGGAAGGAAGAAGTCAGGCCTCAACGCTGTACCTCTCTCTGGAGGCAGCAGGCACAAGTGGAATGTAAATGATGGAAAATCCTGCTTTTATGCAAATTGTAACTATAAACTCATTATAGTCAATATGAACATTGTATGGCTAAAGAATATCTCCAGCCGAGCGCAGTGGCTCACGCCTGTAATCCCAACACTTTGGGAGGCCAAGGTGGGTGAATTGCCTGAGCTCAGGAGTTCAAGACCAGCCTGGCCAACATGGTGAAACCCCATCTATACTAAAATACAAAAATTAGCCAGGCGTGGTGGTGCACGCCTGCAATCCCAAATACTCGGGAGGCTGAGGCAGGAGAATCGCTTGAACCTGGGAGGCTTGCAGTGAGCCGAAATCACGCCACTGCACTCCAGCCTGGATGACAGAGTGAGACTAAAAACAATATCCCCATGATTGTCAGAAAGAAACTTTTGTGAGACCAGCCTGGGCAACTAAAATACAAAAATACAAAAAATAAGCCAGGTGTGGTGGTGCATGCCTGTAATCCCAGCTACTCTGGAGGCTGAGGTGGGAGATCCCTTGAGCCTGGGAAGTCGAACCTGCAATGAGCCATGATCACACCACTGCACTCCAGCCTGGGCAATGGGAGTGAGACCCTGTCTCAAGAAAGCAAAAAAAAAAAAAAGTTTTTGCATATAGAGTTTATCCCAAAGACTGTGGTCACTTTAAAGAAGATTTCTCAACCTCTTCACTATTGGCATTTTGAGCTGGATAATTCTTTGTTATGGGGGCTGTCGTGTGCACTGTAGGATGTTTAGCAGAACACCCACTAGATGTCAGTAGCATTCTCCTTCCCCTGCCCCCAGCCACCCACCAGTTGTAATAATCACAAATGTCTCCAGATGTTTCCAAATGTCTCCTGGGGGTAAAATCACCCCAGGTTGAGAACTGCTGCTCTAGAACTTCTCTAGGTTTGGTCAGCTGCCAGGACGGGGACTCCCAGCTCAGCAGGATGTTCTTTGGGCTCCCAGCCACTCCAAGAAGCTTTTAGGCAGACCTGGTTCAGGCCAGTCCCTTACTGGCTAAGAGCTCTTGGGATGACTGGAATCTCCAAACCTCTATAACTGAGCTGAAGGTCTAGTGACTCTCTGCATCTCTGAAGCTTGAGACTACCTCAGGACAGCTTCACTTGCTTTTCCACCCAAGTTGTCCCTTGCCACTTACTCTGCACACTAGCTTAATTTGCAGGCAATTTCCAGAGTTACCCTTTGGTGATCAATCTGCTCAATCCCTTAAAGATCTTCTCATCAGGATTATTAGAACACTGGGAAGGCCGGTCATGGCGGCTCACGCCTGTAATCCCAGCACTTTGGGAGGCCAAGGCGGGTGGATCACCTGAGCTCAGGAGTTCAAGACCAGCCTGACCAACATGGCAAAACCTGGTCTCTACTAAAAATACAAAAATTAGCTGGGGGTGGTGGCATGTGCCTGTAATCCCAGCTACTCAGGAGGCTGAGACTAGAGAATCACTTGAACCTGGGAGGCGGAGGTTGCAGTGAGCTGAGATCGCACCATTGCACTCCAGCCTGGGTGACAGAGTGAGACTCCGTCTCAAAAAAAAAGGACAGCAGGAGATGTGATATAAAGGAAGATACCACATTATCTGGAAAAGTTTAAAAGTTTGATGTTTAGCAGGGGACTTCCTATCCCTAGTGTTACAGAATAACCTCTCTCCTTATCCCTCCCACTCTGGTAGGATTCAGTATAGTATTCATTCAATATGGGGGGCCTAAAATCAACCCACCCTTCACTCTTCACTTATCTTTCCAGACTGGGGAAAAATTTATAGCAATTGAGCTCACTCACAGAGAGTACCAGATCCCGCTTGCGCCTGGAGTTCTTCTGCCCACTTCCTCTGGTCCTGCATGGGGAAACAGTCAGCCCTAGAGAGTGTCTCAGCTCCCCAGTACTCCCAGGGCCTGACTCTTCCAAGGCACTGTCCAGCGCAGCCGTGGCATTGAGCATGTCCTCAGGGCGGGGTGGTGGCAGCTTGGTTCCATTTTCTGGTCCTGTCTCTGAGGTTGCCCGCTGGATTGCCAGTTGTGTGGCTGGTGAGAGCTGTTTGGCATAAGCAGGGACCAGAACTCGCTGTACTGCACCCTCAGAGGCCACGTAATCATCCACCAGCTAAGAATGTAAAAAAATAATAGCCTATTAGCCAGCCAGGCTTAGGGGAACCTGGTTAACCATCATTCTTTGGCTAAGAATAGTGAACAGAAAGTGGAAAGAAGGGGGACTGTAGCACAGTCTTTAATGCTCAATGGCTTGTTTCTCTGGGACTCCTATGAGTGTTGGGCAAATATTTCTTGTGTGTACAGGGCCTCTCATGTTGGGTTGTTACCGTAGGGCTGCTCACAAGGAGAAAGCATGCTTCTGACACTGTTTGTGAATCGTCATTTATAGATAGCTCTTGGATATAAGAAATGTAGCTAGGTAAGTGTTTTGTCTGAAAGGAGTGGGAGAAGAAGTGATGACAAGAAAGAAACCAAGCAAGAGAAGGAGTAAGAAAATAAAACAGTAACAACAATAAAGAGGAGACATAAAAGAAAAATGAGCAAAGGAGGAAGATATAAAGTCAGAAATCCCAAGAGAGACTGGCAGTGACAGCTCCCCTCACCTATCTTCCATTCCCAGAGTCAGTCCATGCCCTCACCTTGATCCTACCCCAGCCACATTCGACTGTCATAGCCCCTGACATCTACCTGACTGCCTGTGCCCTCAATCAAGGACATACAGAGCCGGGAAAGGAAGGAGGGAGCAAGGGAGAGAGGGAGGAAGAAAGGAGGGGGGATTTCTGCAGTCAAGAAAACAAAACACTGAAAGTGGGGAGACACACACACACACACACACACACACAGAGAAAGAAGCGGGGGAGGAGGCTGAGATTTATAGACCTGTGAGCTGCTTTCTGCACTGTGAAATCTAATTCCATCCTGTCAGCCTGGAAGCCTTTCCTGCCTCAAAGAACCCACAGCTCAGGGCAATGCCTGGCCTGGTACCCTCCTGCTTCCCACCTTCCAGGTCCTCCCCTCTTGAGCTGGAACAACTGAGAGTCCTGACCAGCCACAGACTGGGGTGAGCAGCAGTGGCCATTACCCATATGGCTGTGCCTTCAGGAGAGCAATGACCAGTTGCTGTGTTACACTGGAGGGGGAGAGGGGGGCTTCTGTATTCATTTCTCAGATCCAGCAGATGGGCTGGGAGTTCCATCCCTCCCATCTACTCCATGTGTTCTGCTCCTTTACTCTTTACTGGGGTGTCTATGTCTTGTTGTGGGAGCAGGAGAAAAAGAGAGGACAGACAGAGAAAAAGGTGGAGGAGAGCTGATAGAACTCCCACCGTCTCTCAAGTGGCACCACATCTGTTATTTTCCTATCTCTAAGATCTCTATAGTTGCTCCATCTCCTTTTCCTACTTCCATGTGTGACATTCTGCAGTTCTTACTCCACTCAGCCAGGATTTTCCTGCTCATATGGCCCTTAAGCAATAAAGAAACTGAAATAGCACAATGTACATCTATGTCTTTTCCTGCTCACAAAATATGCTTCTTGCTTCCTTCTTTTCTTCCCTCTTTCTCCCTATATGTTATTATCTTCCTGTTAACACTCAGTTGGCCATTTCTTTTTCTTGTTTCCCATTTTATTTCCTTTCCTCTACCTCCCTCTTGCCTTACGTCATAGTCTCTCTCCTGTGGTGTAGATTCTCTTTCCACATAGACTCACCTTTCTTCTGTGCTCCCTTTTTGCACTTTCTCTCCTCCCTCAGCCCTTCATTTCTACTTGTCTCTTTCCCTCCCTATACCTGTCGTCTGTTATCTTTATCTTTGTCCTCTCACTTTTTCCTCCTCTCTCCACCTCTGCCTCTCTCCCCTGTACATTCCCATCTCTCTTTGTACTGAATTCCTCTTGGCAAGCAGAGGGCCTGCAATAAAATATGAATGAGCCGTCTGTGCACGGCAGGCATCCTCACCAGGAGAGGCAGAGCCCATGGAGCAGCCGAGACAGCTGTGGAGGAAAAGGTGCCATGCGGAGCTATTGAGAGAGGGGGAAGGGCACCCCGTCACTACACACAGCAAAAAATGACCTTCTGCCAAAGAGGCTAATGGTTCAGGAAGAAAATCGGAGAGCTGATTATCTCTGAAGGAAAAGGAAACTTGGTCCTGTTTTGCTTTATCACAAATACAGACAAAAGGTTTAAAGATGAAAATAAAAGAACAGAAAGGAAAAAGAGTGAAAGGCCAGGAAAAGCACTTAGGAGCAACAGCCCTCTGCAGCCATACTCACAGGATTGAGCAGGGGGGCCCCCTCGCTGGCAGCCAGTGTGCACCCCGGGAGCCGCATGTCCCTCTGAGTTGCTGGGAAGCCCAAAGGCCCAGGCCCCACTGAGGCTGCTCCCAGCTGCCGCAGCTCCTCAATCACCACCTGCACGCCGCTACCCACGCTGTCACACTCCTCTTCCACAGCAGACAGAGCCTTAAAGGCTTCCCCGGGACTTTCCTTGAGAGGCCCAGGCTCCTCAGGTGGGGAACTATGTGCCCGGCTTTCCCCGTCTTCATCAGGGGTGGACACTTTCCCTTGTCTCAGCTCACCCATTTCCTCCTGGAGACGTTTTAACAACTCATTGTTGGCTCTGGCAAGACCCAGAGCAGCTTCGGCCAAACCCACTGCCTTATCCACCCGTTGGTAGATAATATGCAGGAGCTGCTCTGAGCTCTGAACAGCCAGGCCATGTCCAGTCACTGTGATGGGGGTGCTAGGAGGAGGATTCCCACCCTGGGAGCCTGTGTTGCCTCCATTAGTCTCACTCTTACAGGCACAGCAGCAGCATCTGGCCTCACTGCCACTGGGAGGGGAGAAGAGAATGGTGGCACTAAAGGACATGGTGGATGGGGCAGTAACAACCACGCTTACACTGCTGGGCCACTCCAATAGGTAGGAATCATCGACTTCTCTTGACTCACTTTCCTTTCTCAATGAGGATGGTCAGAGGAGCCCAGGCCCCAAGCTGTAGGGTCTGTGAAAGAAGAGTAGATAAGCCATGAAGAAGCACACAGTCCACGGCGGCCTCTCCTCAGCCTGCAGAAGGGAGACAGGTGCCTTCTATTTGCAGATCCTGTGCTCTCCTAGAACATCACAAATCAAGGCCTTCCTGATGAATGGTTTTAGAGGGTAGAGAGCGTTCCTTCTGCCCCCCAGCATGGAACCCCCAACTAGTGCAACCTAAGGAACAGGGAAGGGATTCAGAAGGACCTTCCGGCATCTGGAAAGATTAGATGATTAAGGAAGAAAATGTAGATCTGTCTCCTCCTCCTCCTCCTCACCATCTTTACTGTAATAATGGTACTGCATTTCATTGCTTTGACATTGTTCCTTAAGGAGTTCAGAACGCTTCACGTAAGTTACCTCATCTACTCAACAGCGCTAGGAAACACATATTACTCCAGGTCCGGAGAAGAGACATACAGAGAAGTTATATGTCTTTTTCAGGGTCAGAGGAATAACAGCAGAATCCAGTTATTGGTACTTTCAATGTAGTGGTTTTTTTTTTTTTTTTTTTTACCTGATACCACTTTTTGTTGACATTAAGAATCACGACAATCATGATTCTACCCTCTCTATAATTTTCATACAAATGCACATTTAGAGTAAAACTCCTAAATAAGGAATACATCCATCACTGCCCCCCTCAGCATGTCACCAGCTTCTCACTATTATATCATTAATGCTTTGGGGATGAGGGCAGGGAAATGAAATGAAAAGATCAGGGAATTGAGCAGGGGTAACCCAGGGCTGCACAGCCTCCTTTCCCACATAGTCGTATACCTGGGCCATGAGCCTCTGTAATGGAAACTAGCTGTCCTGAGTCTTCCAGCCAGGAGCCCAGAGAAAGCACCTGTGGGGCCCCTTATCTTCATTTCTCATACTCCTTAAGGGTGGATCCAAAATTCAACAGGAATGTCTGAACAGCCATGCTGCCACTTTGCCTGCATGACCAGCCCCCATAAAAGGAGAAACCAGAATGTCAGTGATAAACCAAACTGCCTTTCTTTTAAATTACTGTAGTTAAGCAACTAAACTACTCCAGGAGAGAAAAAAAGGAGTAAAGAAGTTGATTCGTACCACTGAGAACACTCCAGGGAACTTAATAAATATTGTAATTTTCTAAATAATACTTGATAGTAGAAAAAAAATCCTTCTGATGCTCCGTGTCAAAACCTTAAGTATGTTTACAATTTCCCTGAGAGATGCATTTCTCTCTTACCCTGTAAATTAAAACATTACAATTAAAAGGAGAGGAGGGACCGGACATGGTGGCTCACGCTTGTAATCCCAGCACTGTGGGTGGCTGAGGCGGGGCAATCACCTGAGGTCAGGAGTTCGAGACCAGCCTGACTAACATGGTGAAATCCCGTCTCCATTAAAAATACAAAAATTAACCGGGCGTCGTGGCGGGCGCCTGTAATCCCAGCTACTTGGGAGGCTGGGGCAGGAGAATCACTTGAACCCAGGAGGCAGATGTTGCAGTGAGCCGAGATCATGCCACTGCATTCCAGCCTGGCAACAGGGCGAGACTCCACCTCAAAAAAAAAAGAGTAGGAGGTTAGGAGAATTTTCTATATATTGAGGGTTTTCTTTTCTTTTCTTTTCTTTTCTTTTTGAGTAGGCAATCTCATTTCAGAAACAGGCAATATCAATGCCTCTGCGGTACTAAAACATAAATCTGACAATGCATTTTAATTACATGTGGTTATCAAAGAATAGTCTTTAATTTGCTCTTTCCACCCTTTATGTTGAAGAAATGGCTTTTTCTGTGCCAGATACTTACTTCTCACAAAAACTTAACTCAAATACATTTACAGCTTCCTTGTCATTATAGTCACTGGAAGGCACAGTTAAACCTGAAACTAAAGGTTAAACCAAATTAAAACTAAAGGTTAAAGGAAAGCACTAAGCGATTCTATGTCAATTTATAGATGAATCACTTATGTATTCTTTTCCTTCCTAAATTAGGGCCTACACTGCTCCTGCAGAGTTTTTTCTTTTTAATTCTTTCTTTAACCTACATCATGCAGGGAGTTTGCTCTTAAACATGGATGCTGTGGGCAAAAGAATGTTTTGGTGATAATAAATAATAGTATTCAAATGCTTGCCAGCTGTGTTCAGTATTTGTAAAATCAGTAATTATTACGATGCATCAGGTTGGGACACTGGGTGAGCTGTCTAACTCCTTTCTGGTACCAAACTCTCTTGCCTCACACAGTTACTCTTTCTTGCAAGAGGCTTTTACCTCTACCAGTGTTGAGCCTGCCTCAAGCTCTTCCCCTCTCTTTTATTTTTATTTATCATTTTTTTGAGACAGAGTCTCGCTCTGTTGCCCAGGCCAGAGTACAATGGTAAGATCTGGGTTCACTGCAAGCTCCGCCTCCCGGGTTCAAGTGATTCTCCTGCCTCAGGCTCCCAAGTGGCTGGCATTACAGACACGCGCCACCACATATGGCTAATTTTTATATTTTTAGTAGAGA
>NW_012104032.1:859267-860822 GCF_000951045.1 Mandrillus leucophaeus
GTGAGCCGAAATCGCACCACTGCACTCCAGCCTGGGCAACAGAGCAAGACTCCATCTCAAAAAAAAAAAAAAAAAAAAAAGGGTGGCCGGACGCGACAGCTCACGCCTGTAATCCCAACACTTTGGGACGCTGAGGTGGGTGGATAACTTGAGGTTAGGAGTTCGGGACCAGTCTGGCCAACATGGTGAAACCCTATCTCTACTAAAAATATAAAAATTTGCCAGCCATGGTGATACATGTCTGTAATCCCAGCTACTCAGGAGGCTGAGGGAGGAGAATTGCTTGAACCCAGCAGTCAGAAGTTGCAGTGAGCCAAGATCATGCCACTGCACTCTAGCCTGGGTGATAGAAGGAAATTCCATCTCAAAAAAATTTTTTTTTAAAATGAGGTTCTCCCCTGGCTGCACCATGTATAAGCTGCATGAACATGAGTAAATTATTTCACTTTTCTGAGTACAAGTTTTCTCATCACTATCTACTTTGAGTGTTTTCTATGAAGATTATACATAATATATGTAAGGCACCTATAGAGTGCTGGCACATGGTCAGTGCTCCACTAGTAATGGCTGCATGATATTATGATTATTCCTGTAACCTTTTGTGTTCCCACCCTGGACACCCATCCTGATTCCTTCATCTTTTTTTTTTAAGAGGCAGGGTCTTGCTATGGTGCCTAGGTTGGTCTTCAACTCCTGGCCTCAAGCCATCCTCCCGCCTCAGACTCCTGGGTAGCTGGGATCACAGGTGTGAGCCACCACCTTGACTCCTGATTCCATAATTTTGAATAAAATGCAATGGCTTGAAACAGAATTTGGGGAAATTTGCCCCCAAATTTAATAATGAATTTCTAAGAAACAATACATTATTCCTCAAGTCTATGAGGATGCATTTATAGGTACAAAACCTTCTATGATGCAAATTAGAAAGGTAATTGAGTATTTGGAATTTACTTGCTATCATGACTTGGTCTCAGACTAAGGATAATATTTTATGTTAGTTTTTAATGCTAAATGTATTTTCCTATTGTGAGTTTAATTTGTTTCTCAATTTCTCTTCTGTTTTTCTACTTTGTATATTACCATACTATGTCCATCTTAAAACATCACATTCAGGGCAACAAATAAGTGTTTTCTTGAATTAACCTGCCTATAAAAACCTGGTACAGTGTGGTCTAGCACAATGGGCATTCAAATAATTCTTTTTTGGTTTCCATGGACACGAGTGCTGACTTAATTTCCCAGCCTCTTGCTATAGTCTGTCACCTAAACTTTATATTATAGAAAGAAATTGGGATCACCAGGTAATAAACGAATATTTCATGTTATATTTACTAACCAGGTAACTATTTAAGTGCTGGATACATGACTGAAAACAAAACATTAATTTCATTAGCTGCATATATCCCCATTAAAGAAGGTGAGCTGGGCCTGGCACCGTGGCTTATGCCTATAATCCCAGCACTTTGGGAGGCTGAGGCGGGCAGGTCACCTGAGGTGAGTTCGAGACCAGCCTGGCCAACATGGTGAAATCCCGTCTCCATTAAAAATACAAAAA
>NW_012104032.1:861389-867337 GCF_000951045.1 Mandrillus leucophaeus
TTTTGGATACAGAGTCTCGCTCTGTCACCCAGGCTGGAGTGCAGTGGCATGATTTTGGCTCACTGCAACTTCCGCCTTCCAGGTTCAAGCAATTCTTCTGCCTCAGCCTCCCGAATAGCTGGGATTACAGACGTGTGCCGCCACAACTGACTAATGAATCCTGACCTCAAGTGATCTGCACGCCTTGGCCTCCCAAAGTGCTGGGATTACAGGTGTGAGCCACTGTGCCCAGGCTCAAAAGTTTTTATATGTAAGGCCATGTTAAAGGATGATTCACCAAAATGGATTGCACCTACTAAGTACTCAAATGAAGGGAAGACAAAGTCTCTACCTACAAGGCACTTAAAGTGTATTTCAGATGGGAATGTCTTAAGAACATGGAATGTTCTAAACATGGACTATCTAAAAAACAAAGTGAGGCTGGGCGTGGTGGCTCAGGCCTGTAATCTCACCACTTTGAGGGGCCGAGGCGGGCAGATCACCTGAGGTCGGGAGTTCGAGACCAGCCTGACCAACATGGAGAAACTCTGTCTCTACTAAAAATACAAAATTAGCCAGGTGTGGTGGCACATGCCTGTAATCCCAGCTACTCAGGAGGCTGAGGAAGGAGAATCACTTGAACCCAGGAGGTGGAGGTTGCAATGAGCCGAGATTGCACCATTGCACTCCAGCCTGGGCAACAAGAATGAAACTGTCTCAAAAATAAATAAATAAATACATAACAAAGTGAAATACATACAAGTCCTAATAATATGGTATAGATTGAAAAATTTCTGAGTAGTTCAAAATAATGGAAAGATTAACAAAATGAAATCATATTGAGAAAGAGTTCTTACAGAATAAAAGCTTCCATTTGAGCCTTGAGCAATGTATCAGATGAACTGATAGGGTAGTAAGACATTCTAGGGGAAAAAAAATTACAGGACTTAACAGGGTACATGTCAGAGGTCAGAGCAAAGGGGCTTATATAGTAAGGTAAGGAGAATTGACAGAGGTATAGAGATGGGGTATAGAGATAACTGGTTAAAGACAACTGCAAGATTATAAGCCTAAGAGTAACAGGATGGTACCACCACCACCACCAGAATGACAGAAATGAGGCAGTTGACAGGAAATACCATGGCCGGGCATGGTGGGTCATGCCTGTAATCCCAGCACTTTGGGAGGAGAGGAGGATCGCTTGAGTCCAGGAGTTTGAGACCAACCTGGGCAGCATAGCGAGACCCAGTCTTTAAAAAATAAATAAATAAAGAGGAGACACCAGTATATTAGTGAAGTGTATTTATTTAACATTTTAAATTTCAACTGATGGCAACATGTTATGTAGAAAGTCCTGAAAACAACTGACTAGGTCTAAAAAACAGAAAGATCTTCAATCTTGGGATAAGTTGCCAACACAGCATGACAGTAGATGTCACACTTAGGTTTGCAAAAAATATATGCATTTGGGGTTCATTTCAGTATTGGTCTAATTTAAATACATGTGAGATGAGCCTTAAAAATGTACTTTCCAGTACTTTTGGTATTTTTCATAAATATTCAGATAAGAAAGAAAGAAAATTCATCTCCTTTAGACAGACAGTTCAGGGTGAGACTGTCCATAATTTTAACTATCCCTTTCCTCCCAAGTCACATTTTTGTTAGGACTAAATATATCATACTCTTGGCAGTTCCCTTGCTTGCTTTCTCCCCATTCTGAGTTTGAATTTTCTGCATGACTGAGTTCACCTCCAAACTATGAAAAATAAAAGTTTTCTCACTATTTAATAGATGTGTATGATATGGTATCATTCAGATGATATATGTTTTTATAATGGGCGCTTGACTCATTCAGGGTCATGCTAGCAATAGACTTCCTTAAATGTGATTACTGAAAGCATGGCAATTCATATCATAATCTTCATTTTAAGAAATAAATAAGGTAAATGGCCACTTAAAACTCCTGCTGTGTTGGTCAGTCCTACTCCTCCACTTCAAGGTGCAAAATGGCTCACCTGTCAAAAGGTTCTCTCAAAACCTATTTTTATCAGAAATGAGCTCCTTATCACACAAGAGCAGCTAAGTAAATACCACAAAATACTATTTTCCCACATTTTAAAAGAGTGACTCGTCTAATGATCTGCAAAAAATCCAAGACCTTATTTTTAGGGGTAAAAAACAGAACTGTAGACCCAGAAGGCAGAATGCGGTCTTAAAAGGATTCTATGTAATCTGAAAATTCCAGGTATATTTCTATAACAGGATGAGAATTTTTAACCCAGCATAGCACAGTCCTTTTTATTTACATTTGCTAAGATTACATTGGTAAGATGAATATTTCCGATTTCAGGTTTGCCTAATGTAAGGGACTCACTACATTTATGGAGAAACTGAAAAATTAAAAAGTAGCTCCTAGAAGTCTCTCCTGTGCCAGCGAGAACTTGGTAAATGTTAGTTGATTAAGTATTAGTCAAGGATGACAAGGTGGACCCAAGGGACGCCAGAACCATTTCCGATGGGTAAGTGTGATTCAGCTACCGGCAGGGCGATCGCAGCGACGCTGGCGGCAAAGATCGGCGACTGCTCAAGAGGCCGCAGGCGACAGGGTGACTCGCCACTGTGCCCAACCATACAGTGCGCTCTGGGAGTCCCGGGTAAAGGGGGTCATTCCCGGGAGGGCTGCGGAGAGCAGGGCGGCCGGAGGAGCGGCTGGGGATCTCGCCGGGTCACCGGGGAGGGTAGACTACGTAGCACCGAGAGCTTTGAGAACCTGGGCTGAAGGCGGCGCTCGCCGTGAGAACTGACGCGGAGGTGCAGCTTAGCAGCCCTACGGTTGTTCTACCGCGTGTGCCCGGCGCTACCGCACGGGCTGACTCAGCTAGGCTGGGCCTGAGGCCGGCGCGCGGCAGAGGAATCCGCGGCGCCTCCCCGTGTACCCGGCCGGCTCGCGCACGCGGGGAGACACCGCCCCGCTTGCCTTCTGGCTCCCGGTGATTGGCGGTTATACGACGGTTGGGGAGCAGGGTCACGGACACTATTGGCTACAAACAACAGTCACTCAAAAAGTCAGGTAGGGGAGGGGCCTCCTCAGGGAGGGACAAGACTGGGAGGCTATTTCAAGGCCGTCAGACGCCATCTTTAGCTTGTTTTTGTTTACTTGCTTTTGTTCCCTGTTGCTCACAAACCTGTGTGTACACGATTATAAGCACAGTGGCCACAAATCGGCGTCACACGTTGGGTGGTGGCCGACTTTTAGTTACTGCTGGCCTCGGTTACATTTCTTTCACATGTCACCTGCAAATTAGTAGCTCATAGTTTTTAAGTTTCCGATACTAGGGGCCCCGAGGATTCCCAGGCAAAATCAACAGTTTAGTTTTGCTTTGCTTTGGAAGGCCAAGCCAATGATATATATGTGCGAGGAATTATCTCCTTTCTTACAAAAGAAAGAAAAAGCAGTAACTGGATATGACCCTACGTTCCTGGATGTAGAAATCAAATGGCCTAGGAAATCAGGGACACGGGCTCTGCACTGTTCTGGGAAGAGCTTCCTTACTTTTTGAGAAGCTAAAAAGTAAAGTAAAAAGTATATGTGATGACCTGTATTGATGTGGAAAAGAGCTAAAAAGGGTAAAACTCCATTAAAAATTGCCGTCACTGGCCGGGCGCGGTGGCTAACGCCTGTAATCCCAACACTTTGAGAGGCAGAGGCGGGCGGATCACCTAAGGTCAGGAGTTGGAGACCAGCCTGACCAACATGGTGAAACCCTGTCTCTACTAAAAATACAAAAATCAGCTGGGCCTGGTGGCACATGCCTGTAATCCCAGCTACTCGGGAGGCTGAGGCAGGAGAATTCCTTGAACCCAGGAGGCGAAGGTTGCAGTGAGCCAAGATGGCGCCATTGCACTCCAGCCTGGGCAACAAGAGCGAAACTCCGTTTAAAAAAAAACAAAAACAAAAAACTACTGCCGTGATCACAAAGGTCACTAGAATCTGACTAGATTTCAAAGAAATGCAGGCCTGAACTTGTGGAATAATCCACAGTCGAGCCAGTATTTATTAAGCACTGGTCTGACTTGAATTGTTAGAGAATAAAAATATACTCAGCACAAGTAAGAAACCCAGAAAGCCCAAACAGGGCCACATTTGTTACAAATTTGTACAAGTAATTTTATTGCAGTCGGTATTTGGGAGTCAAATACTGCTTGAAATAGAATAGGATGCTAGCTGTGTAATAGAAATGCATTATTATACAGAGGTTTTGTTGTAATGAAATTTAAATTCTACAGTAGATCCTTTCTTTTTAATCTCCTGGTTGTCACTGCATCTGTGACATTCCAGTTTCTCCCTCAGCACCCCATATACCTCCTATGCTTTCACTCCAATCTGCGAATACAAATTTGGATACAGATATTTTCCATATGACTTCTAATGAGGAGACAGTGATTCTGTAACAGAATGAAGTGAAAATAGGGCTCCTGTAACAGGAGGTTCTGCTCTGCGAGACTGTTTTTCTCTAATTCACATACTTTTTTTCTGTGACTCTTAGAAATGAGGAGAAGGCTTTCCATTCTAAAAATGCAACATGATAACCAAAAGGCATTTCTTATCCCTTCTATTATTTGCCTTTGCATCCTCTTGGCTCCCTATCACCATCACCATGAACAGTTTTTGAGAATCAGACTTGACTGGATTTTTTTTCCTGATATTTTGCCAGCTGTGGAGCTTTTCGAATAGATTCCAACCAATAAACGACCATTTTGTCAAAAAGCCAAGAAAGAACTTCCCTTCTGAACACACCAACCAAACCACACATAAAGGCCAAAATATACACAGCTGTACATTTAAGAACGTGAGACAATAAAAAGCAAAACCACTTAGGCAAAACAGTCACTGAAGGCTTTGAACCACAGATTCAATAAATTGCCTACTCTCATTTGCCACATGGACTATATACTCCTTGGCAATTATTTAATTATTCATTATTCTGATCCTTTAGGAGCAGAAAAATATAGTAAATGCACATAGAAAGTGCCTAAGTATGCTAAGCATAGGATTTCTTCTAAGCTCTGCTTTGCACACAAAATGTTTCGATCACATTTGGGAAGACAACAGAAAAAAAATTCACATCCTAGGGGATACTTTGCACACATAAAACCAGATATATTTATCACTTTTGAAAATAAAATCTGATATGGCACATATACACACATATTGTACATATACACAAATAACCCCAAATTATAACTTTACAAATTTGTTTCAAGAAACACACACACACATACACACAAATGTTCTAATGAAAATGTGTGTGAAAGACACACTGTAAGGTCTGTCCCCCTTCCCTAGGGAAATGAATGTCTCCATTATAATATCCCAATATTAACCTATTGGCCTTGGACAAGTGCCACATCCCAGCCAGTTGGTTTTGGTTCTGGGGAGTGGGTGTGTAAAAAGCACGCACACGGCGTTCTGAGGGAGCCTCAAATCTCTCTCTGCTTCCTTCGATGTTGCCTGTGGCAGAAATTTACATGATCCCTTCAGCCCGCTTAAAAAAATCTGTACTTCCCAAGCGGCTAAATTTTTAAAGTCCCTCAACCACAAAAATCTACCAGTTCTTAAAATGTGATTTGAAAAAAAAAACTATAAATTTGGCTGGAAACGGTTGTACACGGCCATCCTGCTTCTCAACTTCTTGGTATATTTAAAACCTTGACCAGGAAAAAGAAAGAGGAAGAGAGACAGAAAAAGAAATGGGGGAAAGAGCAAATTCCCCTTAGCAACAGTTTCCTCACCCCAGCACTGCTACAGATCGCTATTTTTAAAAATCTGAAAACACACACAAGATTAAGGAGGGAAAAAAAATGGAAAAAGGATACCCGAAGGTCGTATGGCTCTTTGTATTCGTGTGTGTGCAAAAAGGAGGACTCGCGGAGCCCGAGCCGGCAAGCCCCGCCCCTCCCCGGACGCC
>NW_012104032.1:868277-868879 GCF_000951045.1 Mandrillus leucophaeus
GCAACCTCCACCTGCCAGGCTCAAGCGACTCTCCTGCCTCAGCCTCCCGAGTAGCTGGGATTACAGACACGTGCCACCATGCCCGGCTAATTTTTTTTTGTTTTTTAAAGTAGTGATGGGGTTTCACCATGTTGGACAGGCTGGTCTTGAACTCTTGATCTCAAGTTATCCGCGCGCCTCGGCCTCCCAAAGTGCTGGGATTGTGCCTGGGCACATACTTGTTCTTAGTTCCCCCTACGCTCATCTTATCAATCTTGTATTATTCCTTTACTCAAGTGCCTTTTATTTTTTAAGCCTGAATGATGCGTCTCCCCTTCCCTGACTGGTCAATTTTTATCCATTCTTTCAGCACAGACCGCTTACTTCCTTTTCTCTGCTCCCATCAGCATGAACTTCATGCATACTCCAATTAGCAGCACGTAACTCTACCTTGATTCACATATTTTAGTAATTTCACTCCAGTAAACTGAGGTCAACGATCATATCTTAAAATTGTTTTTCCATCCAGGAACTGTTTGATTCTTATTACAATAGCTGCCATAATTGCAGATATTTAGTAAACACTGACAAAAAATTATTTATTTATTATTATTATTATTATT
>NW_012104032.1:872344-874966 GCF_000951045.1 Mandrillus leucophaeus
AGCTGGGATTACAGACACGTGCCACCATGCCCGGCTACTTTTGTGTTTTTAGTAGAGACAAGGCTTCAGATTTCGCCATGTTGGCCAGGCTGGTCTCCATCTCCTGACTTCAGGTGATGCACCCACCCTGCCTATTTTTTTTTTTTTTTTTTTTTTTGAGGTGGAGTTTCTCTCTTATTGCCCAGGCTGGAGTGCAGTAGTGTGATCTCGGCTCACTGAAACCCCCGCCTCCTGGGTTCAAGCAATTCTCCTGCCTCAGCCTCCAGAGTAGCTGGGACTACAGGCACCTGCCACCACACCTGGTTAAATTTTTGTATTTTTAGTAGAAACAGGGTTTCACCGTGTTGGCCACAGGGTTTCACCATGTTGGCCAGGCTGGTCTTGAACTCCTGACCTCAGATGATCTACCTGCCTTGGCCTCCCAAAGTGTTGGGATTACAGGCACAAGCCACTGTGCCCAGCCACAGGTGATATATTTTCAAAAATGTTAGGATAAAGGGAAAACAGAAATGTTAATAATTATTAAAATCAGCAGTTACTGAGAGTTTACTTGGTGCCAGGCACTCTGTATCTCATTTAATCAATTCTGTGAGATAAGTACTATTATTCTCCCTCTTTTACTGAGGAGAAAACTGAGACTTAGAGGGGGACTGCTAAGTTACCTAGAGGTCATTGAGCTAATTAACTCCATGGTGGTCACTAATGGAATCATAGCTTGAACCCAGGTGTGCTCACTACAGAACCTGTGCTCTTGACTATTCATTAGTCTCTGTCTAAATTGAAACCCACTCTGCCTTGCTGTTACCCTCTTTTGTTCTCTTGTTCTGTCCATGAAAGACAAGCTGTCTTCACTTTGATGATCAATGGAATGTTCATAACTGCCATACGGTCTCCTGGGATATATTTTTAATTATGAGTCCATTACTACAAGGGTCAAAGTTAAGTTGGAAAAGCTGTATCTTTTTTTTTTTTTTGAGACGGAGTTTTGCTCTTGTTGCCTAGGCCGCAGTGCAATGGTGCGATCTCGGCTCACCGCAACCTCCGCCTCCCGGGTTCAAGTGATTCTCCTGCCTCAGCCTCTCAAGTAGCTGGGATTACAGGCATGCACCACCACACCTGGCTAATTTTGTATTTTTGGTAGAGACAGAGTTTCTCCATGTTGGTCAGGCTGGTCTCGACCCCTGACCTCAGGTGATCCGCCTGCCTCGGCTTCCCAAAGTCCTGGGATTACAGGCATGAGCCACTGCACCTGGCCTTTTTTTTTTTTTTCTTTTTGAGACAGGATCACTTGCTTTGTCACCAAGGCTGGAGTGCAGTGGTGCAATCATGGCTCACTGCAACCTCTACCTCCCGAGTAGCTCAGACTACAAGTGTGTGCCAACATGCCCAGCTAATTTTTAAAATATTTTGTAGAGACAAGAGTCTAACTATGTTGCCCAGGCTGTTCTCAAACTCCCGGGCTCAAGTGATTCTCCCACCTTGGCCTCCCAAACAATTACAGGCATGAGCCACAGTGCCTGGCCTAAATTTCTATTTTCCCCATGGTCATAGGAGAATCTTTGAGTAGAAGTTTTGAGTAATGAACTTGTATGCTGTTAGGTAATGATAATAGGGAGAAAATGTACCATTTTCACCTAAAAATTACAATTTTCAACTCTAAAACATCTGAAATTTCAAATGTTAGACTTTACAGATGACTTGTCGATTGAGGAAAATTGCTAATTTGGCTTCGAATCAAGCAGATCTTTTATTTTAAGCTGTTTCTGTTCAATGAGATCCCAAAGGGGCCTCTCCTACAGTGAAATGTAACTTCCCCTAGAGTGAGGCCAGGAAGCTGTTTCTGATAGTCATTCGTTAACACATGGGAGAGCATTTTAGAACAGGAGTGGAAGGAAATCCTACAGCCAGCTGAGAATATGTCCTAAGAGACACTGGAGAGCAAAGTATGAGAGAGCTGAGATTCAGAGTTGAGAGAGGGTACAGAAAGGTGGAAGGTAATGCAAAGGAAATGACAGAAAAGGAAGATGGCAGGCAGCAGAGAACAGCCCTCAAGGAAGAGAGAAGAAGGGGTTTGTGTTGTAGCAGGAGTGAGAGTAGATTTGATTTTAAAGAAAAAAGTTCTGAATTTGATTGTTAGATGCAAAAATTTGATAAAAATTGTAGAAGCAACTGGAACATCTTAAGATCAGTAAAAAAAAAAAAAAAAAAAAGTGTCAAAAACCAAAACAAAATAAATTAAAATACCATAACAGGCCAGGCATGGTGGCTTACTCACGTCTGTAATCCCAGCAGTTTGGAAGGCTGAAGTAGGCGAATCACCTGAGGTCAGGAGTTGGAGACCAGCCTGGCCAACATGGTGAAACCCCGTCTCTACTAAAAATACAAAAATTAGTCAGGTGTGGTGGTGGGCACCTGTAATCCCAGCTACTAGGGAGGCTGAGGCAGGATAATTGCTTGAACCCGGGAGGCAGAGGTTGCAATGAGCTGAGATGGCACTCTAGCCTGGGTGACAGAGCAACACTCCATGTCAAAAAAAAAAAAAAAAAAAAAAAAGAAATAACATAAATGTAAAGAAGAGAATGAAGAAGGAAAAGAAGAGAAAAATGAGTAGATAGATGCCAG
>NW_012104032.1:876491-880691 GCF_000951045.1 Mandrillus leucophaeus
TTCACCATGTTAGCCAGGATGGTCTCGAACTCCTGACCTCGTGATCCGCCCGCCTCGGCCTCCCAAAGTGCTGGGATTACAGACGTGAGCCACCGCGCCCAGCCGGTATTATTTATTTATTTATTTATTCTTTCCTTCCGAGACGGAGTCTTTCTCTGTCGTCCAGACTGGAGTGCAGTGGCCTGATCTCGGCTCTCTGCAACGCTCGCCTCCCAGGTTCAAGCGATTCTCCTGCCTCAGCCACCCCAATAGCTGGGATTACAGGCACGCACCACCACCCCCGCTGATTTTTGTATTCTTAGTAGAGATGGGGTTTCACCATGTTGGCCACACTGGTCTCAAACTCTTGACCTCATGATCTGCCCGCCTCGGCCTCCCAAAGTGCTGGGATTACAGGCGTGAGCCACTGCACCAGTTTAGGTACTATTATTATGCCCATTTTAGAGATGGGATCAAGGCACAGAGTGGTATAACAATTTGACTAGGGTTGTATAGTTAGTAGAGGCGGACCTGGGATTTGGACCCACAAAATCAAGCTCCCTAACCCAAGTTCATAACCATTATACTATACCTCGCTGGCTTTAAAAAATAGTTTAAGGCGGGGCAACATGGCTCATGCCGGTAATCCTAGCATTTGGATCACGAGGTCAGGAGTTTGAGACCAGCCTGACCAGTACGGTGAAACCCCATCTCTACTAAAAATACAAAAAGTTAGCCAGGCGTCCGTCGGGGTGCGCACTTGTAGTCCCAGCTACTTGGGAGGCTGAAGTAGGAGAACTGCTTGAACTCAGGAGGCAGAGGTTGCAGTGAGCTGAGATGGTTCCACTGCACTCCAGGCTGGGGGACAGAGCGAGACTCCATCTCAAAAAAAAATAATAATAAAATAAAAAGGCCGGGCGTGGTGGCTCACGCCTGTAATCCCAGCACTCTGGGAGGCCAAGGCGGGTGGATCACCTGAGGTAAGGAGTTCGAGACCAGCCTGGTCAACATGGTGAAACCCCATCTCTACTAAAAATACAAAAATTGACTGGGCTTGGTGGCACACGCCTGTAATCCCAGCTACTCCAGAGGTTAAGGCAGGATAATCCCTTTAACCTGGGAGGCAGAAGTTGCAGTGAGCCAAGATCACGCCACTTAAAAATAATTTTTTTTTGGCCGGGTGCAGTGGCTCACATCTGTAATCCCAGTACTTTGGGAGACCGAAGTGGCGCGACTGATCCCTTGAGCTCAGGAGTTGGAAATCAGCCTGGGCAACATAGCGTAACCCCTGTCTCTCCTAAAAATCCAAAAACTAGCTGGGTATAGTGTCGCATGCCTATAGTCCCAGCTACTTGGGAGGCTGAGGCATGTTTATGGCTTGAACCTGGAAGGCGGAGATTGTAGTGAGCCGAGATGGTGCCACTGCACTCCAGCCTAGGTAACAGAGCGAGACTTAGTCTCAAATAATAATATAGGGACATGACAACTACATGCAAAGTATGATCTGGGTCAGAAGAAAAAATGCTATCCTGGACGCTACGAGGATACTTGGGAAAAATTAAATATGGCCTGGATATTAGATAATTTGATTGCAGCAAAGTTAGACAGATTAGTGGCATCACCATTTTACAAGAAAATGAGGTTCAGAGAGTACTTACTACAAATTTACATAGCTAATAGGTGACAGACCTGAACCCCCAAGCCAGCTGTCTTATCAAGCTGTTCAACATACACACACTCACACACACATTTTGACACTGGCCATCAGTCAGGCCTCGTCCATAAAATTGTTGGTTCTCAATGTACAGGGCATTGTTGGTAGGATCTAGTTCTCAGCAGAAAGGCCCAGTGCCTTCAGTGTTGTTTTCACCCTTGAAGCACCTTAGCTTAGGCAATAGCTTTGCCTTTTACCTGAAAATGAGGTGCTATTGTTTACTTTCTCAAGGGTTATAGACTGTCTGTGTTTCTTTTTGTCTCTTTTCAGAGACAGGATCTCACTATGTTGCCTAGGCTGGTCTCAAACTCTTGGACTCAAGGGATCCTCTTGCCTCAGCCTCCCCAATAGCTGATGCATGCTACTGTGCCCGACATGTATTTCTTTTTAGATGTTTTCCATTTAAACTTTTAAAAAATAATACAAGCCTGGTTGGGCGCGGTGGCTCATGCCTGTAATCTGAGCACTTTGGAAGGCCGAGGCAGGTGGATCAGTTGAAGTCAGGAGTTCGAGACCAGCTTGATCAACATAGTGAAACCCGTCTCTACTAAAATACAAAATTTAGCCGGGTGTGGTGGTGTGCACCTGTAATCCCAGCTACTCAGGAGGCTGAGGCAGGAGAATCACTTGAACCTGGGAGGCAGAGGTTGCAGTGAGCTGAGATGGCACTCTAGCCTGGGTGACAGAGCAACACTCCATGTCAAAAAAAAAAAAAAAAAAAAAAAAGAAATAACATAAATGTAAAGAAGAGAATGAAGAAGGAAAAGAAGAGAAAAATGAGTAGATAGATGCCAGCTATTATATGTAGAAGAAATGACAAAATTTGAAAAACAAACAAACAAACAAACCAAAAACCCATTTGGCAAACCCCAATGCAAAAATTAATAGGCAGGTGCAAGGTTTTGGGAGAACAGGATTTTCACATTATCTCAGATAATCACTGTATTAGTTTGCTAAGGCTGTTACAACAAAACACCATAGTCTGGGTGGCTTAAACAACAGAAATTAATTTTCTCCCAGTTCTGGAGGCTGCAGGTCCAAGATCAAAGTATCAGCAGCGCTGGTTTCTTCTGAAGCCTCAGTCCTTGGCTTGTAGAGAGTTACCTTCTCACTGTATCCTCACATGGTCTTTCCTTTGTGCACTACAGGTATCTCTTTGTATCCAAATTCCCTCTTATAAGGACACCAGTCAGACTGGCTCTACCCTAAGTGCCTCATTTAACTTAATCACTTCTTTAAAGACTCAATCTCCAAATACAGTTGAATCCTGAGATACTGGAGGTTAGGGCTTCAGTATATGAATTTTAGGGGAACACATTTCAGCCCATAACAATCACTCTATTTATTATTAGTTTACTAATTAATTACAAACGGCAAATATACTTCTACAATAGAGACGTCTAGCAGACATGAATAAACTTGCAGTCACCATTAATAGAACAAACTGACATTATATGCCTCTTGATGTGATACAATAAGAAGTATACAAAATTACCTAAGTAATATTCTTGCCAAAAATGTTTAACCTTGGTCTTGATGTGGTGGCTCATGCCTATAATTCCAGCATTTTGGGAGGCCAAGGCAGGAGGATCCCTTGAGCCCAGGAGTTTGAGACCAGCTGGGGCAACATAGGGGGATCTTGTCTCTACTAAGTAATAATTTTTTAAAATTAGCAGGGTGTGGTGGCATGCGCTTGTAGTCCCAAGCTACTCAGGAGGCTGAGGCAGGAGGATGGCGTGAGCTTTAGATGTCAAGGCTGCAGTGAACTGTGATTACATCACTGCACTCCAGGCTGGGTGACAGAGCAAGACCCTGTCTAAAAAAGAAAAAAAAAAAAAAAAAAGCTTAACCTGAACCTAATCACAAGAAAACAGATAAATCAGATTGCAAATAATGTCCTGACTCTTCCAGTATAAACACCACGAAAGATTCACACACATGCACATGGCAAAGGAGCACAGCACTCAGGTGCAGTGCTGCAGAATCCTGTCCCACAGCATTGCAAATGAGCTTGTCCTCAGTCTTGGGACACTTATGGATGTGCCCTGTATCGTCACAGTACTTGATTTTCACAGTAGTTGCCAAGGAGAAAAACCAATAAAGGCACCTATAATCCCAGCACTTTGGGAGGCCGAGGTGGGCACATCACTTGAGGTCAGGAGTTTGAGACCAGCCTGGCCAACATGGTGAAACCCTGTCTCTACTAAAAATACAAAAATTGGCCAGGCACGGTGGCTCATGCCTATAATCCAGCACTTTGGGAGGCCGAGGCAGGTGGATCATCTGAGGCCAGGAGTTCGAGACCAGCCTGGCCAACATGGTGAGACCCCGTCTCTACCAAAAATGCAAAAATTAGCCAGGCCTGGTGGTGCGTGCCTGTAATACCAGCTACTTGGAAGGCTGAGGCAGGAGAATCACTTGAACCCAGGAGACAGAGATTGCAGTAAGCTGAGATAGTGCCACTGCACTCCACCCTGGGTGACAGAGCGAAACTCCATCTAAAAAAA
>NW_012104032.1:882679-884621 GCF_000951045.1 Mandrillus leucophaeus
AAAGAAAATAAATTAAGGGAAACTAAAATGGTAAGACAACTAAATGGGATATGTGAACCTTGATTGGATCTTGGATCAGGGTGAAAAAACCTGAAAAGCTGTAATGGACATTATTGGGACAGATGGGGAATTTGAATATGGACTGGATATTAGATAATTCGACTATAGCAATGTTAAGCTTTTTGATGTGATAATGGTACTGTGGTTTTATAAGAGAATATCTTACTTCCGTGTGTGTGTGTGTGTGTGACAGAGTTTTGCTCTGTTGCCCAGGCTGGAGTACAGTGGTGTGATCTTGCCTCACAGCAACCTCCACCTCCCAGGTTCAAGAGATTTTCCTGCTTCAGCTTCCCAAGTAGCTGGGATTACAGGTGCCTGCCACCACACCCAGCTACTTTTTATATTTTTAGTAGAGACAGGGTTTCACCATGTTGGCCAGGCTAGTCCCGAACTCCTGACCTCAGGTGATCCACCGCCTTGGCCTTCCAAAGTGCTAGGATTACAGGGGTAAGCCACCATGCCCGACTGATAATATCTTACTATTTAGGAGACACATTTAGTGGTAAACTGTCATGAACTCTATTACTTACTTTCAAATGGTTTGGGAAAGTAAATATATACTAATAAACAAATGGACGTACACATATAGAGATAAGGTGATTGTGGTTAAACAATACCAGTGAATCTATATGATATTTATATGAGTATTTGTTGTACTATTCTTTCAACATTTCTGAAGTTTTGAAACATTTTGAAATTTTTAAAAATTAAAAATAGATATTTGCTTGAGATATTTAGATTCTCAGCCCTTTCTAGAGGCAAGGAAATGATATCATGGACTCCAGCATTCTCTGATTTATTTTAGGGCTACATTGTAATGCTTCAGAAAATTCCAAAGTGCACATTAGATGACCACCTAGGCTGTCAAAGCATTTTTTTTTTTTTAATAGGTAGAAGAAAAAGAAATGGCGACAATTCTAGATTGTAAAGAAAACCAAAACATAAAGAAACATGGCTTGTCTCCCTTTTTAGGGCATGGGGCTTGTTGATACAATTTATCCTCTTTCACCATCAGGGATCAGTCCTGACCTTATGGAGAGCAATGCATTCAAGCACCCAGACATCCAGGGACCACCCACACATCCAGGGACCACTCACACATCCAGGGACCACCCACAAATCCAGGGACCAGAGTTTCAGCTAAGCCTCTGTCCATGGGTTTAAAATAAACAAACAAAACAAAATATGCTAAGGTAAATAACCTACAGAGCTACACCTGGGGCCCAGTTCTTCAGGGGCTGACCATATTTCGTGTGGGACTTATCCTGCCTTTTGAATAAAAAGACAGCAGGGCTGCAGAATGTGGAAAAGGCAGAAATGGGTAGGGCTGCTTCTGAACTGGTTTTTATGACACTTACTTGCCTTCCTTCATAACTAGGAGGTGGCATAACACTTTAAAAATTCACAAAACAGGCCGGGCGCGGTGGCTCAAGCCTGTAATCCCAGCACTTTGGGAGGCCAAGACGGGCAGATCACGAGGTCAGGTGATCGAGACCATCCTGGCTAACACGGTGAAACCCCGTCTCTACTAAAAATACAAAAAAAATTAGCCGGGCACGGTGGCGGGCGCCTGTAGTCCCAGCTACACAGGAGGCTGAGGCAGGAGAATGGCGTGAACCCAGGAGTCGGAGCTTGCAGTGAGTGGAGATCGCACCACTGCACTCCAGCCTGGGCGACAGAGTAAGACTCCGTCTCAAAAAAAACAAAAAACAAAAAAACCCAAAAAATTAGCCGGGCGTGGTGGCGGGCGCCTGTAGTCCCAGCTACTCGGGAGGCTGAGTCAGGAGAATGGCATGAACCAGGGAGGCGGAGCTTGCAGTGAGTCGAGATCGCGCCACTGCACTCCAGCCTGGGCAACACAGCCCGACTCTGTCTCAAAAAA
>NW_012104032.1:887436-889061 GCF_000951045.1 Mandrillus leucophaeus
GGGTGTGGTGGCAGGTGCCTGTAATCCCAGCTACTCAGGAGGCTGAGGCAGGAGAATTGCTTGAACCTGGGAGGGAGAGGTGGAAGGGAGAGGTTGCAGTGAGCCAAGATCATGCCACTGCACTACAGGCTGGGTAAGAGACTCTATCTCAAAACAAACAAACAAAAACCATAAAGGGCACATTTCACAAAATCATTAGGTTTTAAGATGAGTGTGTGTATTTGAAAGTTTTGTGATGATTGTTTCTTTTCTTATAGGTTGAAACTTTTTCTCCTGTCTATAAGAAGCTCAAAGGCAAGAATGTTAATTTTGAATTCCCTGGTTCCATTGTAAACAAAAATGACTAAATAAAGTATCATTCACAGTTTTATGTATGTTTGTTTGTTTAGACAGAGTTTGGCTCTTGTCGCCCAGGCTGGAGTGCAATGGCACGATCTTGGGTCACTGCAACCTCTGCCTCCCAGGTTCAAGTGAGTCTCCTGCCTCAGCCTCCCAAGTAGCTGAGATTACAAGCGTGCACCACCACACCTGGCTAATTTTTGTGTTTTTAGTAGAGACGGGGTTTCACCATATTGGCCAGGCCAGCCTCCAACTCCTGGCCTCAGGTGATCCACCCATATGGACCTCCCAAAGTACTGGGATTACAGGAGTGAGCCACAGTGCCCAGCTTCACAGATTAAACAATAATAATAATAAAGAGGCTGGGCACAGTGGCTCACACCTGTAATCCCAGCACTTTGGGGGGCTGAGGCAGGAGGATTCCTTGAGGCCAGGAGTTTGAGATCAGCTTGGGCAACATAGCAAGACTCCATTTCTTTCTCTCTTTCTCTCTCTCTCTCTCTCTCTCTTTCTTTCCTGACAGAGTCTCACTCTGTCGTCCAGGCTGGAGTGCAGTGGTGTGATCTTGGTTCACTGCAACCTCCACCTCCCAGGTTCAGGCGATTCTCTTGCCTCAGCCTCCCGAGTGGCTGGGATTACAGGCATGCACCACTACGCCTTGCTAATTTTTGTATTTTTAGTACAGATGGGGTTTTGCGATGTTGGGCCAGGCTGGTCTTGAACTCCTGATCTCAAATAATCCACCAGCCTTGGCCTCCCAAAGTGCTGGGATTACAGACATGAGCCACTGTGCCTGGCCCTAAGACACCATTTCTTTTTAATTTCCTTCCTTCTTTCCTCCTTCCTTCCTTCCTTTGGCCCTAAGACACCATTTCTTTTTAATTTCCTCCTCCCTTCCTTCCTCCCTCCCTCCCTCCCTCCCTCCTTCCTTATTTCCTTCCTTCCTTCCTTCCTCCTTCCTTCCTTCCTTCCTATTTTTTTTCCCCTGAGATGGAGCCTTGCTCTGTCACTCAGGTTGGAGTGCAGTGGCATGATCTCGGCTCATTGCAACCTCCGCCTCCTGGGTTCAAGTGATTCTCTTGCCTCAACCTCCCGAGTAGCTGGGATTATAGGCGTGCACCACCACACCTGGCTAATTTTTGTATTTTTAGTAGAGATAGGGTTTCATTGGCCAGACTGGTCTCGACCTCCTGACCTTGTGATCTGCCTGCCTTGGCCTTCCAAAGTGCTGAGATTACAGATGTGAGCCACTGGGCCCAGCCGACACCATTTCTTAAAAAAAAAAA
>NW_012104032.1:892910-900396 GCF_000951045.1 Mandrillus leucophaeus
AAAAAAAAAAAAAAAAAAAAAAAAAATTCACAAAACAAGTAATTTTAATTTGTCTTAATTTTAAAAATTAATATATACGTTTCATAGTTTTTTGTTTTGTTTTGTTTTGTTTTGTTTTTTGAGAAAGAGTTTCACTCTTTCACCCATGCTGGAATGAAGTGGCACAATCTCGGTTCACTGCAACCTCTGCCCCCTGGGTTTAAGTGATTCTCCTGCTTCAGCCTCCTGAGTAGCTGGGATTACAGGCGCGTGCCACAACACCTGGCTGATTTTTGTATTTTTAGTAAAGACGGAGTTTCATCGCCATGTTGGCCAGGCTGGCCTTGAACTCCTGACTGCAGGTGATTCACCTGCCTCAGCCTCCCAAAGCACTAGGATTACAGGTATGAGCCACCGTGCCCAGCCCATAGTATGTTTAAGAGCAGCAAACAGCATCTTAAAATTAAATAAATGGGAGTCACAGTGCTAAGAAGGGTAGGAACCACTGGCAAAACAACACCATAGTTAAATCATTCATTAATTCTTTTTTTTTTTTTTTCTTGAGACTAAGTCTTGCTCTTGTCTCCCAGGCTGGAGTGCAATGGCACAATCTCGGCTCACTGCAACCTCCATGTCCCGGATTCAAGTGATTCTCCTGCCTCAGCCTCCCGAGTAGCTGGGATTACAGGCGCCTGCCACCATGCCCAGCTAATTTTTGTATTTTTAGTAGAGATGGGGTTTCACCATGTTGGCCAGTCTGGTCTTTAATTCCCAACCTCAGGTGATCTGCCTGCCTCAGCCTTGGCCTCCCAAAAGTGCTAGGATTACAGGCGTGAACTAATGTACCTGGCCTCATTAATTCATTTATTAAAAGTACATTTATTATGCATCTTTCCTGAGCAGCCAACAGCACGCAGCATGCTAGACACTATGGGGTAACAAATAAAAACTACAGTATAGTGCTTCACCGAAAAAGCAGGCAGATATGCCATGAAACAACCAGAGACACTACGTAGATGCTCTTTGATGTGGCACATGCCTATGGCTGTTTTTTGATTTGTTTTGTTTTGTTTGAGACAGGGTCTAACTCTGTCACCCAGGCTGGAGTGCAGTGGTGCGATTACGGCTCCCTGCAGCCTCATGTCCCAGGTTCAAGTGATCCTTTCGCCTCAGCCTCCTGAGTAGCTGGGACTAGAGGTGTGTACCACCATACCTGGCTAAATTTTAATATCTTTTGTAGAGATGGGGAGGTCTCATTATTTTACCAAGGATGGTCTTGAACTCCTGAGCTCAAGTGATCCTCCTACCTTGACCTCCCAAAGTGTTGGGATTACAGGTGTGAACTATGGCACCTGGCCCTAAGGCTGTTAAATGAGATGTAAACAGTGCTGACCCCTAGCCAAGGACCACACTTGGATTGACCCACCTTTATGCATATTTTTCCTTTTTAGGAGGTGCTTGGAAATGCAGGACTATGCTGAATATGTTGTGTTGCTTTAAAACGCTCCATTGCTTTCTTTTCTAAAGACTAAGCTATGAGCGCAAACTCAGGACTCAAGGGAGACATGGTGATTATGAGCCCTCCCACATAACCATGGTGCTCAGAGGATTCCCTCTAATCAGACAATACCACACATCACCGCTGGAGATAAGCTGCTGTGTAAAAAAGCCTGTGTATTGTGTGAAACTCTGTGCATGGGGAGGCTTAGAGTGCATAGATGTCCCTGGGATACTGATGCTGTTGAGGCTAGAATGAGAAAGAGCTGCAGTAGTGCAGCTCTACCTTGGTGCCTTGTAGTCTACACGTACTTCTACTTGGACCTACTTATTTCCCTTCTTACCTGACACATGTGCTATTCCTCAGTCTTCCTGGGAAGTAGTGGCTTCCCTCTCCTGACTTAGGCATCCTTGGCCCTGATCTGCAGGCATGTATGGAGAAAAGACGATGAGTTATATGTATATGATGCGTGTGGCCAAGGAGTATGGAGGTGTGGGAAGAGAAGGCTTCTTAGTGAACCTAAAAACAAATTTTCAAAGGTACTGAATCTGTGATCCTGCCTCACTCACCCTGTTAACTTTTATGAGAGAGGTTTCTAATTTTCTGTCTTTGGCCTGGCTGGATTGAGACGGGGATTGTGAGAGCCCAAACCTTCTTTCCAACCTTGCATAAGTGGTGTAGACATGGAGAGATTCTTGCAGAATTTAAGTGACTGTGACAGTACAGGGGCAACACACAGAGAGGCACGTGTTCATTACGTATGGCTGGAGAAATTATCTGTCTCCAGGGGGACATGTTTCACTGTGCATTAGATTCGAGCCGCTTCCTTCCTCCCTGTTTTTCTGCCCACTCTCTCTATCACTGTCCTTCTCAGTCTCCTTTCCCACTCCCCTCCCTGTCTCCCCCCATTCACAGTCTAGCTCTGCCTGTCAATGTCTCCATCCACCTCTCTCTGCCACGTTCACATCTCCCCCTGCACTTTGCTCAATCTTGTGCTTGCTGCCTGGGAGTCGCTTTTCTGTTTGTCTCTGGTTTATCTCTTGTTCTCTCTAGTTCACTTTCTGCCATTCCATCTGCGTTTCCCTCTATAATACCAGGTTTTTGGGTACCCTGCAGCTAATGATAACCTTTTCTTGTTACATTAAAGCCTACAAGCAGCCCTTGGTTTACTGATTGATTGGTTTTTATTTAAACTCTGCAGAGGAAAGATAATTTTTATAAAGTGAGAGAGCAGAGAGAAAACATGGAATGAGGCAAAGGGACGAACAGCCTAAGATGGGGCCGAGGATAAGAAACGGGAGGTATCAGAAGATGTCGAACCCATGGTTTGAAAGGAACCCTTATTTCCTTTCAAATAAACTAGGTCATATCTTTATGGCTGATGACAGCTTAATCTGGACCATAAAGAGTTAAATACCAACTTAGGCTTGGCACCTAACTCAGAGGCAAAAGCTTCTGGGAGAAATGAGTTGGGTCAAATAAGCCCAAGAAGCTGACGTGCGTAGAATTTCTTCTGCTTGACCCACTAACTACTGCAAAGGGGACATTTTAGAACTGTTTCTATTGAAATGCTTCAGTGGGGGCAGAGCTCCTGGAAACCAGAACTTGTCTCTGAAGCCAGGCCTGGGGAGCATGGGAGGCTGGCTTTGGGGGGAAAAAGAGGGGTGGCCCAGGTCAGGCAGGAGGTGGCAGCAGCTGCTGATCAGGGCAGTTCTGATTGCTGTGTTTGCACTCCCTCTTGCCCACTATAATTAAAGCTTTCCCAATAGGATTCTGGCTTCCTGAAGGGAAACTAGAATTTATAAAAACAAACAAGAAACAAACGCAAAACAGCAGAGATGCTTGGTTGCAATATATGTATATTTTAAATTATAGAGCACTGCTCTACACTCTATACAGTTTCAAAGTCCATATCTGTTATAGCCCCGGGAGCAGGTCAGGGGAAGATCTAACAAAACAAATAAAAATAAAAGAAAATTAAAAACCTAAATGTAACCAATTAAAATTAGGTATGGTTATGTAGATTCTCTCCTAACCCAATCATCCTATCCTTGTTACTCCTGACACAAGAGAAATGCTCCCCTCAAAATTTCCGTCCACCTTTTTTTTCTACTTTATTCTCTTTTCATCCCACCTCTTGCTTCTGTCCCCTAACAGACCACATAGAATCCCTGGGCCAGAATAAATCAGTTGTTTTATTTCCCCTCAGAGGATGTGACCTTCCACTCCCCAAATGGCTTTGACAGTTTTCTCATTTGCTAGCTGAGGAGGATATCAAGAGACATTGACCTTCTGGTTTTGCCTAAAGAGGAACACTCAGTAACTATTATGCTTCAGTCTTTGATTTGCATGAACTGTGCCCTTCCTCCCTCCTCCCCCACATCCTCACCTACCTTTTCACCTTCCTTCATGAACATTCTACTCACCCCGCAGTGCACTGCTATTCCCCACAGCCCTCCCTTGCCTGGTGTGCAGATACTGGAAGGCTAGCAAGAGAAAGCAAAGGGACTCCAGGAGTATTTGCTCCCTATTTAATCAGATTAGTCCCATCACCTACCCTGAGGAGCCAGATTTTGGTGTTACTGAGTTATCTGTTGAGGGAAGAGAAATTGTCAGACATCACTTAAAGAGCCCAGTCCCTTGGACGCCTGGGAACTGCCGAGAGAAATTAATCTTCCAGCTATTTAAGGCAATTTCTTTTCCATCATCCTTTGTCAAGAGGACTGCACTGGGAAATGAATCTGATGGGAGTCCCTGAACTGGTACACTCCACTCAAAAGCATCTCTCCAATCCTATGCGGCATCCATCATCCCCACACAAGCAGAGACACACAACATCGCTGCAAAGCCAATTTCCCCCCAGTAACCATCAGCAAGAAATCACAAATGCACAGGGTGGATACCACTAGCCTACAGACTTGCAGTTTTTCTCTACCTCTGTTCTACTTTCTTCCCAGAAAAACCTACCACAAATTGAGCTCTTTCATTAAATGAGTCTTTTACCCAAGACCCAGGAAGGTAGATCAACAGGGATATGCCAGAACAGAACATGCATTTTCTCTTCTAACATAAGGACTCTGCCAGTGCAGAATAGGTGTTTCCATTAAACAGCTAAACCACTGCCAAAGCAAAGTGTCAGACAGAAACAGGGCAAAGGGTTGCATTGTTTCAAGATCATCTCTTCTCTCCAGAATGAATTTTCTGTTCATGGACCAAAGCTGAGGTCTTATGCTCTCTGGGGTCATGTAAGGAAATTCCAATCTTCAATTCTCTTTCTATCCTTAAGGCTATTTCCCAGGGAACGGGTTTTCAAATTGTGTTCCTTGAGGTTCCAAGAAGTGCCAGGGACTATGTATGTGTATAGGGCTAACAAAGGGTGCTGCAGGGAGTGACTGGATGGGGAAGCTCAATGGTTGAGGCTCTGGACCTCTCAGTTCAACTTCAACCTCTGATTTTTTTTCAGGCATTGGGATTTCTCCTAGGAGTGCTCTTTTTTTTTTTTTTTTTTGATCTGCAAACCATTGTCCTAAGTGAGAGGAAGATGACTGTACCTGTGCTTCTCACGCAGCTAACCATTTCCCAACAGTCTACAAGAAGGAAGATGTAGCTTGGGTCCTGCCTATTTCTTTCTCTTTTTTTTTTTTTTTTTGAGATGGAGCTTTGTTTTTGTTGCCCAGGCTGGAGTGCAATGGCACGATCTCGGCTCACTGCAACCTCTGCCTCTGGGTTCAAGGAATTTTCCTGCCTCAGCCTCCCAAGTAGCTGGGATTACAGGTGCCTGCCACCACGCCCAGCTAATTTTTTGTTTTTATTTTTAGTAGAGACAGGTTTCACCATGTTGGCCAGGCTGGTCTCAAACTCCTGGCCTCAAGTGATCTGCCCGCCTCAGCCTCCCAAAGTGCTGGTGCTAGGATTACAAGCCTGAGCCACTGCGCCCGGACCAGCTCTTGCCTATTTCAACCGTGTAGTCTGAGTTCACACTAGCAGCTCCCTGACTCCAGGAGCTCCTGAGATACTTTTCTGCAAAAAATCTCCTTAGGCATGTCATTTGTTTTCCAAACCCCCTTCTCTGATTTCACTAATTCCCAATTTCCCTGCATTTGACAAATGCAATTAACAAGACTCGATCAGTTCCTGGCCGACAGCCCTCATCAGTCAATACAAAGACTGCACAAGGCTGAGGGGGAAGGGAAGGTAGCCGCAGTACAGGGGAGGTGGGCTTACCCCTCTTCTTCTACGAATGACCCCTCCAAACCTCTCAGTCTCAAAACATGACACTGGGTTGTCACCTTCACCAACCACTTTCTGCCTTCTGGCTAATACAAGGTGGTATTGTTTGTGTCCTCCACTCCCATGTTTTAAAGGTTTCTCCCAACAACCTCCTCTATCTCCTGTCTTTTCCTTAACAGAAGGCCTTGCCATCTGCTGCCACCATAGCTTGGGAACTCCCCCCAACCCCAGTAGTGCTGGGTGTGATAAATTAGCCATCTCTGTGCTCTCAGCAGGGCCTCTTCCCCACCCACACATTCCATTGACAATTTAGTGATGCTTCCTGACCAGGAGGCTATAAACTCCCCATCACTACCCTCTCCCCATCACTACCCTCTCCCCTCCACACATATGCACCAGAGGACCAAAAGGACAAGGATCTCCAACCTTGTGGTTACTACTGCTTTCACAGCTGCTTCTTTGCCCTCCCCTTCCCAGGGTCCAAGCCTTCCCTTCCCAGTTGGTTTAAAAGTCAAAATTTATCCTCCTCACCCTTCCACTCTGCAAGTAGCCTCAGCCTCCCCTCCCTCACCACAGGGTGACAGCCTTTTCCCCTGGAGCCCTGCCTGGTACAGCCCTGTGCATCTTTCCACCTCATCAACTTTTCATCTCTTTGTAAACCGAATCGAGAAGTGTCTCCCTCCTCCCTCCCTCTCTCTCTTTCTCCGTTATTAGCTTCATGAGTGGGGACGTTAATGTATTCACTAGACAATGTCTTCACACCACTGTTTCCTGTAATTACAGTCACTTCCTTCCCACTGTCCTGGCTTATTTGACTGAAAAGTGCTTGGAGGAGGGACAGTGTGACAAAAGACACAACACAGGTTGAGGTTGAGTAGTGAGTAATGTAATGTTAACATCCAAGAAAGTAAAACAAATAGTCATCTCTGCAGCAGCTCATTAATGACTGGTAACACATAGAGGTCAATGTGCCAGAACTTAAAGTATTGATACAATTGAAGGCCCTTCCACTATAAATAGGATGGGGGATGGGTCACTGTATCCATATTACCAATGATAGTCACCTCAAGAAACACAAGCAGCTGCATCCACCCTCTTTCAGGGAGTAGAGCCACTGTACTTCTCATGTAGATCAGCTACATTGTCACTGGAGACTCGGATCCAGCCATCCTCCCGCACGTGGTAGAGGTTGACTGCACCTCCTGAGTAGGCATCTCGGTAGGTGGCTTGGTAGATGGCTCGACGGGCCAGATCATAGGCCTGCTCCACTTCCAGGTCATAGGAATAGCCCCGATCCATGACCCCATATGCATACACAGAGCCAGAACCTACAGAGAAGGTGGCCCCTGAGATCCGGTTCCCTTCACTGTCCACGTAGTAGAGGCCTGGAAAGGGAGATGAGGTTAGCAGGAAAAAAAAAAAAAAAGATCACCCCTTTTGATATCTAATTCATATGCCAAGGCAGTAGTTCTTTTATTTTGAAATGGAGTTTCGCTCTTGTTGCCCAGGCTGGAGTGCAATGGTGCCATCTCGGCTCACCACAACCTCCACCTCCCGGGTTGAAGTGAATTCTCCTGCCTCAGCTTCCCAGGTAGCTGGGATTACAGGTACTCGCAACCATGCCCAGCTAATTTTTGTATTTTTAGTAGATATGGGATTTCACCATGTTGGTCAGGCTGGTCTCGAACTCCTGACCTCTGGGGATCTGCCCTCCTCAGACTCCCAAAGTGCTGGGATTATAGGCATGAGCCACCTCGCCCGGTTAGCAGTTCTCTTAAA
>NW_012104032.1:901531-902929 GCF_000951045.1 Mandrillus leucophaeus
CAGAGGTTGCAGTGAGCCGAGACAATGCCATTGCACTCCAGACTAGGCGACAAGAGCAAAACTTCGTCTCAAAAAAAAAAAAAAAAAAAAAAAAAGAAAAGAAAAAAACAGAAGAGAAATGACTAACTTTTGAGGGACAACCATATATTAGAGTCTAATACAGTAGCCACAAGCCACACATGGCCAATGAACACTTCAAATAGCACTACTGCTACATGTAGGATTCAACAAATTCTTAAATTCTTTTTTTTTTTTGGAGACAGAGTCTCACTCTATTGCCCAGGCTGGAGTGCAGTGGCGCGATCTCTGCTCACTGCAACATCCACCTCCTGGGTTCAAGTGATTCTCGTGCCTCAGCCTCCTGAGTAGCTGGGATTACAGGCACCTGCCACCACGCTGGGCTAATTTTTGTATTTTTAGTAGAGACGGGGTTTCGCCATGTTGGCCAGGCTGGTCTTGAATTCCTGACCTCAGGTGATCCACCTGCCTCGGCCTCCTAAAGTGCTGGGATTACAAGTATGACCCACCACGCCTGGCCTCTGGGTCTTATTTTATAGGAGAGAGAACAGATGGAAAATTATTAGCCAGACACTATACTAGTAGGTTTACATTTGTTACCTCACTTAACCAATATAACAGATGATAAAACAGAGGCTGAGAAAATATGCATGCCCACTGTCAAACAGGTAGTCAATGACATAGCTGATTTAACTCCATCCCTTTTCCTATACTACAGTGCCTTCCTTGAAAAAGAGAAGGAACAGGCTGAGTGCGGTGGCTTATACCTGTAATCCCAGCACTTTGGGAGGCCAAGGCCAAGGTCAGTGGATCATGCGCATTGGATACCAGCTTGGCAAACATGGTGAAATCCCGTCTCTACTAAAAACACAAAAATAAGGCCGGGCACAGTGACTCACGACTGTAATCCCAGTCCTTTGGGAGGCCGAGGAGGGTGGATCACCTGAGGTAAGGAGTTCGAGACCAGCCTGACCAAGATGGCAAACCCCCATCTCTACTAAAAATACAAAAATTAGCCAGGTGTGGTGGTGCATGCCTATAATCCCAGCTACTTCGGGGGCAGAGGCAGGAGAATCGCCTGAATCCCGGAGGTGGAGGTTGAAATAAGCCAAGATTGCACCATTGCACTCCAGCCTAGGTGACAAGAGCGAAACTCCGTCTCAAAAAAAACCAAAAACAAAAACTAACCAGGTATGGTGGCGGGCACCTGTAATCCCAGCTACACGGGAAGCTGAGGCATGAGAATCGCTTAAACCTGGGGGCGGAGGCTGCAGTGAGCTAAGATCATGCCACTGCACTGCAGCCTGAGTGACAGAATGAGACACAGTCTCAAAAAAAAAAAAAAAAAAGGACAAGAGAAAGAAGGGCTAAGGACCTAAT
>NW_012104032.1:903123-906847 GCF_000951045.1 Mandrillus leucophaeus
GCCACTGCACTCCAGCCTGTGTGACAGAAAAACAAATTCCATAATCCCAGAACTCAAAGAGTTTCAAGTATCTGGAGAACAAGACATACTTTACACAGGAGGATAATAAAGCCTAGAGTTCGTAATCATATTGTAAAGACCTGCATAGCCACATGGGACTAGTTGAGCATTTGAAATGAACTAGTACTACCTGCTGACATAATATTTTGGATTTATTAGGTTAAACAAAATACGTTGAAATTAATTTTTTTCTTTTTAATTTAAAAAATGTAGCTAGTATAAAATGTAAAATTACGTAGATGGCTCACATTATATTTCTATTGCTGGTATAGAACAGGGTTTGGCCAGGCCAACTGCCTTTATTTTTGTAATTAAAATATTATTGGAACACAGCCACTGTTTCCATACTGTCTATGGTTGTTTTGTGCAACACCAGCAGAGTTAAGTATTTGAGACAAAGATTTAGGCCTGCAGGCCTAAAATATTTACTATTTGGCCCTTTATGAAAAAACTAGCTACCTTTTGGTACAGATGAAAATTTAGACAAAGTGTTCAATCCCAACTGCCTACGGGATCCCTCCAGCTGAATGCCTTTGTCATCAAGTTCAGATTCAAACTTCCTAAACTTAGATACCAGTGGTTCTCCATTACCTACCAAACTCATCTCTCTTGTGCGCCACTAACCCACGCTTCCTCCTGTCTTCTGAAATTCTGCCAATGGCATCACTACTCTTTTTCCTATTTTAGTGGTTCTCACATCTCACCGTGCACTAGAGTCATCTAACAAAGATTTTTTTCAAAAATGCATAGGACTTACCCTAGGTGTTTTTTATAATTGGGGTGGGGTGGGAAACAGGTATGGAACTTGTTTTTTAAGTCCTCCAGGTGATTCTAACGCAAGCCAGCTTGAGCACCACTGCCCTTATTGGTTTTCAGGTTCAGGTGATTCTCATGTCTACTCTACTGCTTTCTCTGGCCCCTTCTCAGCCCCACTGCCATGCTTTTGCCTAGGGGCGTCACCATCTGGTTCCAACGTACCCTTCTGGCTTTTTGGCTCACTATTCCCCTTCACCCACTTAGTTCCAATTAAACTGGACTTTCAGTTACTCCTCAAAAGCTTCATGCTTCTTTCCTCCCTTTCTTTGTTATGTTCCCTTTCCCTTTTTCACATCCAGAACAACTACCACCAATCCATGAAGTCTTCCCTAATTCCTCCCATCATAAGTAATCTCTTCCTCCTCAAAACTCCTTCAGCATTTGACTGGTTCTTTTTATTGACTGACTGACTGATTTTTCAGACAAAGTTTTGCTCGTTTCCTTCCCAAGCTGGAGTGCAATGGCACGATCTCAGCTTACTGCAACCTCTGCCTCCCAGGTTCAAGTGGTTGTCCTGCCTCAGCCTCCTGAGGAGCTGGGATTATAGGCATGCCCCTCCAGGGTCCAAGAGATTCTCCTGCCTCATCTCCCTGAGTAGCTGGGTTTACAGGCATGTGCCACCACAATTTTGTATTTTTAGTAGAGACAGGGTTCCACCATGTTGGTCAGGCTGGTCTCGAACTCCTGACCTCAGATGATCCACCTGTCTCAGCCTCCCAAAGTGCTGAGATTACAGGCGTGAACCACTGCGCCCAGCCAACTGGTTCTTTTAAAAATGGTATTTATCAGGCCGGGCACGGTGGCTCACACTTGTAATTCCAGTACTTTGGGAGTCTGAGGCAGGTGGATCACGGGGTCAGGAGATTGACACCATCCTGGCGAACACGGTGAAACCCCGTCTCTACTAAAAATACAAAAAATTAGCCAGGCACGGTGGCGGGTGCCTGTAGTCCCAGCTACGCAGGAGGCTGAGGCAGGAGAATGGCGTGAACCCGGAAGGCCGAGCTTGCAGTGAGCAGAGATCATGCCACTGCACTCCAGCCTGGGTGACAGAGCGAGACTCCGTCTCAAAAAAAAAATATTTATCTTATTCAGCCTTGGGTTAAGTACAGTCGTCCTTTTGTATATGAAGGGGATTTGTCCCAAGACCCCTGCATATACCAAAATCTATGTACACTCAAGTCCCAAAGTTGGCCCTGCAAAACCTGCATATATGAAAAGTTGGCCGGGTGTGGTGGCTCACGCCTGTAATCCCAGCACTTTGGGAGGCCGAGGCAGGTGGATCACCTGAGGTCAGGAGTTTAAGACCAGCCTGGCCAACATGGTGAAACCCTGTCTCTACTAAAAACATAAAAGTTAGCTGGCAGGGTGGTAGATACCTGTAATCCCAGCTACTCGGGAGGCTGAGGCAGGAGAATCACTTGAACCCAGGAGGCGGAGGTTATACTGAGCCGAGATGGCACCATTGTACTCCAGCCTGGGTGACAAGAGCAAAACTCCACCCCCTAAATAAAGAAATAAATAAATAAATAAATAAATAAATTGGCCCTGTGTATATTCGGGTTTCAAATTCTGGGAATGTGTATTTTCAATCAGAATTAGGTTGAAAAATATCTGCATATAAGTGAACCTGAGTGATTCAAATCCATGTTGCTCAAGGGCCAACTTTAATATGAGGCAAGGGGCTGACTCGCAATGAATGGGACAGGGTAGTCAGGAAGGCCTCTTGAAGGTACTATTTAAATGATGCTCAGTCTCCCTGGATTTTCCTTGCTACCCAGTCCCTGTACTCTCTTACACTGTTTCCATCACCTAGAACAAATCCACCAGTTAAGGGTTCAAAGCAGCAATTCCAAAATGCTTCCCTGGATCATGTAAAATGTATGGAACTGTCTTTTCCCACCTTTCAGAGAATAGTGTCTCAATTTCCAAAGTAACAAACTGAGCTCCTCTCTCACATCCAGTTTTTAATTTCCTTTCATCCTCCATTGGGTAGTAAGCAGATACTCCCTACATCCCTTTCTATTCTCATTTGAAAGCAAGTGGAAAAAGTGGTAGGTATCCTATAATTGTTCTACAAGGTAACTAGGTATTTAGTAAACAGGTAAATTAATGAAGCAAAAACAAAAGGAGGAAATAATAATTATTTTTAAGCATATGGAAGGGAAAAGTAGAAAGTGACTAGCTATACTCCAACTTTACTAAAGGGACAATTCAAAACTGGCTGATGAGGAAATGACATCAAATACAGAGTCGAACTTTCTGGCAAGTTTCTTAAATGCTGGAAAGGAAAAATAGGCTAAGGAACTTATTTTCAGAGATGATAGAACAGGACCTAGCACGATTGTTAAGGGTGATTATAACCAGCAAAGAAATAAAAGAAATGAGCCCAGGACTGGGCGCAATGGCTCACCCCTGTAATCTCAACACTTTGGCAGGCTGAGGTGGGCAGATCACCTGAGGTCAGGAGTTCAAGGCCAGCATGGTGAAACCCTGTCTCTACTAAAAATACAAAAATTAGACGGGCATGGTGGCGCATGCCTGTAGTCTCAGCTACATGGGAGGTTGAGGCAGGAGAATCACTTGAACCTGGGAGGCGGAGAGTGCAGTGAGCTGAGATTGCGCCACTGCACTCCAGCCGGGGCAACAAGAGTGAGACTCTATACCCACCCCCCCAAAAAAAGAGAGGAGCCCAAAAGGCTCCTTCTAGGCCAAAGACTCTCTAAAGAAAAAAGGAGAAGAGGCCAGGTGCAGTGGCTCACGCCTTTAATCCTAGCACTTTGGGAAGCTGAGGCAGGCGAATCACCTGAGGTCAGGATTTTGAGACCAGCCTGGCCAACATGGTGAA
>NW_012104032.1:908162-910947 GCF_000951045.1 Mandrillus leucophaeus
AAAAAAAAAAAAAAAAAGGACAGAGAAAGAAGGGCTAAGGACCTAATTACACTTCCTCAGCATTGACACCAAACCCTTTAATTCATCTGTCCATACAACTCCTCCTCTCTGTAGTGTCAGCCCAAGGATAATGTGGTTGCAGCTTAACTCACCAGGGCCTCTCTTATCCCAGCCACAGATCATGGTGCCCATGGACAGCCCCATGCCTTTGTACTGATACACCATGTTGGCAAGCAGTTTGGAGGCAGCTGCTACAGAGATGCGTTCCTTATTTCGAAGCTCATAGATTCGACATTGCCGCGCCAACAGCCGTTCCCAGAAGCTGCAATCCGCTGCGCCCCCAGCCATGGTGCCTAGCAGGTATGGGTTGATCTCTATCACCTTCTTCACCGTCTGGGAGGCAATGTAAGCACCCGCTGTAGCCCTGGAGTCAGCTGCAACTATGACTCCATGGCGGAACTGTTAAGATCAGAGGAAAACACAAAACAGGCCACATAAGACCACAAAAACACTCCTACCATACTTCTTTTTGCATCAGTCCAAACCCAGCACATCTCTTTCTCCATCCTTTTATACTTCACAGTATGCTTCTCTACTTCCCCATATATTAATGTCACCTGAGCTTCACATCTCAATCCCTTTACATGGATATAACTCATATTAAATTCATTTTATAGGATGGGCGTGGTGGCTCACTCCTGTAATCTTGGCATTTTGGGAGGCCAAGGCGGGAGGATCGCTTGAGGCCAGGTGCTGGAGACCAGCCTGGGCAACACAGGGAGATCCATCTCTACAAAAAATAAAAAACTTAGCCTGTCGTGGCGGTGTGTGCCTATAGTCTCAGCTACTCTGGAGGCTGAGGCGCTGGCGCCATTGCACTCCAGCCTGAGCGACAGGGCGAAGCCCTGTCTCAAAAACAACAAAAAAAATCATTTTATAGATGAGGAACCCAGCTTCCCCTTTATGCCAGTTTCGGTTACCCTTGCCTTGAGGGGCCGCCCAGTTTCCAAAACTTTGGTAAACGGTTACAATAGCCTTCCCTCGGCCAAGGTTCATTGTTGTTGCGGCCTTTCCCCTTTCCCAGCTAGAAGATCCTGAACAGCAGCAACCTGGGGTCGCCTAGGAATCAACCCAAGAAGCCTCAGCTTCCTTCCCCGACTTACCCCCGGCCCCACCGCCACCCTCTCCAACCAGAGCAAAGACAGGGGTCTCCTGGGTCAATGAGACAGCAAAACTGCTGCGGTCCGAACGAGAGGACCGCGCCTCCGCCTGGGTTGGTGGCCAAGGCCACCGCAAACTCCGGTCAGGCTGGGAGGCCAGGCAAGTCGCGGGCGTTCAATAATCAGCCTGGCAAGGGGGCTGGCTCCGCACCTTGAAGGCCAGGGTGGTTGTTCCATGAAGCATTTCGATCCCTGGCTCTTCTGGGACACCCCAGCCGGGCGCGGCCAGACTCAGCCCATCACTGGGACTCCCTGGACCTATATCTAGCAGATCTGCACGACCCCCGAGTCCGAAAAACCCGCGCTGGTTCACCGGTAGCGGTCTCTCCAACACGCTGGCAAGCGCCATGTCTAGTGTGGGCAGAAAGAACTAACTCTGAGAACGCCTAGCAAAGATAGGTCGGGCAACGCCTCGCCGTCACAGCTTCACTTCCTATTAAATCTATTCCCGAAAGGAGCCATTTTGACTGCTGGCAACCACGCCTCCAAAAAGAAGAGCCAGATGGGAAAGACCATTTTCACGAACGGCGTTGGGGAAATAGATGGCTTCACTAATCTTAAACGTACCTGCCATCTTGGTTTTGGTCATGCAAGTAGTCCTAGATCAGGGTAACCTCAAATTCACAGGAAGTGTCTGAAAACGCCCATGTTGCGTGAGGGAAGTGAGGTCGGCCATCTTTGAGAAGGGCGTGACTGGTTGAAAATTGGTTCTGAACCCTTAGCAGTGAGTCCGCCCACTCCAGCCCGGTGTCCAAGCAACAGGTTACATCGCTGCTGCTTCAGTACCTTGTTAACGCCCCTGAGGTTGCCATCTTGTTTAAGGGCACCCTCTAAAACTGGATAAAATAATGATCCATTCTGAGGCCATTTCCCTGTATTAGTTAAACCACAGTAATTAGTGGTAAAAAACGCAACAAAATAAAGTGCTATACCTCTTGTTGTCAGTCGCCATACAGCAACCCTTCTTTAACAGTAACCGGTTTTTAATATCCAATATTCCTTCTCTTGACTCCTACCGTCTGGTGGAAATTCGAATAAGTAATGAATTACCTAAAAGGCAGATGGAAGAAGAAAAAGCAAAGGGTCCAGTTAATCCACAAACTAGATTCTCAAGTCAGACCTGAATAAGTGCCAGTAGTAATTTACCATCTCAGAGCCTGGAGGACGGTTGAGACTGCATAAATATGTACCAAGAGATTCTCTAACTTCAACTTGCTAAGATGATGCCCTTTATTCAGGAACGTACTATATTTCATTGCTTCTTCCTCCCTCCACCCACCTTCATTTTTCAAATCTTTTGGAAACTATAACAAACCAGGAAGTGTGCATATGTATGAAATGTTGCCTCCTGCTTTGTAGCTCTATGAAGTCAGTGTCTGGCCTTCCTTGTTGGATTCTAGCAGCAACATCTATCAACATCGAAATTCCACTTTCTTCTGATGCCCAATTCAGCCCCATCTTTCCCCTAGCAGACTCTGCAATTTTCTTTTTCTTTTTTTTTCTTTTTTTCTTTTGAGACAGAGGCTTGCTCTGTCACCTAGGCTGGAGCGCAGTGGCACTATCTC
>NW_012104032.1:911952-912478 GCF_000951045.1 Mandrillus leucophaeus
CTTGGATAGTATGGAAAATGCAGTGTGTCTATTTACTGGGCATATATTATTTTGCAGTCACTCCTGCAGTGCAACTAGTCCTTCTGGCTTCTTCCAGTGGTTTTTCACTCTGCCACTGATAGCATGTGTACCTCTCTTAAGGCCCTTTCACATTTTACCTGGTTAGAAATTACATTTATCTCCTACTGGATTGTGAGCTTTTAAATACAAGTATTTACTATTCATTTCTGTACCCGCTGTATGCTTAATACATATTTGCCAAATGAACACAGGAAGGAATGACAGCAATGATCTTCTAGTCACAAAGGCTTGAAGCCCTTGCTCATCTTTGACAACTTTTTTCTTTCCTTCACATCCAGTTAGTTGCCTGCTCCTGTTGATTATTTCCACTTCAGTGTTTCTCACATTCTTTTTCATTATAACTGATACCACCTCTGGCTTCTTATGTCCTCATTCTGGAATTGCTGAAATATTCTCCTAACTGATTTTTTTCTTTTTCTTTCTTTCTTTTTTTTTTTTTTTTTTT
>NW_012104032.1:913418-916056 GCF_000951045.1 Mandrillus leucophaeus
AAAAAAAAAAAAAAAAAAAAAAAAGTTCTGTGAATTCAAGCTCCTCAGCATAGCAATCAAGGCCTTCCATAATCCATTCCCAACCTACCTCACATGCGTTCTCTGCTCCAGGGTCCCTATTCCTGGGGACCTCATTAAGGAGAAGTACAAATGATAAGTGCTGTGGTTCAGAGGTGGGTGAGGGAGTCAATATAGATTGGAAAGAGGCTGTGGATCCAGGATGCCTTTGTCAAGGTCTGGATTCACTTTTCTAAATCTGACTTGGTCTGCTCACAGCCTCTCCTTTCTCAGCCCATACCTGGGAAGGAATTTCACAACAGGTGACACTTAAGCCAGATTGTGGAATACGATTCAAATCGGTGAAAGGGAGGTGGGAGATGTGTTAGGAATAGAGAGAAAAGAGCCTGTGATAGATAGATTTAGATTGGACCATAGTGGGTCTTACATGCCAGCTTGGGATAGAAGAGAAAATCAAATCAGCAAGATTTGATTTTATCTTATAACTCTTCAAGTTTTCCTAACAAAGAAAACACAGGATTTGAGTAATACTTTAGGAAAACATGTCCATGTAGAGGGTAAGATTACAATGGGAGACTGGTGAGTGCTCAATTAGGAGGTCATTCAACTGTTCAGACCTGACTTGATAATGGCTTGACCTAGGGAGGTGGCAATCCATCTACAAAGAGTCTAAGACTTAGCCTTTAGAAAGAAGATATATTCTAGGCTGGGCTCAGTGGCTCACACCTGTAATCCCAATACTTTGGGAGGCCGAGGTGGGTGGATCACCTCAGGTCAGGAGTTCGAGACCAGCCTGGCCAAGATGGCGAAATCCTGTCTCTACTAAAAGTACAAAAATTACCTGGGTGTGGTGGTGGGTGCCTGTAATCCCAGCTATTTGGGAAGCTGAGGCAGGAGAATCGCTTGAGCCTGGGAGGCAGAGGTTGGGTGAGCCAAGATCACAACATTGCACTCCAGTCTGGGTGACAAGAGTGAAACTCCATCTCAAAAAGAAAGAATTAAAGAAGATATATTCTTACCTTTCAGCAAGATTTCCTGGTGGTCCTACGCCAATGAGAAGAGAAGGAGTGGTTGGACCTTAGCATGTCCTTTGGGTTTCTCCAACTTTCCCATGGCCATGTTTACACCTTTCCTTAGTACTGAGGCCCCAGACAGCTATGATGCCACAGCCCCACCACCATTATGTCTGGAGGGTCCAGACTCTTTCCTTTGTGTGTGGGTCTGTTTCTTCAAATAAATCAATTTCCACAGCACCACCTTGAGCTGCAACGTTTAGTAAAACATAAGTATGGCATATGTTGCTGCAGTAGTTGCAGCTTGTCACTCTGCCCCAATTAACTGGCTTTTTTTTTTTTTTTTTTTGAGACAGGGTCTCACTTTGTTGCCCAGTCTAGAGTGCATGGAGTGCAGTGGCACGATCTCAGCTCACTGCAGCCTCACTCAGTGAGTGCTCAAGTGATCCTCCCACCTCAGCCCTCCACGTAGCTGGGACTACAGACACACACAACCACACCCGGCTAATTTTTTGTATTTTTTGTAGAGGTGAGGTTTCACCATGTTGCCCAGGCTGATCTCAAACTCCTGGGCTCAAGTGATTCACCCGCCTGGGCCTCCCAACGTGCTGAGATTACAGGCGTAAGCCAACACACCTGGCCTTGACTTCAACCTTCTGAAGGGTCAGCTGTCAGGGTCCACCAACCCCACTCCTTAGACCAACTAGGGTCTAAGACTTACAGGCTCAACATTATGGAGTTAAGATCAGTTGTTTCTCCTACCCTGGAATCACAAGCCTCTCTGTTGCCATTGTGAACTATTAGGCAGAAGGGGGAGCAGGAGCTAGAAGGCCACTAGATCCTTTGGACTTCAATACAAGTCAGAGACGTACTGCCAAAGAACTGTCAGGAATGCCATCTCTGTATACAGATAAAAGGACATATTTATCTCCAAAGCAAGGAAGAAAGAGACCTTTAGGTTCTAGTTTCCTTCATTCCTCAGCAATCTGCCTTTGTGGAAAACATTTCAGCCTCTTTCTCCTCCCCGCTGTTAAAAAGTTCTCTTGCTCTTTTTTCTCTTGTCTTTGCTTTAGTCCACTTTTAATTAATTAATTACTTTATTTATTTCTTTATTTTTGAGATGGAATTTCACTCTTATTGCCCAGGCTGGAGTGCAATGGCGGCTCACTGCAACCTCCACCTCCTGGGTTCAAGTGATTCTCCTGCCTCAGCCTCCCAAGTAGCTGGGATTACAGGCGTCCACCACCACACCTGGCTATTTTTTTTTGTATTTTCAGTAGAGATGGGGGTTTCACCATGGTGGCCAGGCTGGTCTCGAACTCCTGAACTCAGGTGATCTGCCCTCCTCTGCCTCCTAAAGTGCTGGGATTACAGGCATGAGCCAGGCATGCCCGGCCTTTTTAATTTAATTTTATTTATTTTCCTTTCTTTATTTTTTGTTGAGACAGGGTGTCACTGTGTTGCCCAGGCAGGAGTGCAGTGGCACAATCATGGCTCACTGCAGCCTTGACCTCTTGGGCTCAGGTGATCCTCTCACCTCAGCTTCCTGAGTAGCTGGGATTACAGGTATGTGCCACCATGCTTGGCTAATTTTTTTTTTTTTTTTT
>NW_012104032.1:916321-932294 GCF_000951045.1 Mandrillus leucophaeus
CCTCGTGATCCACCCGCCTCAGCCTCCCAAAGTGCTGGGAAGCGTGAGCCTCCGCTCCCATCCCCGGCTAATTTTTATTTATTTTGTAGAGATGGGGGTCTTGATATGTTGTCCAGGGTGGTCTGGAACTCAGGCTCAAGTCATCCACCTGCCTTGGTCTCCCAAAGTGCTAAAATTACCAGTGTGATCCACCACACCCAGCCTCAGTCCATTTTTCTTTCCCCATCTATCCCTTGAGTTCGAAGTGTGAGCTGAGTTCCTTGCTCCCATATCTCTGAAGAGAGTCCCCAGCACCAAGGTCTCCTGCCTCAGTGGGGTTGCAGCACTCTATTCTGACCACATCAGTCCACTGAATTGTCTTTACCTCGTCCTAGGCTGGGAGCCCTCTCAGGCCAGGGACAGGGCCTTATTTGTCTCTATATGCCCAGTGCCCCGCATGGGAGAAACGAGGAGCCCAGCCCTGCTGCTTCCATTTGTGCCCACTTTTCTCTGCATTACCCCAGCCCCTCACCCAACTCCAGATAGTTGGAGGATGACAGACAGGAGACTCTTTGGGTGACTCTCAGATGCGTCATGGGCAGCAGAAGGTGAAGGTCTGACTGCAAAGGCAGCGTCTTCCTAGTGCTGGAGACTCTACAGGCCTCATCCTGCCTTCTTTCAGCTGTCCTCTGAGATGAAGGCGGCTGCTCCATCAGCCAATCCCAAAGCCTGAATTGGGGATTGAGGAGAAATGAAGCGTCAGCTCACATGCCTTTCTGGCCAGTTCTGGCTGTGGCCCAGCTTCTCTGTAGCGTCCCTCCTACCCCACCAGACCCCAGTCACAAATTCCTGACTTGCTTCTTCCAAACTTCACTCAGCCCCAGGGATGGCTCTGCAGGATGTGTGCAAGTGGCAGTCCCCTGACACCCAGGGACCATCACCTCACCTGCCTCGGGCTGGTGGCTGGGCTGTGCCCCGGGGCTGTGACCCTCAAACCTTCCTACAGATCCATGGCCCCAGACTGGCCCATGGCACTACCACCCTGGCCTTCCGCTTCCGTCATGGAGTCATTGCTGCAGCCGACACGCGTTCCTCCTGTGGCAGCTACGTGGCGTGTCCAGCCTCGTGCAAGGTCATCCCTGTGCACCAGCACCTCCTGGGTACCACCTCTGGCACCTCCGCCGACTGTGCTACCTGGTATCGGGTGTTACAGCGGGAGCTGCGGCTTCGGGAACTGAGGGAGGGTCAGCTGCCCAGTGTGGCCAGTGCTGCCAAGCTCTTGTCAGCCATGATGTCTCGATACCGGGGACTGGATCTCTGTGTGGCCACTGCCCTGTGCGGCTGGGACCGCTCTGGCCCTATGCTTTTCTACGTCTATAGCGATGGCACCCGCCTGCAGGGGGATATCTTCTCTGTGGGCTCTGGATCTCCCTATGCCTACGGCGTGCTAGACCGTGGCTATCGCTACGACATGAGCACCCAGGAAGCCTACGCCCTGGCTCGCTGCGCCGTGGCCCATGCCACCCACCGTGATGCCTATTCAGGGGGCTCTGTAGACCTTTTCCACGTGCGGGAGAGTGGATGGGAGCATGTGTCACGCAGTGATGCCTGTGTGCTGTACATGGAGTTACAGAAGCTCCTGGAGCCAGAGCCAGAGGAGGATGCCAGCCATGCCCATCCTGAGCCTGCCACTGCCCACAGAGCTGCAGAAGAGAGAGAGCTCTCTGTGGGGCCAGGGGAGATGACACCAGGAGACTCCAGGATGCCAGCAGGGACTGAGACAGTGTGAGAAGCAGGACTTGGTTGGGGGTGGTGTAGGCCTGGGGAGCAGGTGGGAGGATGAGCAGCGGGGGAGGGTCCCACTGGCAGCAGCCTCACAGCATCTGACTCTAGCCTGTATGGGTTGCTGGCTTCATTTATTGCAAGTCTCTGTCCTTTCATGACTCCCAGAGCTATTACGGCTCTGCCCAACAAGTTCCTGTTGACTCCCAGTGGATTGGTCCAGCCTTCTTCTTGGCACCAAGTCCATCTTTCAGTCAATACTTGCAGTGTGCCTACTGCATGCCAGACACATGCTAGGTGCTAGACCCTCTTTTCTTGCCATCTTCTCTGCTTTTTTCCATCATCTCATCCCCAGTTTCTCTTAGTTTCGGTCTTCTATATGTCTCAGCTTCAGCGTCTTTGTCTCTTTCTCCTGATCACTTTGTCAGCTTGGTAAGATGGGGCACCCGGGAGGGAAGCAGCCCCTCTCAGAATGAGGTGTAGTGATAGACACCCTTTGGATGTTGATGGGTTTGTCTTATCTGCTCTCTTCCTCTGCCTTGACCATAATGACTAGAATGATTATTCCTTTACTGAATGCAGTTCTCATGACAACGCTTTGAGGTAAAATAAGTCTCACTTTACAGAAGAGGAATCAGGTTCAAAGGGTTATGTGACTTGCCCGGGGTCACACAGTAAATGGCAGAGATGAGACTTAGATCCAGGCCTTCTCCTCCAGGGTCCATGCTCTTTCAGCACAGCTCTCCCTCCCTGCCTGGCCCTCTGCCCTGCCTTTCCTCTCTTCCCTGCAGGCTTCCGGAGAGGGATGCAGAGGGAGAAAGTAGCTGGGCCAAGCCCCTGCCTGGTGGCCAGGGTTGAATGAACCCTGAGGGCCTGGAGGTTGTGAGCTCACAGCAGCTGCTGCCTGCACAGGCTCCTGTGGCTTTATCTTCCAGGCCTGGAGCCATCCCCCACAGTCCGCCCTTGCTCTCCAGATTTCTGGGCCTGGTGGTGCTGCTGCCAGATTTCCCCTCCTCCTTTCTTCCCTTTGCCTTCTTTCCAGCCCCTCCTTCCTGATGCTCCCTCTGGAGAATGAAGACAAGAGGGAGGTAGTTGTTCCAGTGGGAACTGTCTAGCTAGCACATCCTCTCCTGCCCCTACTGTCCCCATTCCCACTCCCCCAGAAGCCCAGACTTGAAGATCCAGACTAACACCTCCAGGAGGGCCACTGCCCTGCTGTCCCCTGGCCAAATGAGAGAGAAAGCACTGTTAACCTGTGAGATAGGGCCTGAAGGAAGGGGGCCTGAAGGAAGGGTGCTGAAGTTGCTTTCCTCACATCCAATCCTAAAGCTTCCAGTCCCAAGAATAACAGCCTCCTGCCTTCCCTCCTGGACACCCCTCATCCCCGGCTCTAGCATAGGCCTGAGCCTTAATCTTGCACCCCAGATTAAACATTCCTCCAGCCTGGAGCTGGACAGACAGACCTCCAGACTCTGGTGCAGAGCGGGTGACTGGGGATGGGGGAGGTCCCCTGACTGGGGAAGGGTCAGGGGGCTCCAGAAGGGAAAACCCCAGAAAGGACACAGTAGGGAGAAATTGTGGTGGACACCACAGAAAGGTGTCCACTATGGGGGGACTGGCCTTCAAGGAATCTGGCCAGTGGCCTGTGCGGTCACCCTTCTTTACCCCTTGCTCACTCCCCAGCCTCAGGGGAGGAGATGTGGGACTCCAGGACTGCTAACTGGGAGGCAGGGATCCCTGGAGGAAGCTGTGAGGAGGGGCAGCTTTTGCATGGGGTTCAAGTGTTTGACTTGGCATAAGAGGGTGCATATTCATGTCCACAGGTGTATGCAGTTCTGTGTCCAGGTGTAGGTGAGTGATACAGGATGGGTTTGTGCACATGAGTGTGGCAGGCGATGCATGTGCAGTTCCTGTGTGCAGAGACAAGAAACAGACTGAAAGAGAAAGAGCAACACCTGAATAAGGAAATCAGCCTCTCAGCAGGAAGACTGCCAGGCCTTGTCACTTCTTTTGGGGAGTGCTCCAAAGTAAAGAGGAGGTGGGGGACAGGCTCACACCACCAGTTCTCTACTTCCTCATCCTCCCAGCCCTATCCTGAGCCTCTCAGGAAGTGAGAAAAGACAGGCAGGGAGGGGTGGCCTGGGGCCTGGGATTGCCACCTGAGCGCAGCCAAAGGTGGGCTGTGAACTGCATGCAGCTATCTCCCCCTGAGACACTTGGCGCCTCACCCCCATTGCCAAACTGGAGGGGGAGGATGAACTCAGACCAAGAGGGCAGAACCAGACCAAGAGGGCAGAACCAGGGGTGGGCGGACCCTCCTCTCTTTTCCTTCCATAGTCCCACCCATCTTCACTCCCTTTGACAGGTCCTGTCCTTCCAGAGGATGAGGTAGTTGAGGCCAGAGATGAGCCCATGGGTCTTGCTGACAAGCCGGTTCCCTCTGCCCTATTATTTTCCTCTCTGTTTTGAATGAGTTGGTGGGAAGGACCTTAGGAGAGTCTTAGGGAGGGCTGGGCAGACAAAGGCCAACACCCCATTCCAATGCACCCCTCACTGTCTAAGAGTAGCCCATAAGTCATTTCCTCCATTTCTCTACTAATTCCTGAAGGCTTGATACAGATACGGGGTTGAGACCAAAGGGACAGAGATCTTGCCCTTCCTGCCCCGAACCAGAAGACCTTGTCCCTCTGATTCCCTGCTTGGGGTGCCTACCTCCTCACAGTCTCTGGAGAGCTCGGGGGTATAGCCTGCTCTTACACAAGCCCTTGGACTGTCAGAGGTCCAGGGTTCCATCCTTCAGCAGAGTAAATGACTTGAACTCCAGCACTGGAGGGAGGGGACTTGTTCTCCCACCTCCTGCTTGTCCTTATCAAGCAGGTGGGGAAGGTGTGAGGGAAGGTATGTTCACACTGAAGCAGCTTTCCCCAGCTGCCAGTACCCCACACGAAGGGGGAGTCACAAGGACCTATCCTGCCTCGCCTACTTGTGCGTGCCTCTGGAGCCCTGGAGTTGAGAGGCCTGGGCTCTCATGCTGGCTCCTGAGTGGACTCCTTCTCTGTACATTGGGAGATGCTTGCAGTTCTGGCTCAGCTCCCACCCAGTTGACTGCTTCTGTCTCTCAACAGCCTGCCTCCCTGGTCCTCTCCCTCCTCCTTTGTGTTCTGCAAAGACTAAGACCATGGCCTGCGGGAGAATTAAAGGTGGGAGCAGCGGGCCCAGATTCAATGTGACTGTCTCACCCTGGTCCACCCTTTCCCCACTTGGCACTACGAGCCCCAGGAAAGGCTGGTTTGCCCCCACTGCAGCCTGCCACCCCCATTGTTTTTCTAGTCCAGAAACCCCTTCCCCTTAGTCTTTTATCCCTCCTGCCCTCTTCTCAGCAGCTCTCACACTTCACCCTCTACTTCTCCTGCCCACCTTGCCCTCTGAACAATCCCCATATCTTTTTTTTGAGACGGAGTCTCGCTCTGTCACCCAGGCTGGAGTCCAGTGGGATGATCTTGGCTCACTGCAACCTCCACCTCCCAGATTCAAGTGATTCTCCTGCCTCAGCCTCCTGAGTAGCTGGGACTACAGACATGTGCAACCATGCCCTGCTAATTTTTTGTATTATTAGTAGAGATGGGGTTTCTACTGTTGGCCAGGCTGGTCTTGAACTCCTGACCTCAAGTGATCCACCTGTCTCAGCCTCCCAAACTGCTGGATTTATAGATGTGAGCCACTGCGCCTGGCTGAATCCTTATATCTTAATTTCCTTGGACAGCTTGAGACTAAGAGAACCCAGGAAGTTGGTGGTGAGAGTGGGGCGGAGTCATCATCTCCTTACTCATGGAATTAACCCAAGTCCTCCCCTATCTAGAAGGACATGAAGTGGATTTTCCCCCAAGGAGAAAGGAGAATGAACTGGGAGGCAAATAGGCTAGGCCTCTCCTCCCATCCTTTGGGACAATGAAGCTTTGTAAAGAAATCTGAGTGCAAAAACAGAAGCAGGGCTCCAGCTTTACAAAATAAAGTGTTTGTTTATTATGAAATTAGAGATGGAGGCCCCTCCCCTTCCTCCCTCTTTCCCCTTCCCCAGCCGCCTCCCCCTTTCCTTTCCCTACTCCCTCAGGAAGCACACAAGACAATGCCCAGGGCTGGGATGCCCAGGGTAAGGTGACAGCTGGGCAGAGCTCCAGGGAGGCGGCCACACGGGAGGCTGGAGCTCTTGCCCTGGGAGGCGGGCTGGTTCCCTCTCTCAGCTGGAGGCCAGTGAAGCCAGGATGAGGCTGAGGCCATGAGTGATGGATGGAACCATGCAGGCAGGTCTGTAATGACAGGGGAGCCAGTTTAGAGGCAGTAGGGAGTGGGAGCCTTCATCCACTGCCTTGCCCCACAGTCTAGAGGCACTGACCTGGGGCACAGCATCCCCTGCAGGAGGGTGGGCAGCAGTGGCTGGAAGTTTCTCTTGATTTTGGGATGGACAACAGAAAAAAAACAAAAAGCCAGTCACAGGGACCCAGAGAGAAGGAAAGGAGATGTGGGCAGAAGACAGACACAGAGCATGTGTATGGGCAAGGGAGACACAGGGAGACTATGTGTGAACTTCAGAACTGCAGAGACAAAACAGCCACGGAGGAAGGAGAGGAATCACAGTGAGAGAACGCAGGGCCAGGGCCAGGGCCAGGAAACCCAGGCCCGGACAGAGGAGTGTGTCACAGATAGAGACAAAGATTCCTGGAGAGAGACACACAGACCGACTCAGGAGGAGGGAGGTGAGAGCGAGGGTGCCCCGGGGAAGCAAGGAGGGACACAGGGACAGGGAGGAGGCCTGAGGCCCCTGGGCTGCTGCCGCCCGCCTGGACCCCGTGGGGCTCACTCAGAGGGCCTGTGCCGGCTGCCCCCGCGCGGTGGGCCGGGCCAGCGCGGGCGCTCAGGGGGCCGGGGGCTCTTTGGCCCCATACAGCTCCGCCAGGGTGCGGAAGAGCGGACCCCAGTCGTCCAGCGGCTCCGCGGGGCCGGGGACGCCGCCGGCTTCGCTGCCGGATCCCAGGGAGCTGAGGGAGCCGCAGGAGGAGCCCCGGCCCTCGTAGCCGTACACCTGCACCGAGTCGTACGGGGGTACGCTGGGGTCCTCGTCCGCCTCGCGGAGCCGCAGCACCAGGAGCTGCGCCACATCGGCGGGGCCGGGGGGTCTGGGCTGGCGCGACACCCGAGCCCGGGGCAGCACGTCTCGGCGCGCGGGAGGGCCGGGCGCCTGGGGGGCCGCCCCGTCCGGGTTCTGCAGGGCCGTGATGTCGAAGGCCTCGGTGTCCTCCTCGCCGCCGCCCTCGTCGTCGTAGGTGATGATGTTCTCTCGGACGTCCTCCTCCTCCAGTACCATCAATGCTTCCTGCTTCTGCCGCCGCAGGGCCACGAAGAGCACTACCAGGGCTGCGCGAGAGACGGGCACACAGGCCCTGAGCCAGCAGGGCCGGGAGCGGGCGGCCTGTCTCCATGTGAACGGCTGACCCATCACGTGACAGAAGCCGTGTGGCTAGGGGCTGACATCTAGCAAACCTTGCATTGAATCCTGACTTCAGCCCTTACTCGCTGTGTGACCATGGGAAGTTGCTTGACTTCTCTGAAGCCTCAATTTGCCCCTCAGATTACTTGTGTGGAAAATAGGGAAAATATATTTACTTCTAAGGGTTGCTGACACAATAAAATGAAATATCACAAGTGATGTGCCCAGCACCATACTTGGCACAGAGTAGGGGGCTCAATTATGATTGGCATTATGATTGGCAGGTCACGGATAGAGGCCAGAGCTTTTCTTTTGGATGCATCAGGTGGTGGGAAAATCCAGGCATGAGGGTCGTTCAAGCCCTAAGGTGGATTTCCCTATGTCCAGAAACCTGGTTCTTCTCCACACCCCTGCAGGCCCAGATCCCACAGCTCTGTCCCACTGCCGCCTGACTCACCAAGCAGGGCACCCACACAGGTGATGATGGCAAGCAGGGCGCCGGTGCTGAGCCCAGCAGCTGAGAGGTGAGCCTCAGGCCAGCAGGATGCCACAGAGCCGTCAGGCTGGCAGCGGCACACACTAACAGTCACTGTGGCAGTGCTGCTCAGCGCCGGCTGCCCCCAGTCCCACAGTTCTATGGGAACCAAGTAGGGGGCCTGGCGGGGTGGAGCAGGGCGGGAGGGCAGCAGCAGGCTGGCGGAGCCATCTGTGGGAGAGGGAAGGTGTTGAGGTATCTTCTGGGACACCTTCCAGGTAGGATTGGTCCAGCCCATAGAGCCAGCTTCCCATGGGGAAGGTTTACAAAGAGCCAACAAATGAGTATAAGTCCACACCCATCTTCTGTTGGGCAGAAGGCCCAGGCATGTGGGGCAGGGGTCAGGCAGGCTGGGCTAAGGGTGGAGGAGGAGGAGAGGAGGACAGAGGCAGGTATGGACACAGTTGTAGGAGGCTACCCACCTCGGTTGTCCCGGACAGTAAAGTTGGCATCGGGGCCCAGAGGACCTTGAAAGGAGACATGGCTACTGTTGCCAACTTCATCTCTGTCCAGGGCCCGGATGACCTGAATCAGCTGGGAGGAAGAAGAGAGAGGCCTTGTATGGAGTGGGCTGCTGGAGGCCTTGATGTCCCAACCCCTCTGCCTCAGTTGCTCACCTGGCCAGGAGCTGCAGAGTCACACACAAAGGTATCGTAGGGCTCAGCCAACTGGGGAGCATTGTCATTCTCATCCAGGGTCTGGATGGTCACTTGCACGCGCGAGGCCTGTGCAGAGCTGTCTGAAGCCAGAACACCAAAACACACACCACACACACATCACACAGTTTACACATAACATATGTGGTGCATGGGCATGGATGCCACATGCAGCATATAGCATGCACAGGAAACACATGAAATATGCATGTAATGTACAAGTAGAAAGCAATATTGTAGAATGAATGGAACAATACCAAGTGCATACAATATTCATGTAATACCCAAGATATATGCAATACACAATAAACATTCAACAGGAATGCCACAGCCATGATACACATATACAATAACCCACATGCAGGGCACATGCAGCATAAATGAAAGATAGAAGGTGCATACAAGTTGCATGCAGACAACAGCCACGAATATACAAAACACATTCATACCATATATCCAATGTATACTCAACATTTAAAACAAATGCAATGTACATGAAGCAGATGTTTGATACGCATAGTGAATGCAGTGCCACATCCCCCGACAACACCCAGAGCCCATAGAATGCATTTTCAGGCATAGAGGCCATGCACAGCACCAGTGGGGTGGACAGACACATATACACCACACACACACACACACACACACACACACCCCATCAGAGGTCTGGGAGGCTGTAGTACAGCAATGAGCATCACTTAGAGTTGACCTTGGGTAGGAAGGAGCTGCATGATCTACAGGGTGCAGAGCCCAGGGCAGCTTGGGCACCACAGCCAGACACAGGCCCTACCTTACCCATCCCTTCATCAGGTGACTACCTACCATTACCCTACCTTGCTTCTCACTGCCAGTGCCTTCCAAGAGAGAATGCAAAGTGTGTCTCCCTGTCACCTCTCTTAGGCCGGGTCTCCCAATTCCTTCAGTCTTTCCCCTAGGCAGAGGGATAGCTGGCTGGGCCTGGTGAAAGGGGCTGAGGTTGCAGCATAGGCAGGGGAGGCTGAGTGGATCACCTGGCTAAAAGGATTGAGATACCCCAGAGAGAGGATGGCGAGGGGGTCTACTTCTTCACTGCAGTAAGGGCCCAGTGCTGCTAGTTGGTATCTGGGTGAGGGTAGGAGCAGGATTTGGCAGGAGAATGAGAAGACAGTGACAGGAAACACACACACACAAACACACACACACAAAGTTATGTATCTACAAGCAGCCAAAAACATACTGTGTGTACACGGACACACACACATGGCCATCCATGCACTAACAGATAACATGTGCACCGCCAGGTAGTATCTGTGCATATCACTATGCACACAGTTGCATGTACAGAAACATAACCCTAGACATTACATAGAAACATAAACATAGCATTAAACACATTTGAGAGGCAGTATGGTGGGGATAACAGCTCAGACTCTGCACACTGACTGGGTCTCATGGCTCCACCACTTAATCTCTATGTGACCTTGGGAAGTTACTTAACTTCTCTTTGCCTGAGTTTCCTTGTTTTAAATGGGGAAATAATCATACTTCCCTCATAAAGTTGTGGTGATGATTAAATGAATGAATCCATTTTGAAGATGGATAGTGCCTGATACACAGTAAGTAGTAAATTATCTGTCCACAAATGCCCACATACACAAAACACATACAAACAGCTGCATGTGCATACCACTACACATATCCAATCACACATATGCACAATTAATATAAATATAATTATGTACCCTCAACTGTAAACACATATATATCCATTACAGATATACACCCACAAATATATATGTGTGTATATCTACATACTTTCCCCACATTTGGAATTATATGCATGGCTGAGAACATACCCACATGTATACATTCATAGAGCTCTTCACTGACACATTCAGATATCCACATATGCAAGGGCAATTTTCATATGCAGTATGAAGACAAAAGGGTAGAGGAGCCCCTGGGGCATACGCAGGGGTGATAAGGGGCTATTCACAGAAGAGTGGGAGGGAGGTCTCCCTGTCTCTATGGGTTAGGGCTGCCCAGAGGCAGCTGAACCCGCTGCTGGCCGGACTGATGGGGGAGACCGCATATGGAGCTGGCACTCCTCCCTTTCCCTATGGGTGTCCACTCCCCTACCTTGGGGGATTCCCACAGGGCTTCCAACAGGGCTTATCTGGGGTGGGGCTGTTGGTGTGCTCCACTTAGCAACCAGAGGAGGTACCCAGCCCCTTTCTGGCCCCCAGCTCCAGCCTGAAGCAGAGAGTGAGCAGGATGGGGTCTGTCAGTACACAGATTGGGGGCTATGTAAGGTCTAGTTTATTTCTGGGTTGGGGCAAGTCAAGTAAGGGAATGAATTGAGGGTCAGGAGAATGCTCAGGCACACCCACTGTGCCAGCCCAGCCTAGCCTAGGGGGCTAGGAGACCAGGAGGCCTGCCCTACCTGGTAGCAAGGATCCAGGCTAGGACCCAGATCCAGGCTAGGACTCGGATCCAGGCTAGGACTCGGATCCAGGCTAGGACACAGTGGCCACACGCTGGTGAGGGTGTGATGGCAGTGAGCACCCTTCCCCACCCCCACACCCAGGGACAGCCCCTCGGCCAGGAGGCTGCTGCCGCCTTGTGGGCCCTGGACTCCTCACCAAGCTCTGTAGCCAGCACAGTGAGGTTGTGCCAGACACGAGCCTCGCGGTCCAGGGGTGCTGCTGTGTGGATGGTCCCTTCTTCGGGCTGGATAGAGAAGCAACGCTCCGGATCCGAGTGGGGGAGGATGGAGTATCTGGGGAAGGGAGAGAGATGCTGGGGCTGATCTGGGGCGGTACCACAGCTTGTTCCACCCCTTCCCTTCTTTCTTCCCTCTGTTCACCTTGCCAGACCTCATGACTCCTCTGGGCAGAGCCATAATTCAGGTTGGAGTCCCCTTAAAAGGCATATATCCCTGGGGGATCACCACCATTAAACACCTGTTAAGACTCAGGGCCACCGGGCTTCATAGGGGGAGGGGGAGAAGATACAGAAGGGAGTAGAAGAGGGATAAACAGACCTTGACTTTCAGACTTCTGGGCCCTGTTCTGAGAACCCAGGGACCTGTGTTTCAGCCCTGCTCTGCCTTGGACTAGCTATGTGACTTAGGGCAAATCGTTTAACCTCTATTTACTCAATTGAAAAATGGGAATGACACCAGTACCTCCCTCACAGAGCTGTAACAGGGATGCTGGCCGGGGAGGGGGAAAGAGTGGCTGTTCTGCCACTTACCAACTGTGTGACCACTCATGGCTGGCTTCTAAAACAACTGGTGATGAGAACACCCACTTCACGGGGCTGTTGTGAGAATTCAGTATCAGCAAGGGGGTAAACTGTGAAGCACTTTGGGAGTGATCAATAGAGATCCACTTATCAAATGAGATTACATCTGCTTGCACTGCCACTGGGAGGTGCCACCATCATCTACCCAGAGGGATGGATAGAGGGTTGAAGAATGGTCAGCCAGGCCCTCCGGCTCTCCCCTGGCACCCAGACCTGTAGACCAGCAAGCCCAGCTGCAGGGAGGGAGGCTTTTGCTGGGATATGAGTGATTTGCTATAAGGTAGGGGGCACATTTACTCATTCTCTGGGTGGGAATAGCCTGCCATCTGGCTCCCCAGCCCACACCCCAGCTCACCTACCTGATTGGGCTGGCAGGGGAGTCCAGGTCAGCCGCTGAGATCTGGCCTACCAGGGTCCCTGGGGCCTTGTTCTCGGGCACGGTCAGGTGGTAGGCAGCCTGGGTGAAGGCAGGTGGCTCTGGGGCATCTTGCACCACCACACGCACAGAGGCCACATCCTTGAAGGGCCCTCGCCGCAGATAGGCTGGGTCGATGAGCGTGTTGGTGGCCTCGACACGGAAGGCGTAGGAGCGCCGGCTCTCGAAGTCTAGGGGCTACAGTGAGGGGAGAGAGAGAAAAAGCGAGGCGTGTGGAAACCAGGGCAGGTCCCAGGCTCTTGGACGGTGACAAGTCCCCTCCACGTGCATGCAGTGCTCAGTCCTCATGTGAGGGGAGGTGGCACTGGAGGGACAGTGGCCTTGGTGGTCAGGATGCACGGCAGATTACTTAGTAACTCTAGGTCTGCCCCTAGCTCCATCATAGACTTGTTGTCACTTCTTTCTAAGCCCCATCTGAAAGATGAGGAGGTGACCATGATCTCTAAGCTCCAACAGAGAGATCCTGAGTCTGTTCTAGACGAACAGTTAAATATGTGCCCTATGGGTCGGCAGGAGGCAGGTCTAAGAGAAAGCATTAACAGGCAGGAGACTAACCTTGCGGACAGTGAGGAGCCCGTCTCGACCCTGGGAGTCTGTGCTGATGCTGAAGGCCTCGGACCCCTCCCCGTCCAGGATGCTGTATGCCATCAGGGCGTTGTCCCCCAGGTCTGGGTCCTGGGCCCGGAGCCGGCCCACCAGCGTGCCAGGTCCAGCTGTCTCCACCACGGAGAACTGGTATAGGCCTTGGGGTGACAGAGGGGAGACTCCTTAGAGAGGTCCCCAGCCCTCCTCCCTCCCCATAGCACTTTCTTCTCCCAGGGTCTGGCTGGGGAGGAGGCGAGGAGGGAAGGTTTCTCCAGACACTGTAGGGGTGCGGTGGTGGTCAAAGGATGGCTCAGGTGGCAGCAATGGCCCCTTACTCTGTGGGAACTTGGGGGGATTGTCGTTGACATCGCTGAGTGTGACGGTCACCGTAGTGCTGCCTGACAGCCCCCCCATGTGGCCGCCCATGTCCTTAGCCTGGATCACCACCAAGAACTCCTCCTGTGTCTCCCGGTCCATGTTGGGGATGGCTGTACGCACCACTCCTAGGGAGACACGCTGGGTCAGAGGGTGTCTGTCCCCTTGGCTGCCCTACCGGGCTCCCAAGCTCCGTCCTCACCAGTCTGGGGGTCCACAGAGAAGAAAGGCAGTCCATCCAGAACAGTGTACACCAGCTTGGCGCTGTTCCCATAGCTGGGGTCATCAGCATCGTGAGCAGTCACCTGGATCACTGATGTCCCTGTGGGGGATGCCAGCACCCCATTCAGCAGCAGCAGGGCAGGATGGGGAAGAATAGCAGACGGGGGGATGCAGACATGAGGGAGGCTGAACTGAAGGGGGCAGGTTCTGGGGCAGACAAGAAGGGAAGGAGAGGTGAGAGAGCTCCAGAAGACGGAAACTGGGGCACTGAGAGCTAGGGTGCTCACCGACATTGGACATCTCGGGCACAGTGGCGTGGTAGGGCCCAAGGGGAAAAATGGGTGGATTGTCGTTGATGTCTTGCACTTTGATGATGAACTCTGATGGGGGCTCCAGGGGCCGGTTGGAGGCTCGGTCCACGGCTTGGGCCAGTAGCACATATTGTGCCTTTTCCTCCCGGTCAAGGCTCTTGGTAACATGAATATTGCCTGTGGCCTCATCAATCACAAATACGGTGCCTGCCCCCTCCCCGGTCAACAGGTACTTGGTGCGGCCCTCTCCCCGGTCAACATCCGAGTGCAGCTGCAGGGGTCAGGAAAAGATGGCAGAGGGCTCCAAGTACAGAGACAGGGTTAAAGAGTCTAGGTTTGGGTAGAGCGTTGGGAGTCCTGAGGGACCAAGGTCATTGCAGAAGTGATGAAGTTGCAGGGCAGGGCCTAAGGGCCTTGTGTCAGAGTAGACATGGGAGGGGTCATCCTTACCTTGCCAATGAGGACAGGCTCTGGACCAGCATATTCCTCAATGACAAAGAACTGGTTCCAGACCCAGCTCCTTCGAGTCCGTAGCAGAGCAGGCCCTGGGTGTCCCCGGGACCCTGCCCAGGCCCGGGCTGGGGCTGCCAGACGCCCCATGCATCCCCAGCCACCCAGCCAGGCCAGCAGGAGCCTCACCAGGCCCCACATGTTTGGACTCCAGCCAGGGCTCTGTTCACTGGCCCTGGGTGCCGAGGCCGGGCCAGGCCACGTGGCCCATGAGCAGCTGGGGTGGAGGGGAAGATGCGTTGAGGCTACCCCATGGATCCACACCTGCAGGACAAGCAGCTGCTCAGGCTCAAGGAAACCCCTAGCCCTCCTCCCCCCAGAATTAGATGCTGAAGACCAGACCTCCAAGGAACGAGACACTCCACTGCCCAGAACTCAGACTAACACAGAGAGCAGAGAGGCTGATCTTTCCTCCACCTAGGCTCTGCATGTATTCACCTCCAGCTCTCCAAGCTGATAAATCTCTGGTCAGTCAACTCCGAGTAGAGAACTGGGGAGGAACACAGCAGAGGGGATGCTGGGAGGGCTTGGAATCCCAAATCTGGTCTCTGTCCTCCCAGGTTGGGCATGTAGCCAGGTATTGGAGGAGGCAGGGCTACCAGAGAAAGGGCATAAAATTACAGAGTTGGGATTCATGGAGGTGTGGCCTTAAGGTGTCTAGGGTCAGGATGAGATGACAAGGAGAGCAGCCTCAGGCAGGGTTGAGAGTGGGAGAAAGTTCCTCCCACAAGGGGGAGCCCCACTTCTCTAGGCCCTGTCTCCAGCCCACACTGCCAGTGCAGTCCTTGAAGGAGGACTGGGCTCATGAGACAGGAGTTGGGAGCCAGAGCTGAAGGAAGAGGATACAGGGTGGGGGACAGGGGGAGGTGACCGGGGAGGGAGGCCGACCCAGAGGCTAGAGATACAGCCTGACTGACAGCTAGACTGACTCAGGGACTGTCCAGCAGAGACAGAAATGACTGGATGAGAGACAGAAACAGAACAGTGGCAAGAGACAGAATGAGAGAGACCAGGGCAGCAGCCTGGGTGTCTGAAGGTAGAGAGGAGTCCTAGGGGCCAGGCTTGGAAACGGGTCACCCGGGGCAGTTCCGGGCAGGCAGTGGCAGCCCTCAGCTTCGGGGGTGTCAAGTCAGGCCTCAGGAACTTAATTCTGGGAGAAGGAGCAGACAGGAGGGGTGGAGGCAGGGAGGGGCCGCGGGAAGGGAGCTAGAGAGGAGACCCTTCCCACTGCTGTCCTTTCTCCCAGGGGTGGGTGGGGGGACCCCTCAGGTAGCTGTGGCTTCTGCCCCTCCTCCCTCAGAGCAGACACACACCTGACAGTCCCTTTGCTCCCGAGGGAAGGGGGAAGCCGGAGGAAAGCTGGGGACCAGAGAGAAGGCGGGATGAGGAGGCGAGAAGGAAGGAGATAGAGGAGTGGGAAACAGGATAGCGGGAAGGGGAGAGGAGAGGGAGGGAAAGGAGAGCAAGAAAGAGAAAAGAGAAAGACAGCAAAGGGGAGAAAGGTAGAGAAAGAAAAAGGCAAAGAGGGAGAGGAGATGGAAAAAGGACAAGAGGGTGAGGGAAGGGTTGGGAGATAGAGGGAAGGGATAAGGAAGGCAAACAGGCAGAGAAGGAAGGGTGAAGAGAAATCGAGAGAAGAAAGAGGCAGAGAGGTGCGAGGGGAGAAGGGAAAGAGGCAGAGCGCGGGAGAAGGGAGTCGGCAGCGGGTTCCCAGCCACGGAGCGCACCCCTCCGAAGACCCCCGGGCTGCGGGCCCCCTGCTGCCCCTCCGCGGATTCCCGACCCCTGCTCCGGGGCAGGCGCCCTTACCTG
>NW_012104032.1:932759-949831 GCF_000951045.1 Mandrillus leucophaeus
GAAGCTGCCAGCCTGCCGCCCGCAGCGGACAACGGGTGAGCGCACTGTGAGGTGGGGAATTCCGAGCCCACTGCGGAGAGACCCGGCTCCGGGCTCCGGGCTCCCGGTTCCTGGCTGGCTTTTGGGACTGATGTGGATTCCATCTGCAAGGCGGTGGCGTTTTGAGAGCCCGTGCAGAGCACGGTAGCAGGTCAGCTGGGGAACACTTAAGGACGGCCTAAGGGTCCAGAGAGTCTGAGGCCCGGGCCCAGGGAGCGGTTCGGGGACAGAGGCACGACATCGGCGGGAGGGCGGAGGCGGGCAGTAGAGCCCTTTTTGGGAAGCTCGGTGACAGGGGCCAACAGAGCGAGGAGCTGCTGCCCCCTGGCGGCAGTTGTGGGAAACACCAAGGTGGCAGGCAGGTGACCAAATCCGATTTAACCGTGCGCAGGACCATGAACCAGAGGAGAACCCACCCTCCTAGCCCTGCTGGGGTGTCGCCACGGACACAGGTTGCCCCATTTCCCAGTGGGGCCTTCCCAAATGAGGAAGGTCCACAGCTTTGGGCTGGTCACGGCCAAGGCAGGGGATGGAAAACAGTGGGAAGTTCCTGTTTCAGTAAGCAGGAAGCAGTCAGCCTAAAGGAACACATGGTATGGGAGCAACTCCTACTCCAGGCTACAGATATCCACAGTGTGGCTTAACCTGCCCAACGAAAGCCACTCACACAGTTTAAAACTAAGTCAGATTTTTATTTTTTTTCCATAGACCACATCATTTAATAATAAAAAAAATAAAAATAAAAATTGAACAAAAGGAAAAGGTGGATATAAAGTGGAACCTGTGGGAAAGAGACAAGGGCTGCAGGACAGAAGAGACTGGGAACTGCAGGGGCCCTGGGACTCAGGAGGAGATGCTGATTCAGCTCATAGGTGACCCAGTCCTGGCCCCGGCTGTTCCCAAGAGAAGGCTGTTAAGTACCCAGGGAGGTGGTAAGCAGGATGGAGGAAAAATCAGAGGACTAGGGCACCTGGCTGTTCCCCATCTCTGGCCAACCGCCTCCTTGCCTAACCTAGCTCTTGCCTCTCAGACTTAATGGGAAATGAGAGGGAGGGGAGGGCTGTCCCAAGAGATAGGTTAAGGGGGTGTGTTTGGGGGGAAAGGATGGCCACCGTTCCATTTGGTATGTACGTAGGGGTAGGTGGTGTGAAAGACCCTTGGCTCCAGGGTGGTGGAGACTGTGCCTATCCCTCTGTGGCCGTAACCCCCTGGGGCCGAGTGGCTGGTACCTGCAGCTCTAGTGTTTTCCCCGCTAGCGGCGCCCACCCCGGTCCCGCACAGGTGTGCTCCGACTCCGGCTTCTGCTGTGCCGCTTGGTGTCCCTGCGATCCCTTTCCCTGCCTCGTTCTCGGTCCCTTTCCCTATCCCGATCTCGGTCCCCCCTGTCCCGCTCTCTTTCTCTCTCTCTCTCCCTGTCCCTCTCCCGACTGTGCTCCCGACGTTTCTCTCGCTCCAGCTGTCGGTTCCGTTCACGCTCGGCTTCCTTCTCCCGCTCCTTTTGCTCTTCTTCTTCTTGCTCCTTTCGCCGCTTCTCCCGCTCCTTGGCCCGTTCGGCCCGCTCTGCCTCCTTCTGAACGATCTGCAGCCAGGTAGGAAAGGCACAGAGTAGGCAGCTCAGTCCTGGTCACAGCCTCCATTTGTGCCTGGACCCCGCCTCCTAGCTCAGGATCAGCTTTTCAGTTAAGCAGGAAGGGTTTAGGGGTTCAGCAACTGCATCCTGTCTTTCTTAGAGCACCTTTCTCCAAGTTTCAGCCTTTTTTTTTTTTTCCTTCTTGAGACAGTCTTACTCTGTTGCCCAGGCGTGAGTAACAGAGTTACTGGCTGGAGTGCAGTGGTGCTATCTCGGCTCACTGCAACCTCTGACTCCCAGGTTCAAACGATTCTCCCGCCTCAGCCTCCCTAGTAGCTGGGATTACAGGTGTCTGCCACCATGCCCCACTAAGTTTTGCTATTTTTAGTAGAGATGGGGTTTCACCATGTTGGCCAGGCTGGTATCAAACTCCTGACCTCAGGTGATCCACCCACCTCAGCTTCCCAAAGTGCTGGGATTACACGCGTGAGCCACCACACCTGGCCACCATGTTTCAACTTTTAGACACACTGACAGGTACTGGCACCACCCATGCCTGGCCCTTGGTGTTTCCCTAGCTCCCTACCATCAGCATAGATGTGAACAAATCTTTTTTGAGTAGCATAAGCCTAAAATTCCTAAAAGGCCTGTTACTAAGAAACTAAATTAAAAATGCAAAAACTCTTAAAAAGCAGGGAAATGAATTTATAAAACACAATTTCTCAGCTAAATAGAGTCAAGTTCTTTTTTTTATTATTGTCCAAGACAGAGTTTTGTTCTTGTTGCCCAGGCTGGAGTGCAATGGCACAATCTTTGCTCACTGCAAGCTCCGCCTCCTGGGTTCAAGCAATTCTCCTCCTCAGCCTCCCAAGAAGCTGGGATTATAGGCACCTGCAACCGCGCCTGGCTAATTTTTGTATTTTTAGTAGAGACAGGGTTTCCATGTTGGCCAGCCTGGTCTGGAACTCCTGACCTGAGGTGATTCACCCAACTTAGCCTCCCAAAGTGCTCGCATTACAGGCGTGAGCCACCACACACTGCCTAAAATCAAGTTCTAAGAAGCTTGGTTGGCGGCACAGCCAGCTTCCCAGACATCCACAAACCTCAGCTGCTGTGTGTCCATCATTACCCTCCTTGGTCTGGTTTCTCTATGGTATACCAATTAACTGAAAACTGCCTTTTTGTGATGCTTAGTTTTTTCCCCTTTAGCCTAAAGCTAGTAAGTACTTGGGCCAACTCACTCCCACAGTCACATGAATCTCCCCTCACCCTGACCTCAAGCCTCGGTGCCACTAGGGAGCAGGGCACCAAGGAGAGCACTCACCTGGCTGTCAGTTAGTGGGAGCCAATAGATGCAGGGAGCTGCCTTGGTCTTTCGGAAAAGGTCATCCAGCAGCTTGGCAGGTGGTTCCTCCTGGGCTTTCTCTGAGGTAGAAAAAAGTGAACCAGATTTGATGCATCTGACCCTCTGTCCCATCCCATCTGGGTCCCTTTCCCACCTACTAGTGGGTATGCGTACCCCATAGCTAAGTACCTACCTTTCTTCTCACTCTTCTTTTCTTTAGACTTTGCGCGTTCCTTGCGGCGGCGGTCACGGGACCTTGATCGGGAACGGGGCCCTTCCCGAACTTTGTCCCGATCCCATTCACGCTCTGATCGAGTCCGCTCCCGCCGCTCCATTTCCCGTTCCCGCTCTGCCCACTGTTCCCGCACTGCCCGTTCCTGCTCCCGCTGCTCTGCCCGGGGGTGCTGTGGTGGCTGGACTGGGGGTGGGGGTGGGGGGTGCAGGGGCCGTGGTATCCCCTGCTCCTCTGTCTTAGTTTCAGAGGGACGGTCCACCAAGAGGCCTCGGTGATAATCCAGCTGTGGGGAGAGGAGGGACAAGGACAGTCAGGATAGAGGTGGTATCACTCCCACTCAAGGAGCCCAGGTACCACTTTGAAGCCCCATGGTACAATTAAAGGAACCAAAGCCAGGGAAGAACAGGAAAGAACAGAATCTCAAGGTCTGGCAGGGATCTCTGCTGAAATCTAGCAGCGAATGGCTTCCCCAGCCCCTCCCCTCCTTCCTCTCCCTAGGTTTCTTACCTCATCTTGCTCGGCATAGTCAGCACAAAGGAATTTGGGATTGGACTGGGGCCATTTGACCCCATGCAGAGCTGTGCGGGTGGCAACAGCTTCCTCTACTGTTGAGTACTGGTGGAGGAAGGGAGAAGATGGAGGGTCACAGTGTGTCTGCAACCCTTCCCACTTGCTGCAACACCCTTAAACCTGCCCACACTGGTCACAAAAGGAAATATATGCCATGACCTATAGAATCAGCTTCTTCCCCTCACCGTTACAAAGCAATGAGATTTGATCTTGTCAATCCAGAAGGCCTCTTCCACCAAGGTTCCTGTGCGCCCCAACAACTCCTTTAGCTGGCCTAAAGTGAAAGGACGGACCTGCCAATGAAAATAGACTTTCAGGGTCTTGAAGAAGGCAAGACCACCACCCATACAGCCAATCTTTAGATTTCCCAAGCTGCTGTCACAGGACTATAGTTTCAAGGTTTGGGTGAGGGCAGAGAGTTTAGGAATCTTGCAGTAAGAATGTGAGAAGAGTGGTGGTGCTTCCCAGCACTGAGACATTGTATACGAGGCCCTCTGCAAGTCCTCAAAACAACCCTGCAGGGCGACAGCTTTTCCCCTTCATTTTTAGATGGGTAAATAGGTTAAGTAACTCACTCAAGATCAGTGGGTAACTTAATCTATTGGTAGACCAGTTCAACTATGAGTGGAACCTAAGAAGCGTAAGCCTAAAGCTCAAACTTAACCACTAAGCCAGCTGGGATGTGAGAAACAATGACTTACCAAATTGGAGATATGGACAATGTTGCTAATCTTGCCCCGGGGTGGGGAGGGCACCTGGGCAGTTCGGACTGGGTCATCAATTGTAATGGAAACTCCGGACTTTTGCTGGCTAATGGAACGTCGAGTTAAGGTATCTCCTAAAGTCACTATGAAGAAGACCACAAGAACAGCTTTTGGTAGGAAGCAATACTGGCTTGTTTCACTTTCAATATAACTATCACGGTTCCCTTTCTTTTATACCAAGTAGCCACTCCTTCATCTAAACGTGTAGAGCACCTATAATCTGCAAAGTACTGTGCTAGGCTAACCTCATCATGGAGATTCAAAGATTAAACAGAGTAAAATCTGGCCCTCAAGTAGCTTACTTCATATGTAGGAGAAAGATATGATATATGAAAAGCGTCACTCACCTTTCTTTACTTCATGCTCTGCAGGTGGGGGCAAGGCCACCTCTACTGACACCTGGGGAGGTACAGGAGGTTCTGCTTCAGGTTCCTTCTCTTCTTCCTCTTCTTCCCTTTGCCCATTCTCCTGGCCCTCTGCAGGTACTACCTATCAAGAGAACACAGCAGGTCTGTTAAACACCAAACTGGCATATTCTTTTCAGCCTCTGGTTCCCTGGTGAGAGCAGCAGTCAACTTAGCATGTTCCTTCTGCTAGGGGTATTTCATTATCCAGCTCACCTCTACTAGATCCTGGGATTGTTAGTACCTCAACTTTGCCTTGAGGAAAACTAAGGCAGGAGTTGGTAAATTTTTTTCTGTAGAGCAAAGCAGTACTTCAGGTTTTGCAGGCCACATAGTCTGTTGCAACTACTCAACTCCAGTGATGTTGTAGTGAACAAACAGCCACAGACAAAAGTGAATGAACTGGTGTGGTTGTGTTCCAATAAAACTTTATTTATAACAGGTAGCCAGCTGGATTTGGTAGTCTGACCCCTGAAAGTGTCAATCAACCCAACCCTCTGCACAGACAGGAAAGTTCCCTCCAAAGACTTTATCTCAGCTCCTCAGCTGGCTGCTCTGCATCTACTGCTCCCACCTTCCTCCTGACACTGGGGTGCAGAAGCCTTACCTGAGTGACTGTCCGGCATATTTTCAGCCCCTTGTCATGGGTCCCATCATCGCCATTACGCTCTGTCTCATCCTCAGAGATGCGAGAGTCATCAGCATGAAGATCCACAACAGCCTCCTGCCCCGCCAGGGGTTTGATGTCGGGGATGAGGCTCTGGGACACAGATACCCCCCACCCCGTTACACTGGGCCCATGTCTACTCCCACCTTAACAGGTCTCATCCTCCCTTCCCTGGCTCCTCCCACCTCACCTTGAGTGATTCAGTGGTGATACTGATGGAAGGTTTCTTCTGTGTGGTGGCTGTGCTGGCTCCCCAACGTCGTTTCCGACCAGGCTGGCCCCCCTCTGTGTCACTGTTTCCAGCTGGCACCCCCTTGGTAGCTGCTGTCCCCAAGAAATAGACCCAACAGTTAGATGGTCTCAGGACCTCTGCTAGTTCAAACCATAATACCTACAGGTTACCCCTGGCTGGAGTTTTGGAGGTTAAAGAAATCAGTGTGTGGGTGTGGTGACTCACGCATGTAATGCCAACACTTTGGGAGGCTGAGGCGGGTGGATCATGAGGTCAGGAGACCAGCCTGACCAACGTGGTGAAACCCCATCTCTACTAAAAATACAAAAATTAGCCGGGCGTTGTGGCGCACGCCTGTAATCTCAGCTACTCAGGGCGCTGAGGCAGGAGAATTGCTTGAACCTGGGAGGTGGAGGTTGCAGTGAGCCGAGATTGTGCCACTGACTGCACTCCAGCCTGGCAACAGAGCAAGCCTCCGTCTTAAAGAAAAAAAAAAAAAAAAAAAAAAAAAAGAAAAGAAAAGAAATCACATTTGGGAACTGGGAAACCATGGCTTCAGACTGAACACTAAAAGGGCTGAGGTCCCTTCCTGATAGAAACTACTGATCTAAAAGCAGTAAGGGAGGGGTAGCTAGTATAATGAGCTGTTTAAACTTTTAATGGTAGACAGTAGTATCTTAAGTAGTGTGGAAGAAAAACTGAGAAGGACATGTGAATGCAGAAGAAACAAGAACACTACGTGATACTAACATCTAAGCAGAACTAAGATCATGATGGGATCTGGTCTTCCTTTAATTTTCACACCACAGATTGATATTTAAGTTATAAACATCTATTATACTTTTGTAATCTAGAGTTCCTCATTGGGGAAAATGTTAAAATTGTTAACTGTTTGAGGTGTGGGGCACTTTCATTTCCTCGGGTGCGCTCTTAGAATAACCCGTAAACAAGGTCAAGCGCGATGACTCACGCCTGTAATCCCAACACTTTGGGAGACGAGGCAGGCAGATCACGAGGTCAGGAGTTCAAGACCAGCCTGGCCAACATGATGAAATCCCATCTCTATTAAAAATACAAAAATTAGTTGGGCATGGTGGCACGTGCCTCTAATCCCAGCTACTGAGGAGGCTGAGGAGAACTGCTTGAACTGGGACCTGGGAGGCGGAGGTTGCAGTGAGCCAAGATTGTACCACTGCACTCCAGCCTGGACTACTATAGAGGAAGACTCCGTCTCAAAAACAACAACAACAACAAAACCCAGAATAATTCATAAACTGCTAAGCATTACATAGGAGTCCTTGAAACTCATTCGTTGTTGAGTATTCACGTATCTGAAAGAATAAATGCCTCTAAGGCTAAATGGGACATGGTCTCAGACACCTCATAGTGTATCTCATTAAAATGTGACTAGAGAAATATGATGGAGATTGTCTCAAGCTTTGAATTTCAAAATGAAACCCTACATAGGAAAGGATTCAGATTTGCTAGGCACAAGGGGTGGGGCAGGAGGGAGCGACCCAAGAATGCCATTGAGAATGAAAATCTGGTTCTCAATGAATGCTGATTTTTATGGTATGGTATTCTTGACTTTTATCAGGGACTTGGGGCTAGACTTACAGACAACGGAGATCTTCCTCTTGAATGATTTGGGCAGCGAGCTCTGTATAAAGAAGAAAAAGGGAAAAAAAGAGAAAGAGAGACACCCCACAGAGAGGGGGGAAGGAGGTTAGATGGGGCAGTCTTAGAATAGCCTCCAAAGACACAGAGAGAGTGAGAGAGAGAGACAGAGAGAGACACAGAGACAGACAGAGACCAAAACAGAAGCGGCAAACGGCAAAAACGAAGCAGAATCAATGCAAGTTAGAGAAAAAAAAAAAAACAAAAAACTAAACATCAGAGCAGGGAAAAGTCATCTACTCCGTATCACACCTGTGTATTAGCTTAACCAGAAATAAGCTAGAAGAGGAATTCAGTAGCCTCTCAGCCCCTTAAAGATGTTGGTCATGCCCTCTCTTTCACTGTCTGAATCGAGAGGACACCAAGTCAAACAAACTGTGCCCCAAACTGGGTCATCTAGTCCTCCCGGATCCTTCCTTGCTAACTGGAGGAAACAAGGAAAACCAACTTTGGATGGCAACTTTAACAAGGTAACCCTCCTTTCTTCAATGGCCAGACTGATGCCCAATGACAATGGCTTTGAGATGCCTGGACAGCAGACCGTCATGTCAAGGCTGCCCAGACCCCCACCACACTGTGGAAAAGGGCAGCACTAGACCCACTGGAGATGAGGCTCTTGAGCCAAGTGCTAGCAAAAAGAACTTAAAGGTGTCTTTGGCAAAGGAAGGTTTTTATGAAGGGCAGACTGTCCCCAAGGAGATTCTTAAGACTTTCCAGCCACCTCAGGGAGCTTCAGCAGAGTCTTACTGTTTCCTCTGCAACCAGGGCTCAAGCCTTAGAGGCCCTGCCAAGGACCAGAAGACATCTTTGGGACAAGTTTCTACCCCAAACACTCAGTGGGTGAATGACGAAAGACTATGGAGAGGGGGGAAAAAAAAGCAAGAGAAAAAGGGAATAGAGTATTTTTAAATGTAGGTGCTTATTTCTGGAAAAACTAAGACCTCTCTACCACTCTTCTAAAGGGTAGGGCAGAAACCTCGTGATGAAATCCCTTTCCCATCCACCCCCGCCCCCAGCCCCGTTTGTGTCGTCTAACCAAGTCTCCTTGGTCTCTGTTAAGGGCCAGCCTGACCCCTAGCTGGGCCGCTCTCGATGGGTAAGTTAGTGAGGAGGGAAAAAAAAAAAAAAAAAAAAAAAAGTCTTAATTAAAACAGGAAAAACATGAACCAAATAAATAAATAAAAGAAATCAGAAAAAATAAAGATATAGAAAAAATAAAATAAAATATTAAAAAAAGAAGAAGAAAATAAAGAAGAAAATAAACTAGGAATATGACAAATGTTCCAGGTACCATCTCACACCTGGGATCTTCAGTTCAGCCAATCGCACCTCACTGTGTACTGTATCTAGTCAACCGCCGGTCCAATCAGAATGAGCCCTCCCTGCTAGGCGCTGTGCAATTGGTGGGGGGTTGGGTTGGCAAAAAAGGTGGGCGCACGGCGTGGTAGTCAGCACGGCACTGCCAGAGTCCTCCCAGGGGCGCAGGGGGGGCGGGAGGGAAACGTGTGGGGGGACGCTGCCCAGTTTCCATGATGTCAAGACAGTTCACTGGCGGTGGCCAGGCTCAGCGAGGGACAGAGGGGGAAAAGGGGCAGAGACATCAGTCCTGGCCCTGTAGGGACATCATCTTGCAGTCCCTGATGAGATGGCCTGTGAGTAGCAGGAATGATCCTTGCCTTTTATCGTGAGAGGCAGGCAGGACCCATGTCCACCAGTGGCAAGCTGCAGCAATACCACCACCCAATACTTGGAATCCAGGTGATGACTCCAGAGTCCCTTTCTCCTCTGCCTGTAACTGGGGAGGGGGTCCTCTCACCGAGTGGGATCATGGAGCCTCTGATGAAGGTAGCCTGGGGGTAGTAGGTGAATATCCCCCGGACCTGGCACACATTCAGCAGCAAGGTCAGAATACTTCTCTTCGGAGAGTTGTGGCTGGCATCTCCTCAGGGACTCCAGCTGAGACAGTGGTTCCAGTCAGGTGGATGAAATGAGTCCCTGCCTCCAGGGATGGAGGAGAAGTTGGAGCAACCAACATGCTGCCCTTCACCATGGACAACAGGGACCAAAGGAAAGTCCATCTGATGAGCAAGTGGTGATACATGGGCTGGGCTGTCATCAGCATTAAATCCCCAGGGGCTCAGACCCTAGACTCCTCTGCACGGTTCCTAGTCGTCACAGCTTAAGTAGAGGGTCCCACTCAGTGTTTTACAGCATGGCACTGCGATCACAAACTTTAGGAGGTCTTGGTGCCCTAGACGGGGATCCCAACAGTCTGTAGCAAACAAGGCAACCCACAGTCCTCAAAAGGGCAAGGGCATGTGGGCAGGCGCCCCAGCACTGGCACAAGCTCTTCTTGGGGTGTCCCAAGTAGGGAGATGATGCAAGTCCACCCCTTTCCAAATGTTTTTTGCTTGCTCAATACAAGTCTCTCCAGAACAGTGTTCTTCTTGGCCCCCTGATGTAAGCGAGACAGGGAGGCAAAAGGGGGCCCATCACAGGAGCCCATATACATGCCCCCCTCTGGCCAAGACACCTGGATAGCAGACTTGGCTCTGATTGGGCAGCTCAGTAGCAGCGGGTGGGTCCAGAGGAAGAGGCGGCATCAGCGATTGGCCAGTTGGGCAGGGTTATATTTTACGGGCGGATTACCGTACATGAGGTACTTGGACAAAGTTTTACGGGGAAGAAGGACCTTGTAATAAATAATATTCTGCACATCAAATCACTTTCACCGGCCCCCACCCCCGCAACACACACCAGAAAAAGGCTACACACACAACAGTCCCTCCCACCCTGTTACCCGCTCCTAAACCCAGCTCATTCTTTCTCAATTACTTTAAGAGCCAAGAAGACTTCGCTGGCTCTGATGGGGGAAGCCCCCTGAATTGGGTGCAGGACACAAGATAACATATGCCAAAAAAGGAGGTAGAGGGGTCACAGATAACTGAGAAGGGGCCTTCTGGATCACAAGTGCTGGCTTCTAAGTAGCTACATCTCTGCAATGAGACCACTGGGGGGCAGAGGAGGAACAAAAATTTCTCAGCATGGCTGGTCTTGTGAGAACCATCAATGTCCACTAGATGGCGTTGGGCTCCATCAGGCTTTTAAAAAGGAGGGAAAGCTAAAGGAGTTACCACCAGAAGCTTGGGAAGACAGCAGGAAAAGCTGAACATAAATCTTAGATAAAGGGCCATTATCAGACTTTCCAGTTCGTTACAAACATCTAGAATCTGGGCACTACTTCCCCAACAAGGAAAGGAAAATGAATGACCCCTGTCCCCATCACAAGAGGTCTCCCTTGCTAAACCAGCGAATTCTCCCTTGGCCCTATTCTGATCCAAGTCCCTGCCTCATCTTTCCTTTAAGTTAACCCACTGTGTAAGAGGGATCACTAGAGTGGTCTACTCTTTCCCTTAGGTCCATTCCTGCCCACCCACCCCAACAGGTGGCTTGGATGTTTACCTCTTTCTTCTCCTCATCTTCAACACTGCCCTCCGGGCGGTCATCATTGCTGACTTGGTCTGCAATAGGCATGGGAGGTTCTGGAACATCATTTTCAGGTCTGTTTTCACTTGTGTCCATGGTCACTTCCTCCTTCTCCTCACTGACAGGAGGGGGGGAGTGGTGGTGGGGGGGGGGCGCAGAAAAGAACCAAGGGGGAAGAGAGAGCAAGATGTTAGTTACTGGGTCAGGAAACCCCCATGCCTCCTCACTTGGGTGGGATTAGGAGGGCTGCTTTTCTGATCAAGGTTAGAGACCTTGTCCCAGTGGGAAAAGTGGGAAACAGATTTTCCTTGGGGAAAGAGCGTGGATCACAGCAACCACATCCACCCATTGCCCAGATGAGTTAAAGTTGTCATTTGCGGGGTTAGGACTGCAACTATTCTCAGGTAGTAACTCACCAGAGTACTCTTATATGAAGGGAGAAAAACCCTCCTCTGAAAATAGTCCCACGAAAGTGACTGTGATTTACCCACAACCCTGTGGCCTCAGTCTCCCTGGCCACACGCACCTTTATATAGCAAAATTGCATAAAAAACGAAGGGAAGCCTGATTCCCTTAAAAAGACAAGAAATGGCCACGGCTTTGGCAAAAAAGCCTGACCTGTGTTTAATCAACTGCTTAATAAGTAAAGGCCTGCTGACCCTCAGGATCTGGAGACACCAGCATGGAGAAAATGGTGGGGGTGGGGGCTGCAGGGAAGCAGGCCTGGTGAAGGTTCAAGCTTCAAGGACCCTCTCTCATTCAAAAGGAAAAATTAAAACTGCTGAATTGAGTATGAGAGCTCAGAGAAGATTAGGGCCACTTTTACCTGCTCAGAGGTGTAGAAACTGTTCCTACATTCGGCTTTCACCCAGTTTCTCCCACTCCCTCATTCCAAGAGATAAAGAGAGCAGGCCTCCTAGTCAGGACACACCCTCCCCCACACAGGCAGCTTCCCCCACGAACACCAAACCCACTCTCCCACTCTTAATCTCTCAAGTTAGCTCCCATTTCAGGCAAAGAATCCCAGAGATTCACTTCAGATAAACTATCTTTCCACCTTTGATTTCTGTCTTCATCTCCAACTTCTATGTCAAATCTCACCCCCTCTACCATCCAAACACCAAGCAAAAAAAATCAAATAAAGATGATCAGAGGCCTAAGGCTCAGGAGAGGGGAAACCAAGCCTTCCAGGCCGATAATCACCACCAGAAAAGTCAGCATTCCCAACAGGCTGACTGACACTCAGAGGTCAGAAGAACCTCCCTAGAGCAGTCAAGGAGGGATGCACTAGGGGGTTAGGGGGAGGGGAAAATCGGAACTGGGCCCCCAGCTAACAGGCCCCCACAGAAACACGAGATTGAACTGCTTACATCTAGAGAAAAGACTTATAAAAAAAAATATCTATTTCCCATATAGAAAGGGCAAATGGGGCCAATTAGAAACTGGGCAGGAAGGACAAAGGGGGAAAGCAGAATGACTGAAAACAAACCAAAACGAAAGACGGAATGAAAGCCATGAGGAAGAGAAGGAAGATGAGGCGAGCTAGAGCGGTGGGGAAAAGGCATACATGGAAATGTGAAGCTCTCACCCTTCTTTGCTTTCTGATAACATGATTTTTTTTCTCCCCCTGGAAGTGCTGTTTATCCCTTTCTGGAATGGAAGAAATAACAAAAACCAAACAAAAAAAATCCTAAAAAAAATAAAGAAAAAAAAAGCACACCTTCCTTGTCCCAAGATCCCACCACCTCCTCCCCAGCCACCCGATCCAGAGAGAGAAAATTGAGATGTAGCAACCGGGGATCCAAAAAATGGTAAATGGAAGGGGAGGTGGTGGTGGTGCGGGGAGGCTAAAACAGATCTGGCTTTTAAGAGATAAGCGTTAAGTCCTCACGGCAAACCCCGAGTTCGGCTGGATTGGTCTCTCTGGAGAAGGAGGAAGAGGGCCAGGCTGCTGGTAGTGGCTGGCTCTATTGTATTGGCGGAGCGGCAGCGATCAGCCGGAGACATGCAGGGGAGCCATCTTGCCACTTACCCAGCAGCCCGTGTGTGCGGATGGGGGAGGGCCTTGCTGCAGCAGGGGAGGGGAAAGAAAAGAGGGAGGGAGCTGAGTGAGCAAGGTTCTTATCCTTTGGCAGGCCACAGGGAGCTGACTGCCGGCTCCAGAGGCCTGGCCTTCTTTTCTCAGGTTACAGCAGCTACAGAGGCTTAACCCCGGAGGGCTGGGGTGCTCCCTCCTGGTCTTCCCAGGAGGCAGGGGAGGGGGCTGGGTGTAGGACATGTAAAGTTACAGCTGCTTGATTGGAAGATTCCAGAGAATAGAAGGCAGGCAAACAGTAGAGGTGGGAGTGAAAAAAGATTAAATAAAAGAACGATAAAACCCAAGTTGAAAAGTGATTAAAGAAGGATGGTAATGAAAGCTGGATACAGGGTAGGGCATGAGCAATGTTTTATGTGCCTACCACCCTCTATCCAGTAATCTAGGCATGGAACACTGAAACCAGACCAACCAGTCAGATGCTGCAGGTAGGGAGGTGGGATGGGAATTGTCACTATCCAATCACTACAGTAACTGGCTGCTCACCCCGGCAATGACCACGTGTTACTACTCCCAACATGTCCTTTTCCCAGGGATGGCGGAGGGAAGTGGATAAGCAAGGAGAGTTCTTTTTTCAATTACCAGTAGAAGCGGGGCGGGGGTGGTGTCTCTGAAGAGATGACAGACAACTTTGTTTTATAGAGTCTTTAATAAGGTCACCCTGCCCCAAGGTCCACTGGGGCCAGAAAAAGAAAGGATAAACAGGGCAAGGGGACCTTGGGTAGCTGAAGCTTGAAGGCCACTTCTTGAAGCAAGGGCTCCAAGGTGAGGCTCTAAAGCAGATAAGACAGTGAAGTGAGAGTGCTGCTATAAGGGGCGGGGGAGATCAGCTGGGCAGAAAGCGATTGGGAACTAAGCAGAAAATAGTCACCATGGGAATCTTCACTAGACCAAAGTGGGAAACATGCTAATAATTCAAAAAGTGCTCAGTAGATACTCAAAATGCTTATTTGCTGACTGCAGAGATGTTCCTTTTGTATCGTAGTGGCAGAAGTTTACACTAAGACAAACTTCTGAGAACCAAAGCTCAGTGTCTTGCGTAACATTTGAGTTTTTAGCTAGGAATGAAAATTTCTCCTGGCTGCTTAAAATCTTACACTTACAATGCCAGCTGCATGCTAAAGTGGCCATATTTATACATTACTTTAAATGTTTCCTTTCACATAGTGGTCCCTGTCTGCTCAGGGTAAGAGTGAAGCCTTTGGAGTCAGACTGGCCAGCCCCACTCTGTTGAAAGTTGTGTGATAGTAGGCAAGTTCCTGGTTCTGTGTATCTGTTTTGTAATCTGCAAAGTGGGCATAATAACAATACCTACTTCATGGAACAGTGTAACAAGTGTTAGCTTCTAAGAGTCTGGCTTGGAGGACACCCCAAGTGAAGGTACAGGTATATGTAAAATACATGCACACTTAATACGCCATTATCTCATTTGATGTCACCTCTGGGGCTTTGAGTTTCCTCAAAAGAGTAGACTGCTTGTTCTCCGAGGCAAAGCCATTTGGTGACTGGCATGACAGGTTTTCAGCAATGCCCTTATCACTCTGTATAATAACTGCTACTTTACCTGCCCCCCATCTCCACCTTGCATAATTCCTCAAGGATAGGGATTGCATCTCTTGGCCCCCTAGCCCAGGGCTTAACACAAAGTAATGTTCCCTATTTCTGAATTAGGGTGTCACTGTGGGTACCAAGTGGACACTTACTAAATGTTTGCTAACCTGAAAGTTTTCTTTTTGAAAAAAAATTTTTTTGGCCGGGCATGGTGGCTCACGCCTGTAATCCCAGCACTTTGGGATTTGGGAGGCTGAGGTGGGTGGATTACCAGCCTGACCAACATGGAGAAATCCCGTCTCTACTAAAAATACAACATTAATGAGGCGTGGCAGCGCATGCCTGTAATCCCAGCTACTCGGGAGGCTGAAGCAGGAGAATCGCTTGAACCCAGGATGCAGAGGTTGTGGTGAGCCGAGATCGTGCCATTACACTCCAGCCTGGGCAACAAGAGCAAAACTCCGTCTCAAAAAGAAGAAAAAAAATTTTAATAGAATCCCCCAAAGAATGTTACACCACAGAAAATGCTACCTTCGGCCATCCTCAAATAAAATGCTCCGTTTATCCACTGTCCTAAAATACTCTCAGCTGCTAATATGCCTCTCCAGAAGTGGTTGATTTTGAGAGATTTTGTTATTGAAAATTCCTTTTTTTTTTTTGAGACAGAGTCTCACTCTGTCACCCAGGCTAGAGTGCAGTGGAACGATCTCCGCTCACTGCAAGCTCCGCCTCCCGGGTTCACGCCATTCTCCTCTCTCAGCCTCCTGAGTAGCTGGGACTACAGGTGCCCGCCACCACACCAGGCTAATTTTTTGTATTTTTAGTAGAGACGGGGTTTTACTATATCAGCCAGGATGGTCTTGATCTCCTGACCTCGTGATCCGCCCGCCTTGGCCTCCCAAAGTGCTGGGATTACAGGCATGAGCCACCATGCCCAGCCAAAAATTCCTTTTTTTAAGAATAAGAATCTTACCACGCTCTCCTTTACCCTCTGAAGACACAGGAGGTGTGTGTTTTCTATTTCCCCATGATCTAGTCTGTGGGACCCAAGAATTCCAAACATTTTATTTTCAGACAATAATCAGGGCCGGGCGTGGTGGCTCACACCTGTAATATCAACACTTTGGGAGGCTGAGGCAGGAGGACTGCCTGAGGCCAGGAGTTTGAGACCAGCCTGGCCAACATGGTGAAACTCAATCTCTATTAAAAATACAAAAATTAGCTGGGTGTGACAGCCTGCGTCTGTAGTCCCAGCTACTCAGGAGGCTGAGGCATGATAATTGCTTGAACCCAGGAGGTGGAGGTTGCAGTGAGCAGAGATTGGGCCACTGCACTCCAGCCTGAGTGACAGAGTGACTCTGTCTCCAAAAAAAAAAAAAAAAAGAAAAAGAAAAAAGATAGAGGAATCCTTGAAACTGTCCCCCGCAAATGAATGGACTCTACCTACTTGCAGGACTAGTACCAAAGCCTTGATAACTATGTGTCAGAGCCCAACACAGCTTAACAGTCTGTGAAATTGCACAGAATCAGCAGTGGGGATATCTACCCATAATTAAACAGTACACAAAGCAGCCCAGAAGAAAACAATATGACTATTTGGAGGCTAATAATACCATATAACAATTCATATGTGAATATGAGATTCAGAGAAGCTAATGGAAAGGGAAATTCCTATAGCCATATATGTTGAAATTTTAGTTATTATAGAAAACTCATGAAGAGCTGAAAAACTGATGTGAACATTTAGTAAGAAACAGTGGGACTAGATACCCTCAGGAGCATACTGGTCCCAAGATAACCAAGAACAGTATGATTTTGGGGTATATTCCTTAGATAATTTCTCAGTGGAGCAAACTCTATTGATGACAACAAATTCTGCTTTTTAATGCATCATTTGGGATATTGGCATTGTATATCCCCTGAGGAGTATCAATTACACCATCATATTGGCTTAAAGAACCCTTACCTTCCTCCTACACAGGCAGAAGGACAAATATGCATTGTACCAAGAACCTAAAGCTGCTACTTCCTGCTAGGTCTGTGAATATACAGGAAGCTTGTATCGAGAGAAATCCAGGTCTGAATTAACTACAGCTGAATGATACAGCTGCCCACACAAACAAATCCCCTCTTTCCTTTCTTCCTCTGTTTTTTTTTTAAGTAAAAAGAGAATACCACTATTTTCTGCTATATAGGGACATTTTTGTTATATCCACAGGAGGCAGAAGACCAGAGTTTTGAACAGGGCTCAAGTGAAACAGGACTGAGGACCCTCAATTTCCTGCTCCAAGCAATGAAAAAGACACCTTACCTCATAAATTTAGAATTCCTCAGGCACAATCAGAATCAGAATGGATTTAACCAAACACAGCAAAAAAGTTAGTCAATCTCTTCCAAGTGGTGACAGGTCCTTGAAGTCTAATTTTTTTTTTTTTTT
>NW_012104032.1:950321-957115 GCF_000951045.1 Mandrillus leucophaeus
AGTAGCTGGGATTACAGGCATGTGCACCATGCCCGGCTAATTTTGTATTTTTAGTACAGAGGGGGGTTTCACCATATTGGTCAGGCTGGTCTCGAATTCCTGACCTCAGGTGATCCACCTGCCTTGGCCTCCCAAAGTGCTGGGATTACAGGCAAGAGTCACCACGCCTGGCCACACCATAAATGGTCTTTTCCATTTAGCATTGTTGATTCTGCTTTCAAAATTGGCCAGGGCTCTAGAGGGCTGCCAGGCTGCACACTTAACACTCTGGAAGGGTGAGAGACCAGGAAGGGTGTTGTTAATCAGTTGTGGTAGGGCCTCCAGAAATGTACGCAACCTTCTCAAAGGTTTACCAGATCCAATGCCTATGGGTTTAGGCCTTTGGGCATCCCATTTTGTTAGGATGTTGAACAAACCATCTGGTAAGCAGGTAGAAGGAAAGCAGGTATGAGTGATGTGTGTGAACTGCTCCTCAGTGAAAACTGCATTTCCCTTCTATACACTACTCCACTGAAGCTAGCCTAGGCAACAACGGACAATCTCAATATTTGCCCAAGATGCCACCTGCCCATCACCTTATTAGAATCAATGTGACTAAATTATCTCAGTCATAAAATGAAGATCAAAACCACCTTTACCTGGAGTGAGGGGACAGGAAACTCTATGACTCCAAGCTTCATGAGCCCTGGACTTGCATGGGAATGTCCAGAAAAAAAGCTGCTTCAAAACAAAATAAAATGCCTTTCTGTTGCTAGGATCTCATACACCCACAGAATTTTAAGGCTAGCAAAGAGCTTTTCAGAAAATCACTTTCTTCCCAAGGTGCACAGGAAGCAGTTCCTCAGGCCCGATTAGTAGCAGGCTGTCAATACCCACTTCAAAACTGCCATTTCACAAAGGACATGCTTTTGTAAAATGGAATGTAAAATGTACCTCCATGGAATTGGGAGGAGGTGGGCAGGTATTATGTCTGGTTGAGGGATATGGAAGAGAAAATGTCACCCCATTTCCTCATCGATGATGTAGCTGGGGAATCCTGAACACCTTCCAGAATCCGCTGAGTTTTCACTTTATGGTCCTAGAAGAAAAACCCTTTTCCAAAAGGATAATGTACCCATTCCAGAAGGGGAAAAACAAAAAAATTTCAAAGGAAGTAGAGTGAACTTTTGGCTGCCAAACAAAAAATGTTAACAGCCACAAGATGGCAGCAGAGGTAAGACTATCAGAATGGACAAGGATATACCCCCAGCAAGAGTATACCCCCAGGCAAAAGCTATATAGTAAGGTCTAAGGTCTATAAAACTATCATTAAAGTCACAAGCAAATGAGATAAATCATGTCACCTGCCCACTACTCTCCAAAAGTCAGAGTTAAAGTACAGTTTGAAGCTCTCAGAAGAGTATAAATTATTAGACAATTACATATAGGGGAAAATCATACTGGTAGCATGAGTGTTAATATGGCATAAAAACAAGTATAGAATAACTTCAGGCTAACAATATACACAGGACATTCTACAAAGCAGTTCAGGGTTCCTGATGTCTAAAAGCTAGGCAATCTTATTCCCATAAGCTTTCATTTTTTCATTTCCCATGAGACTTTGAAGCCAGGAATTCTGGCTCATTGGCGGCTTAATTTATAATACCTATCTCAGAAGAATGAATGACATACCTATTTAATTACAAATTTAACTTGATATGAGTATTTCTCTAGGACTTAATATAAGGATTTTAAAAACTCACATTAATTGTATAAATCTTAAGTTCAATCAAATGGTCTTAAGGGCCCAGGAATAAACTTCTGACTTGAAAGGAACTTCGTAATTTGCTGTACTGTATGCTGTTCAGAACTAGGATAGCTTAATGACAGGTAGTAACTAGGGAAAAAGCACAAACTAAAAAATAGCACCCAGCTGTGCTGTTCTTTATTAAGACCCTCAAAATCCTTTATTAAACTGGGTTCCTAGGTAAATGTGAGTTAAAGGTTAAGATACCCTGAGTCAATTCCTTTACATGGTTTTGAGTGTGGAAGCAGAAGCTTCTATTGCCTGAACCTTAAAGGAGTTGACTATTTTGGCTGGATGATCCCAGGTGAGTTTTCCTTGTGCCCTGATGACCACTTTTCAGGTTACCTTAAAGGTGGTGACTCCCAACATAGTAACTGAAGTCTATCTAGCCTTTGTCCAGATAAAGCTCTGCCTTTATGTTTTAAAAGGAAACTAGGACTGCTTAGTCAAAGAACCCTAGGGAGCAAAGAACTATCGCACACTCATAGTTCCTTGTTATACCCCGGTCGAGATATATCACTTACACAGTGTGATGAATTCTTTCTGATTCTGGCAGATGAGAGGTCTGAGTCTCTGAGGTTTGGGGCTGTGTGGCAGCTGGTGGCTCTGCCTCTTCAGCTTCACACTTCTTTGGGCTCCCCTGTCAGGAGATAGCAAAAACAAACAGCAAAATATTTAAATCTGCTTAGCTCCTTTTCTTCTACCAGGAGCCTGAAAAAGGTAGGGCAGGACATACACAGTACCAGCTCTACACACAGCCCTCTGTATATTTCATTTCATTTTAGAATAAGGAATGGAACACGGCTTAAAAATAGGTACTTCAAGAATATTTATGCCAGCAATCATTTTATCAGAATTTCTAATTTTTTTCCTTTTCCTCAGTGATCCTTGTTCTGACAGATTTCTTTTTTGAGAGAACTAAGAAAAGGCTCCTTCCTTTTGGCAGATAAGAGGAGGAGTTATGAGGAAGAATTGACCATGGGGGCCCTGGAGATAACCCTGATGCTCAGCCTCATGTAGAACTTCCACGAACTAGGGAGCTGGAAATGAGTTAAGAAGGATTAACAGGTATCCACTACATTGCTACTGAACCTTGTCCAGACTTAACTTTTTAGTTTTATAGCAAAGACAAGAGGGAAGATCTTGTTTAATCCTCCATCTCTGTGTAGGGAGAGGTCACAATAGCCTACCCGCTCAGGCTGTAACCTCTGGGTCACACGCTTTTCAGCTGGTTCAGGCTGACTCAGACGCCTTGCTTGGACAGAGGATGAGGAGGTGGAAGTCCCCTCCTTTGGCTCACGGACCTGTAGTTGTGGCACTGGTGGAGTTGCAACCTCCTGACCAGAAGAGGGATCTTTGGTTTCAGTATAGCTGGTGCTGCTATCCCTGGAGACTCCAGGGCTCAGAGACTAAAATAAAATGAAACACGTAAAAAGGAAAATTATTGTATATGGTATATATTCAGTAGATTGCTGAGTTTTCCAGTTTCCATGAACCAAACTTTATACTCTGGACCTTTCTGTCTGCATTTACTCCCATTTTGTCTGTGTTTATTCCCATTTAGTGATCTCCTTGACCACTTATTTAACAAATTACTAAGTTTTAACTAGATGCTAGATCCTGGAACACACACGTAAAAGGGCAAGCCCATACCCTCAAGTAGTTTACATCTAGTGAAGGAGATGAGTATGTAAATTGAACATTCTATCAAAGGGACTCAAAATGAACAAGAACCCCATTTTAGGAATCAATTAATTGAAAATTCGATTCTGAAATGAAGAGAAAAGTAATCAGTGAAGGAGACTAAAGGAGGCTTTTCCTATTTCTTTCAGAAATCATGACCGGTCCTCCAGGGGCTGAAATGAAAACTACTGGAATATGACAGAACATTAGTACACCTAGGATTCTCTCATACTCACTTTTCTGCTGTTGCTTGATGCTGAACGAGAACGTGAACGTGACCTTGATCTGGACTCTGATGTTGATCTGGAGCCCATCTTGGGTCTACCACGAGGGTTGGCATGAGTACGTGCCTGGGCTACATCTCTCTGCGTGGATCTGAGCGGCGAATGAGACCGAGAACCTGAACTGTCAGGAGAGCGAGATCTTGATCTAGAACTGGAGGAGGAAGATGACGAGGACCGGCTAGAGGATGAATCAGCTGACTGTTTCAATCTGTGGCTTGGGAGAAGGGTATGAGAAGCTCTTCTGCCTTCCTTCTGTTCCAAAGATGGCTGTTTCAGACATTCTTCAGTGATTCCTTTGGCCAGTGCTAACTCCTCAATTTTTAGAGGGTGTGGCTGAGCAGATTTGTCTGACTCAGGTTCAAGATCCTTCTGGGCTGAGTAGTCAGCTAGTGTGCTTTTTTGAACCAGAGGTAGGACACTCTCCTCTGGCACTTTCTCTGCTGGAGATTCTGCTTTGGTGTCTGCAGGACTTGACAAAGGAGACAGGCCTCCTACCAACTGGACAGTATGCTGAGATACTAATAGCTCCCTGGTCTCAGCATCTGTATTAGGAGGAGATAACTGAATGAGGACAGGGGGGGCTGGGCCTTCCATGGGCTCTATTTCTTCTTCGCTACGGAGTTGTATATGAGGTGGTGGTGAAGATGCTTCCTTGGTAAGTAAAGGTGGAGGAGTCTCCTCCTCGCTGGCAGTTTGCTCTGGTTGCACTACAAGTGGGGCCTTCTTTAGATCTTCAGTCAGTCGAGGAGGGGAAGGAGACTTCGATTTTTCCTTTAAGCCTTGTGCAGATTTTATTTCTCTTTCTTCCTCCTCAAGGGGAGATGTTTTCATTTCCTTCTCCTGCTGCTGTCTGGCCAGATGACTTTTTCTAGCCTCTTCCTGGGATCTTGTAACTCTCCCTCCTCTCTCTAACACCTCCTGTTCCTGGGATCTTGTTTTGGGTCTCTCATCCATCATCTCCTCTGGTTTTACTCTAGGCATCTCTTCCCCTTCTTCCTTAAACTCTTTCAGGATTGGTGCCTCCCTAGATTTTTGTCCCTCATCATCATCTTCCTCTTCTTCATCTTCTTCTTCCTCCTCCTCCTCCTCCTCCTCTTCCTCCTCTGTTTTCAAATTTCGTTCCGCTCTGACCCTTAGGTTTCTGGAAGGTGTTTCTTGATCCTCTTCCTCCTCACCAGGCTGGCTGCCCTCAGAGAGTTTAGCTGCTCTTGCCTGAAAGAACAGATATACAATGGCTCCAAATGTATTTGCTCACAATCAACAGAGGAGAGAAAGTATCTAATGAGACATCCCTAGGAAGGAGAAATTCAATGATACATACTTTCAGCAACAGAAACAGGAGTGACAGGAGATAATCATGACTAACTGTGGCACTTAGGGGAATCAAAATAGAGTGACCAAAAGAAGTACAATAATGAAGCTACTTCTATGTAGTTTAAATTTTAGCTTCAAGCACCCTTTTTTTTTTTCCAGTAAAATATTAGCAGAGCATCTAGAAAGTAGAAGGGTGGATAGGGGGCTGAGGAGAACTAACCTACTATCAATTAATATGATTATCTTTTTATCATTTTGGTATATTTCTTTTTATTCTTTCCTCTAATCATTTCCTTTGTACAGTCATAATTACACTACACATAACACTTTTGTATTCTGCCCACTTAGTATTGTATCATATAACTTTAAGGCTTTAATTGAATGGTTAATTATGTCATATCTTGTCTAATAATGTGCTTTAAGAATACAGAGCAGCCTGCTAACTTTCAAATTTAAACTTTGTAAAAATATTCACTTAGAAATCTGAAAGGCAGAGCAGATCTAAATAAAAAACAAAACGAACAACAAAAAGATGACAAAGAGAAGGAAGATGACTACAAAGAAATCTAGAGGCCAGGCAGTGGCTCACGCTTGTAATCCCAACCCTTTGGGAGGCTGAGGTGGAAGGATTGCTTAAGCCTAGGAGGTCGAGGCTGTAGTGAGCTGTGATTGCACCACTGCACTCAGGCCTAGGCAACAGAGCCAGACTCTGTCCCAAAAAAGAAAAACAAAACCCCTAAATGTAGAGACATACGAACTCGAAAAAAGTTTGAGGAGGAAAAGAAGATATCCAAAGCATTACAAAAGAGGTGATGCTTTAGGAGGTATCTGAGTTACCTGTCTGACCCTAGATGATCGTCTTTCTCCTTTCCTCGGTTTCTCATCATCAGAGTCACCTTTCTCTTCAGAAATTGAGGAGCTTTTTCCTATTGAATGAAAAAGAATCAAGTTAGATTCATGAAGTGAAGACTCATTCATGGCTTTTTAAAAATCAGACTTTCTAATATCCAACCAATTATAGCATATGAACCTACCAAGACTTATCTGTATCAATTTCTTTGACTTCATGCTAAAGAAAAGACTACATAAGGCCCCAAGATCAGGGTCTTATTGGTAATTCTTGGTGTGCATGTCTAGTATATTTTCAACACCTCAAAGCCAATTCACAGATGATAAATAACTCAAATAAATGTAAAATAATTTCCAGGGGCTTCAAATTGTCTAGCAGGGATGTACAAATACAAAGTGTACTTATATAAGTATTCTACAAAGTGTTCTTACTCTGAATAAAGTTTAAGACTTCATTATGTTCTGTATCCATTTTTTTGGATTGCCTATTACTACTACTTCCTAATTTCAACCAAAATATTATGATTAAATATACGAATTTGCACAATAACAAACTCAAGAAATAAATACTTAGAGGAATGTTTTTCAGCACCCTGAAGTTCCCAGAAATTACTTCAAGCCAACTGGATGGGATTTCAGAATTGGGTCCTCTCTATTAGGTTTTATGTATTAGAGCTCAAGATAAGATTTTTTTTTTTTTTTTTTTGAGATGGAGTCTCACTCTGTTGCCCAGGCTGGATGCAGTGGTGCAATCTTGCCTCACTGCAACCTCTGCCTCCTGGCTTCAAACCATTCTCACGTCTCAGCCTCCCAAGCAGCTGGGATTATAGGTGCCCACCACCATGCCTGGCTAATTTTTGTATTTTTAGTAGAGATGG
>NW_012104032.1:957165-1022370 GCF_000951045.1 Mandrillus leucophaeus
CAAGCTCTGCCTCCCGGGTTCACACCATTCTCCTGCCTCAGCCTCCCAAGTAGCTGGGACTACAGGTGCCTGCCACTACAACTGGCTAATTTTTTGTATTTTTAGGAAAGACGGGGTTTCACCATGTTAGCCAGGATGGTCTCGATCTCCTGACCTCGTGACCTGCCTGCCTCGGCCTCCTAAAGTGCTGCGATTACAGAAGTAAGCCACCGTGCCCAGCCAAGATGGGGTTTCACCCTGTTGGACAGGCTGGTCTCAAACTCCTAACCTCAAGTGATCCGTCCGCCTTGGCCTCCCAAAGCGCTGGAATTACAGGCATGAGCTCACATGTTTTTCTTTTTTCTTTTTTTGAGACAGAGTTTTGCTCTCGTTGCCCAGGATGGAGTGCAAAGGCATGATCTTGGCTCACTGCAACCTCTGCCTCCCGGGTTCAAGCGATTCTTCTGCTTCAGCCTACTGGGCAACTGGGACTGCAAGCACATGCCACAACACCTGGCTGATTTTGGTATTTTTTGCAAAGACGGAGTTTCATCATGTTGCCTAGGCCAGTCACGAACTCCTGGGCTCAGCAATTCACCCGCCTTGGCCTCCCAAAGTTCTGGAATTATAGGTGTGAGCCACCGCACCCAGACTAGGTGAGGTTTTTTTTTTTTTTGTTTGTTTGTTTGTTTTTTGTTTTTAAGGGAAAAAAGTTCTATTAAAAGAAAGCTTGGAAACCACCAATCTAGGTTATCCTGAACAATTATATCCTGAACAATTAATCTATGTAACACTGAAAGAAAGTTTCGCTCAGATTCCATGAAGGAAGGTAACTGGGTAAATTACTTAAGTAATTCGAGTCTCAATATCTTTCTTTTTAGACAGCGTTTTGCTTTGTCACCCAGGTTGGAGTGCAGTGGCATGATCATGGCTCACTGCAGCCTCAGCCTCCAGGGCTCAAGTAATCCTCCCACCCTGGTCTTCCCAAAGTGCTGAGATTAAGGTATAAACCACTGTGCCCGAGTCTCAAATGTCGTGACTGAGAAAAAGGAGGGGCTGCACTAGATGATTTCTAAATTTCCTACCAGAATTAAGATCAACTAGGCAGCTGGGGACGGTGGGTCACGCCGGTAATACCAGCACTTGGGGAGGCTGAGGCGGGTGGATCACGAAGTCAGGAGATTGAGACCATCTTAACACGGTGAAACTCCGTCTCTACTAAAAATACAAAAAATTAGCCGGGTGTGGTGGCAGACGCCTGTAGTCTCAGCCACTCGGGAGGCTGAGGCAGGAGAATGGTGTGAACCCGGGAGGCGGAGCTTGCAGTGAGCCAAGATTGCGTCACTGCACTCCAGCCTGGGCGACAGAGCAAGACTCCATCTCAAAGAAGAAAAAAAAAAAAAGATCAACTATGTAGAGTAGCAATGCTAATAACAATGAGAACCAGTTTAGAAAATAGCAGGAAGATAATTATATTCCAGATATTTAATCAACTAGATTGGACTCAATTTTAATACAGTACAAAAGGTTTAAATGATCCACAAAATCATGTTCTATAGTAATAGCGCAAATAAAGCAGGTTGTATGCAGCTCTAATCCCAGATCTTCTTTTTTTTTTTTTTTTTTTTTTAAGACGGAGTCTTGCTTGTCGCCCAGGCTGGAGTGCAATGGCACAAGCAATGGCACGATTTCGGTTCACTGCAACCTCTGCCTCCTGGGTTCAAGCGATTCTCCTGTCTCAGCTTCCTGAGTAACTGGGATTACAGGCGCCCACCACCATGCCCAGCTAATTTTTGTATTTTTAGTAGAGACGGGGTTTTGCCATATTGGCCAGGCTGGTTTCGAACTCCCGACCTTGTGATCTGCCCACCTCGGCCTCCCAAAGTGCTGGGATTACAGATGTAAGCCACCATGCCCGGCTTTCTCTCTTATTTCTATATCCTTTCAATCTAAAATGAACTAGGCGAATGCTTCTGTAATAATAAGTAAAAAATCAAAATGAGGCTGGTCGTGGTGGCTCACGCCTGGAATCCCAGCATTTTGAGAGGTCGAGGTGGGTGGATCACGAGGTCAGGAGTACGACTAGCCTGGCCAATATGGTAAAACCCCGTCTGTACTAAAAATACAAAAAAAAAATTAGCTGGGTGTGGTGGCGCACGCCTGTAGTCCCAGCTACTCAGGGGGCTGAGGCAGAAGAATCGCTCGAACCTGGGAGGCAAGGTTGCAGTGAGCTGAGATGGTGCTACTGCACTCCAGCCTGGGCGACAGAGCGAGACTCCATCTCAAAAAAAAAAACAAAAACAAAATGAAACTAATGAAATCAATTAGAAGACTACACATATTTTGTAAAACTTTACTTCATGATCATTTGATTAAAAGGACCTCTGAGTATATACCATTTCATATCTGGGTAAGTGAAGAAAGATTTGTGTTATGGTTGTTCATACAGGATATATGATTAAGATACATAGTAACAGGTCAGACTCTTTAGCAAACATTTGAAGTTATCTGTAAGACAGTAGTGCAGTGAAATGAAATAATCATTTCATAATTCAGTGATCTGAAATAGGCTAAATTATGAGTAAAACCAAAATAAAAAGTTTTCATAAATGTTAGGCAAAGTTCCTTCGCAAGTATCAATGAAAGAAGCTAATTTATCACACACACACCAAAAAAAAAAAAAAAAAAAAAAAAGGCATGTACAAGGTTGGTCAGAGATAAACGTGTTAAAGTCAAGGCTGGGTGCAGTGGCTCACGCCTGTAATCCCAGCACTTTGGGAGGCTGAGGTGGGCGGATCACGAGGTCAGGAGATCGAGACCATGGTGAAATCCCTTCTCTACTAAAAATACAAAAAATTAGCCGGACATGGTGCCGGGCGCCAGTAGTCCCAGCTACCCGGGAGGCTGAGGCAGGGGAATCACGTGAACCCGGAAGGCGGAGCTTGCAGTGATCTGAGATCGTGCTAGTGCACTCCAGCCTGGGTGACAGAGCCAGACTCTGTCTCAAAAATAAAGAAAGTCAAATAACTGAGTTGCAATTTTAAAATTAGTATGTACAAGCAAAATAGCCTCTTTACCTACCTACTATGAACTGTATGCTATTTATTGGATTGTCATTTTTGATACTGTAAAACTGCAGTGATAGGATTTCTGGATGATTACTCCTCTGGAAGAACTCTTAGTAAGTCATCAAAGATATCTGAAGAAATGAGCAGGGCTGTTCAGAAAGTTTTGGTCACCACTGTTTTGCAATAAAAGTGAAAAATGGAGGGGTCTTAGAGATGAAACAAGAAATTAGTCAGCAATGCAAAATATAAAGAGATGAGGAATCTCTAATTCCTTGGAAAGAGCTGATGTGATGCAGACAAACTTCTGAGAAAGGTTATACCTTCTATTACAAGAACATGGCCACAATGAATGTCTTAGGCCAGATGTTAGTAACCCATGTAGACAGTGAGCGCTTTAGCTAAGGGTGGAACCAATACTGATAACAGGCTAATAAATATATTTCAGGATTCGAAAAACAAGTCAGGGTAAATATTAGATTTCCAAGAGTCCAAAGCCAGAAGTCTTCACAGAAAGGAAAAGGCAGTTGCTAGACAATGCAGGATATATTAAAGTGCAGAATGTTTAAGGGTTATAGATGAAATAGTTCTTCATCCTAGAAAACAAAATACTGGGCAGGATTTGTGGGACCAAAGTAAGGTAGCCAGACATCGAAGAAAAGCCTGTGGCTAAAAGGTAACCTTAGGTGTGAATAAGAAGCAGGAATGAAGAGAATACAGACCTGGAAACAATAGCAAACCTAAATCTGACTCATGTTAGACCTGTAAGTAAGTTACATAGTGTTTCTCTACAATTTAAAAATCCAGGTTTTAACATGGAAAAAAAGGAATGAGGGGCATACTCTATAAGCCAAAGGCTAGCTAAAGTCACCTCTGTTAAAGAATCAATATTCTGAATATCCATTTTAAAATGTATTTTCTTAGTCTGAGCTGTTTTTGAAAAAATTAAGGACAGTAAGAATTTTTGTACACACAGTCATGATATGGAAGGAAATTCAAATAATTTCTGACTATGGTAGGTGGATAATGAGTCCCAACACCTTAGAAAAATCTGAAGAAGGTGATGGAGACATAAGAGGGAAAGTCAGACAGGATTTTATAAACCAATTATTTCTTTGAGACAGGGTTTCACTCTGTTGCCTGCCACCTTGATCTCTAGGGCCCAAGTAATCTTCCCACCTCATCCTCCCGAGTAGCTGGGACCACAGGCATGTGCCATCACAGGCAGCTAATGTTTTCTATTTTTTTGTACAGATAGGACTCGCTATGTTGCTCAGGCCAGAATCCTGGGAGAGCCTCCCACCTCAGCCTCCCAAAGTGCTAGGATCACAGATGTGAGACACCATACCTGTGCAAACCAATTCTTCCTTCCTATTTGGGATTTTGCCAATAGCACATAAATAGGAGGATGCTGGAATACAAACCAAAGATCTTGATAAATTGCAACACTGAAAAACTCTTCCTTCAGTTAGTCATTCATAAAATGAATTGGTCAACAGATCCACTCAGGGAGTTTTTAAAAAATGTAGTCCCAGGACTCCCATTCCTTGAGATTCTTTGGGTAGAGGCCAGGAACCCATATTCTTAAACATAATAATATTAAAACAAACAAACAAAAAATCCCCCTCAGGTTCCAAAAGTGTTTAGAAAAATGTTAGTAGGAAACTTAATCAAAATTTATTACTCAAGAAAGAACCCCAAAACATCCAAAGCTAACAAATAAGCTGCCACTGCAATGGCATACTGGCATATGGCAGACTGAGATACTACACCTGGAAGAATCTGATGTCTGGGCAAACACTAGGGTTAATGCTGATCCAACGAAGCACTGATAGAACTCCAAATGGCCACTCCGTTCAGGACCTTAACTAAATGTTGTACAACATCTACAATGGGATTCTTATCTAAGCCAAGATCAGAGGTAGGAAAGTTTATGGCATAAAGGACACTGAAGAGCATGTAAGGAAATGATGAGCAGTACTCTACAATTTACTACATCTATGCTTTTCAATTTATTTTTTACCCTTTTTTTTTTTTAAACCTCTGGGTTATTTTTTTTTTCCTCCATCAATTATTAGCCATGGGCAGGGTCTGACGACATAAAGCACTGAAAAGACTGGCTCCCCTTACTCTAAATCTTTGCTTTTGAAATCTATTTCAGAAATCATTTCTCATTTTCATTTCAAATTATATTAAGAACTGAGAGCCTCTTTTTTTTTTTTTTTTTTTTTAAAAGAGAGAGCTCCTTATCAAATCACGGTCCTATTAAGAAATTTCAATGGTTCCCCCATTACCTATAGAACTAAAAAAAAAAAAACCCTCATAGCCTTATTGGCCTGGCATTTAAAGCCCTCTGTATATCACCCTAATCTACCTTTTAATAGTCTACCTTGACAATAGTCTGCTATTCTCAAATGTGAAATACTCTACTCAGGCTAGTCTACTACCTCTCCTTTAAAAATACCATATTCATTCCTATGTCTCTGCCTTTGTTCCTTCCTAAAAATATCTTTTTGTATCTTCTCTGCCAAACCATTTCTAAGGCTCAGCTCAAATCCTATACCTCTTTATGAGGCTTTCTCTAATCACTGCAGTCCTCAGAGCTCTTCCACTCTTTTGGGTCCCTATGTCTCTATCACTGTCACATACTATCTTCTATTGTTCGATTTATGTGCAATTGTTCTCTCTTCCTAACAGACTTTACGCTGTGCTAACTCCCAACATACTCTCACATGGAGATATGTACGCAGTAGGAATTCGATAAATTTTTGTTTTTAGTTTTATGTGAGAAGAAATACTGACAATTTTGTAAGAGCTTTCTATTTCCTCCTGGCTTTAAAACCGGGGGGGAAAGGGCGCAGAGAGTAAAGTGGATCAGCTGAGGGTCTATTACTCTCATATTTAAGGAGAAAACAGGTCCCTAAGGAACTTAATAATTCCGAAGTATTTTCTTACTTAAAGATTTCTAAAAATGTCTTTCTGGGTCTAAGACTAGGATCAAGAAAAACAGGGACTGAGTAAAACATGACCTTAAAACTAGGCTCAAAGGCCCTCTATTTTCTCTAACCTTTTGGATAATTTCTTTCCCACCATTAAATATCTTCTAAAAAATATATTTCCATGAAGATTCTATCGCTGCTCAGCCTTTTGACTAAAATCAAGTGTAGTCCACGAAGGAATTCTATATTACTCAGAAGAGCTGGAAACTTCCATACATCCTAAAAATACTGATTATGGTGGATTCCGCACCCCCTCAACATTACGAATTATTCAAAATACTTGTTAAGTTACGCATTGGTTTAATAAATCTACTAACAATCCACATGTCTTATATACATATTAAGTATCCCTTTCCCAAAATGTTTGGGATAACAAGTGTTTAGATTTTGGATTTTTGAATATCTGCATTATACTTTCTGATTCAGCATCCCTAATCTGAAAACCCAAAATCTGAAATGCTCTAATGAGCATTTCCTTTGAGTGTCCTGTGAATGCTCAAAAAGTTTTGGGTCTTTGGATTAGGCATGCTCAACCTGTACATGTTCTCCTGAAAGTATACTGACTTAGACAGGGAGTACCCAAAAGACAAAGTCTGTATTATAGACTTCTGCTTGAGATATCATGCAAAATTGGGTGCTTATTATTATATATATTTTTTGAGACAGAGTCTTGCTCTATTGTCCAGGCTGGAGTGCAATGGTGCAATCTCGGTTCACTGCAACCTCCGCCTCCCGGGTTCAAGCTATTCTCCTGTCTTAGCCTCCCGAGTCACTGGGATTACAGGTGCCTGCCACCACACCCGGCTAATTTTTGTATTTAAGAGACGTGGTTTCGCTATGTTGACCAGGCTGGTCTGGAACTACTGACCTCAGGGTGATCCGCCTGCCTCGGCCTCCCAAAGTGCTGGGATTACAGGCGTGAGCCACCGCGTCCAGCCTGGGTGCTTAGTATTTTTTATAAAGTGAAGAAATTAATTAATCTTGCCTGAACCAATCCCATATACTAGGTTAGAGCTCTCTATTATAATATGCTCACATAATACTCTGGGTTGCCTTGCACAGCAGCCAATACAACTGTAACTAATGTCCATCTCCTCACTAGACTAAGTTTCTTGGGGCTGAGACTTCTTTCTTTACTATATTCCTAGTATCTAGCATGTGCCTGGTATACAAGTACACAATAAAAATCTGTTGATCAGACCACAGCAGATGCCCAATTCGGGGAGATGACTGAATGTGTTAACATGTAATATACACAATTGGTGAGGAGATGAAAAAGAGTTGACTGTTGCCAAATTCAGAGGTAGAAGAGTTGAACAGGTACAGAGGAGAAGAAAAATCACACTGCTTTGTAAAACACTGAGAAGGTAACACAATATATAGGTGAAAGCAGACTTCAAAAAGGATGTATACTTTCCATGAGAAACAGATGTCAAACATCAATGTCACAGAATTTCCCTGGGACTTTCATGGAGGCTTAGCATGAAAGGAGGTGTAACTACCTCCCCCCACCAACTACGCAGGATTGACAAAACAGCGCAGTGGGGAGGGAGATACGTACTGGGCGAATGTCTGCTGAGCTCCAGCTCTGGTCTCTCCAGGCTGCTCTGAAAGTCAGGAGGCAGCAGGGAAGCCACTCCCTCAGGATGGATCATCTCGTCCTCCGACTCAGCTGAAGCTTCTGCAAAGTACAGATCGGGTCGGGGCAGGGAGGGAGTGAAGGACTCAGCATGTAGGAATATGTAGAGGAGTGAAGGAGGTCAGCAAAGTCACAGATACAGAGATACATACCAAAAAGAGCACCATATACAAAGAAAAAACTCCCTGGGATTCAGCACTACTTCATCTAAATGGTAGCTTAATTTACTTATAACTCTTCCTGTTGGCAGGAATCCTCTTCTAACAAGACAGTCAAATTAAGTGTCCTCTTCCCTGACAAAAGTAAATAGTAAATCACTTGGCTTCATGGGCTATGAAAGCAAGTAAGTAGCAGTCTCAGCCTCACTTATTTTTGAAATTGCCTAGTTAGACAGGCCTATCTACTCGGTGACAGGGCTAAGAATGACGAACTCCTTGTTAAAAGTGACAATCTGGGCTTACCTTCAAGTTCTGCAGCTTCTCGAGCTTCACGTTCCAGACGCTGCCTAAGTAGCTCCTGCTGCTTTTCCAGATACTGTTTTATGAAACTGTTCTGGCTCATTTCCTCACCAATCTGTGTAGAGGAAATGAAAAAAGAGGGTCTAGGAAAACAAACCAGGAAAATGCAAAGAAGAAAATTCCATGGAGCAAAGTTGGACCCAAGAAAGATAACTAAAATGTTGGGAAGCTCTTTTCTAAGTTGGTTCTATATTGCAGAAAAGAATAGCCTTGAGTCACCAAAAAAAGGGCAAAAAGAAACCTGCATATAATTTTTTGTTTTAAATACTCAGTTTCCAAAGAGTGATATTGGTACACAAATTACTTTTTTTAATTTTTATTTTCTAAGACAGAGTTTCACTCTGTTGCCCAGGCTGGAGTGCAGTGGCGTGATCTCAGCACACTGCAACCTCTGCCTCCTGACTTCAAATGATTCTCCTGCCTCAGCCTCTTGAGTAGCTGGGATTACAGGTGTGTGCCACCATACTCGGCTAATTTTTGTATTTTTAGTAGAGACAGACTTTCACTATGTTGGTCAGACTGGTCTCAAACTCCTGACCTCAAGTGATCCACCCGCCTCAGCCTTCCAAAGTGCTGGGATTACAGGTGTGAGCCACCGTGCCCAGCCACAAATAACCTTAAATTAAAATTCCTGTAATTATACCTTTTAGGCTAAATTCCTAGATTACGTGGAACATTATCTAAAGGGTAATCTAAAATTCCCTTTTGGTAGTATCAAGACTGAAGCATGGTAGCTCACATCTGCAATTCCAGTACTTTGGGAGGCTGAAGTGGGAAGACTGCTTGAGCTCAGGAGTTCGAGACCAGCTTCAGAAACACGGTGAAACCCGTCCTAACCAAAAATACAAAAAGCTGGGCATATTGTGGTGTGAGTTTGTCATCCTGGCTACTCAGGAGGTGGTAGGTGCAGTGAGCCGAGATCGTGCCACTGCACTCCAGCCTGGGTTTAAACAACAAGACTCCATCTCAAGAAAAAAAAAAGCCAGTTCCTCCAAAAGATCAATCGTTACCTAGTCAGGAAACATTTCTTTTTTTCTTCGAGGTGGAGTATCACTCTGTCACCCAGGCTGGAGAACAACGGCGCGATCTCGGCTTGCTGCAACCTCTGCTTCCCAGGTTCAAGTCATTCTCCTGCCTCAGCCTCCCAAGTAGCTGGGATTACAGACATGTGCCACCATACCCAGCTCATTTTTGCATTTTTAGTAAAGACGGGGTTTTGCCATGTTGGTCAGGCTAGTCTCAAACTCCTGACCTCAGATGATCCACCCGCCTTGGCCTTCCAAAGTGCTAGCATTACAGGTGTGAGCCACAATGCCGGGCCTCATATCCAGGAAACATTTTATCAAACATCTCCAAAATTCAAGTATAGTATTTAAAAGCATGAAATCAAGAGACTAAGAAAAGGGATATCCATTGAGCATTTAGACAAAGTTATAACTCCATTTTGTATAGGTGAAAGGAAATCCTTGGTAACAGGAGCTTATGCCTTTTCCTATTTTTTTTCTGTAACAGATTCCCAAGTTGCTCTTCTGACCTCCAGCTTTCTCTTCACAAGTTCTCCTCCCTAGAACCTTCTTGCTTAGCAAGTCCTATTTAGAACTCCCCAAAAAGCAAAAAAAACCTGAATACTTTCTAGTCATTAAGTCATGTTTCCTAAACATAGTAAATGTTTATTTTCAACTAAAGTAGAAATGAGCCTCTTGGCACTCAATGGACATTGCCTAAGGGTGGGTTGCATGTATTACAGAATAGGCATGTTTGCTGCAAAACCCCTGTGTTAATAAAAGCAAAGCTTCAAAGACTTGAAAAGAATACAATTAAGCTGATTAACTTATGCAGTTTCTTATGCTTGTTAAAGTACTTAATTGAACCTCTGAAAGCTGGCTAGATTATGATACTTACAGCTTAATGAGGTGATAACAAGGGAGTAGGAGGGCTCTCTTGTTTTCCACAGTATCCTGGGACTTCATCTAGTACTGAGGCTGCACACCACTGCTTTAACAAAGACTTGGATTTTTCCTTTAAGTATATGACACATTATAAAGAGGGGATTTTCAAAAACTGAAAGAAACTTTAAGAGACTGTGCAGCCTTATAATTTTTGGATTTTAACTGTGGAATAATTTAAAAGACATCTTATGCAGAAACTCAATAGTCAAAGCGGATAAAAGTAGATCTAATCTAGTTTAAGAGAGATGAGCCTTGCTTACTTGAGAAAAAGGTATTTCCCCTAAGAAGCTCCCCAAAGCAGCTCCACAAAACCCCGAGAGCAGTTATAAACCCATGGGTTTAGTTTGACTTTTTCTCATATTACAGATAAGGAAATGGAGGAAACCAAGGCCTCCAAAGGTTAAGTTTCTTATCCTAAGAAAAGGAGCTATTAGTAATGCTTATGAATAAGTGCATTGAGTTAGTAGTTAACACTAGTAATGGTGGGTGACTTACACAGGATTGAACCCTTGGTAAATCTACATCAACAAGAGTTCTTAATTAGCAACTATTTTCCTACACTGTCACATTGGTGGTCTACTTCATATCTATACTCAAAGACATCAACTACCTTTCCTAAATTCATGGCAGATAAATGACTTCAGATCTCTGTACTACACGTAATTAATGGAAGCCACACCTTTCTGCACATACCATTTCAATTATTATAAACTAATAGCGCCTCTGATTCTGTTCTTTACTCCAGGCCCTTGTATACAACTGGGTGATTCGAATTCAACTGTCCTGGTTTGAGAACATTTCTGACCAAGGGAACTTAGGAAAACAGTCGTGAGGAATTAAGCATGAAATATACAACACCACATCCTGCCATGTGTCTGTACATCCAAAGAGCCCACTCCATTGAATAAACCTTTCTCACCTGGGAATTTGGCTGGAATGCAGCATGGGGTGTTGAGTGTTTCTGTAAATTTTCTAGCATTAGAGCCTGGTATAGAGAAGGGTAAAAGTCAGAAATGATGAGGAAAAAAAAAGAAAAACTCCCACCTCTACCACAACCTCTTAATTAAATGCAATGACTTAAATACACACAATTAAACTGTACTCCTCTTTCAGGGACCTGAAAATCCTTTACTGACACTGTTCTCATTCATCACCAGAAGACCCTTAAAGGTAGCCATGGTTACTGTTACTAAACGTACAGATATAAAATGCAGGCACACAGAATCAGTGACCTGGCTATGTCACAATATCAGTAATAGAACCAGTACTAAAATCCCTGTTGTCTTCTGCACTTGTGCCAAGTGCCCCTTCTAAATCTGATCATGCAGGTAAAACTACTTAAAAATACTCAAACCAGCAGCCATGGGGCTCCTGGTTTTTGCCTGATGGAATTACTTGGTCAAAGGGTTACCCAGGACTAGAGTCAATTTGTATAATTTCCAGTACTGTGGCACCTAGATTTACCAAATTTACAAAATTTTCAAAGAGGAGGCTACAGAAGAAAATGACCAGAGACCCTATGAAATGTAGTCTAACCTAGTCCGTCCATCCACACACACACACACACTATCAGCTTCTGTATAAGCAACGGTCTGCCAACTCAACCCTGGAGCCAACCCAGACCTAATCTGCACTACCTGCCACGTATCCTATTGAACTCTAATTAAAACCAAGACATCCTCATCTTCCCTTCTTTAAACCAAACCTATACATTTGAATCGATCTACACCTACCTCATGACATTCCCACCTTAATCTACTTAAACTGATTCAAAATCCCCAATATATATCAACCTGCGTCGCCTCTCTCACCAATATTCACCAAACTCTTAACTACCCAAATTGCCACTAGATGCCCTATAAATTAGACACCTCTCTCACCAAGTCCCTTCACATAAAGGTCCCTCTTCATCTCACCTCATCTAATCGAGCAGACATTTTACCCTACCCCAATCCTATTCCTGCAGATACCGATACCAACCCCATCCACCCCTCCGCGCAACTATACCCCTAACTCCGACCCAGCCCAACTCGCCCCCCTCAGGCCAGCAACGCCGTAGGTTGTAGTGGGATTTAACTCCTTCTGCAGCGCATGCGCCGAAACCACAGATACAAACAAGGAGGGGGTGGGGGAAGGAGGAAGGAGCTTAAGACACTCCTGGAGAGTAGTGCACACCCTCCCATTTGGGCTCGCGCTGCTGCCGTTAAGGCGGGAACCGGCGCGATCGCCATTCCAGCGCGAACCTCACCAACCACCGTGCGCGCGGATCCAGAGGCTCGCGCTGGCGGCCTGAGCGAGCTCGCGCCGAGCCCGGATACTGCGCCTGCGCCGCGGCAGAGGCTCGTCTCTACCGGGTCCGCTCTCCTCCGACACCCCAGCAACGCCGACTCCTCACCCCTTTGAGCCGCTTGACCAGGGCACTCTTCTGCCCGCTCTTGGCTAGGCCTCGCTGCTCCAGTGCGGCCTTCAGGTCGGTCACCCGCAGCGCCTGAAGAGGCTTCCCGTCCAGAGTCACCTCCTCCAGCTCCGCCATCTTGCGTGAGGTACTCGGGTCCGTCCCGACGGCTTCGGGCATCTTCGGTAATTTCCGCCAACGCCCTTCGAACGTACCGAGATGACCCCGCCCACTGCCATACTCTACCCCTCGATTACCACTCAGAACTCCCCGGCTTCCTCCGGATGTCCTCGGATATTTCCGTCTCCACATCGGCACCAATCAATTCTTTCCATCCGCCCTGCAGCTCCCCTATTCTCGCCCTGCTTTCAGGCTCGGTTTTCTTCGTCTTGCCGAAGCTTTGAATCGAATATATTCGGAAGCCCTCGACTCTGGTATAACCATAATCGGAGATGTTCGTTTATCTCCGGACCTAGAGATGAGGCGCTGGGGCGCTTGGGTGTTTGGGGCGGGTCCGAGGCCGGAAGTGCGTGGGCTGCCGGGCTGGCCCAGCTTAGGGTTTTCAGGAAACTTGGAAGCCGCAGCGGTAGTTGGAGTCTAAGGACTCCTGACAATCTTCGGGTGCCCTCCGAGAGAAAAGGGGAGGTAAGCGGGGTGGAAGTACCTCTATGGGCCGGGTCAGACTCGGTGTTTGCGGACTATCCTAATAGGGCAAGCCACCTACTCCTTAACGCAAACAGCTTCTGCCCTCTGTCCTCTGAATCCCAGCCACTCCCATCTTAGGCTTTTTTTTTGGTGGGGCCTGTGGAGGGGGGCGGAATCGGAATAGCAAGCTCCGTGGCCTCCAAAGTGGGGAAGAGGCAGGCAGCGCCGTGTCTTCGGACCCAGACTATGAACTGATTTATGACGCTCAACTTGAGTTTGAGTTTGCGTTTGCCTTGGAAGCCGTGTGGCAAGATTCTGGGAAAATTCTCCGTTTCTCCGAAGAAGAGAGTAAGTTCCCTTGGAGGAACTGCTTCCTGTAGGGCAAGAACTGAAAAATGCAAGCGCCCTGAACTTTTTTGGTACTTGAACTCATATTGTTTAGGGGCTTCTTTCTTTGTCACTAGCAATCCTCCAACTTGATGCAGAAGAAACACAAACAGTAAAATAGGTCACAGACAAATGGTTTAGAGATTTAAGAGATATGTTAGAGATTTAAGAGACTGAAAACTATTGAAGTCAAATAGGCTGATCTTTCCGTTGCATTCATGATGCAAAATTAATGTCAAGGCGCCGGGCGCGGTGGCTCATGCCTATAAGCACTTTGGGAGGCCGAGGCAGGCGGATCACTTGAGGTCAGGAATTGGAGACCGGTCTGGCCAATATGGTGAAACCCCGTCTCTAGTAAAAATACAAACAAATTAGCCGGGCGTATGCCTATATTCCCAGCTGCTCGGGAGGCTGAGGCAGGAGAATTGCTTGAACCCGGGAAGCGGAGGTTGAAGTGAGCTGAGATGACGCCATTGCACTCCAGCCTGGGCGACAGAGCAAGACTCCGTCTGAAAAATAAATAAATAAATAAATAAATAGCAAGGCACCAATAGATGCCATACTAAAAAAAAAAAAAAATTTTTTTTTTGTCACTCCACTCTGGGTCACTCCACTCTGAACCAGGCTAGAGTGCAGTGGTGTGATCAGGGCTCACTGCAGCCTCAACCTCCCGGGCTCAGGTGATCCTCCTACCTCAGCCTCCTGAGTAGCTAGGACTACAGTTAGGCACCTCTACGCCCAACGAATTTTTAAATTTTTTGTAGAGATGAGGTTTTGCCATGTTGCCCAGGCTGGTCTTGAACAACTGGATTCAAGCTATCCTCTTGCCTCGGCCTCCCAAAGTGCTGAGATTACTTTGGAAGTGCAAGAGCCACTGTGTCTGGCCCATACTAAATATTAAGGGCAATTGTTTAAAAACATGGATTGTCATGAAGTAGTGTAACAGTTGTTAGATCTCTAAGCCAACAAACCAACTGGACTCTTTTTAAAGTCTCAAACACCCAGGCTTCTGGTTCTTTTACTGCGTTACCTTATTTTGAGCAAGGCTCTTACTCTGCTCTGTAACTTTTTCTGGGGCTTTACAGGAAATGTAAGGAGGTAACAAATGTTATGAAGTTCTTGGCATATTTCAGAGGCTTATATGCACATTGAAACCTCTTTCATCATAAATAATTTTTTTTCTTTCTTCCCCCACTGTTGATAGCTACAAAACAACTAGCATCAGCCTTGACCAGCTGCACGTACTAGATTTTAAAATGTATGCTTTTTCGTTTTGGAGAAGATGTGATGGACCAACGTTAATCATTGTTTTTTTCTTTACCCAGCCTGGCACATAGAAGTAAGAGGGAGAGAGTGAACAAGAAATATATTGGTTATTTTTAGGTTCTTTATAAGAAAGATGGAGGGTAACAGTGGGTAGGGAAGAATGGGTTTGAAAAAGGCAGGCAAATAGGAAACGAAGTTATTTTTGGTGACTTCTCTAAGGTAGTTGGATAATCGAAATAAAAGACTTTATTAATTTTGGGTCTTTGAATTCATAAAAAGTAATTTTCTCTGTAGATGCTAATTGAGTGTGGTAAGATGTCTTGTTGCTTGAAAGTTGTATTTTCGTTGCTCTACCTGGAGAGCGTATAACAGTGCTTTTATGTTTCAGGATGCCACTGGAGTCATCCTCTTCAATGCCGCTATCCTTCCCATCTCTCTTACCCTCAGTACCACACAATACTAACCCTTCCCCTCCTCCGATGTCTTACATCACCTCCCAGGAGATGAAGTGTATTCTTCACTGGTTTGCCAATTGGTCAGGTCCCCAGCGTGAACGTTTCCTAGAGGACCTGGTAGCTAAGGCAGTGCCAGAAAAATTACAGCCATTGCTGGATAGTCTGGAGCAGCTTAGTGTGTCTGGGGCAGACCGACCACCTTCTATCTTTGAGTGTCAGCTACATCTTTGGGATCAGTGGTTTCGAGGCTGGGCTGAGCAGGAGCGCAATGAGTTTGTCAGACAGCTGGAGTTCAGTGAGCCAGACTTCGTGGCAAAGTTTTACCAAGCAGTGGCTGCTACAGCTGGTAAGGACTGATAGGCATTCAGACCAAAGAAGATAACCATAGCTGATGGAGCCAAGGCCATGACTCTCTACAATGATAATTCAAATGTGTCATCTAAAGCTCTGGAACTGGTATTCAGACCAGCTGACTGAACTCACTGACCAGTATAGGCATGGTTATTTCAACAGTAATAGCATGTCAACTGGACTCCTATTTGTAAATATTATCAATCTAAGCAATCCCGCTTATCAGTCTACTAGTTTGCTTCTTTCCAAGAGATGTCAAATCCTCAAGAATTTGATGGCTTCTTCTGCAGCTATAACCAAAAAGAACCTACACATTATAACTCAGGCCCACTGCTGGCTCATGAAGTGTGTAAAGTAGAACCCTCCTTCCCCAGAAATAAGACAGGACAATAAAAGGTGGCATTTTTATAATTTACCTGGATTCCATTGGCTGGTTTTACCACTCCTATCAGATTCTAGTGTAATTGTGTGATACCCAAACTATTAGCTTTCCCAGTGATGATTTAATAAAATTATGAAAAATCAGGAGAGAGATAATTAGTTGCTTCTTTCTCCACACTGAATCCAAATCACAATGACTTTTTTTTTTTTTTTAAGAGACAAGTTGTCGCTCAAGTTTGGAGTGCAGTGGCATGATCATCAGTGAGTGCGAGATCACTGTAACCTCAAATTCTAGGCTCAAGTAATCTTTCTGCCTCAGTCTCCTGAGTATTCAGGACTACAGCCTCGCACCACAATATTTTAAAATTATTTTGTAGATATGGGGGTCTTGCTACGTTTTCTAGTCTGGTCTTGAATTGCTGGCCTCAAGCAATCCATTCTCCCCTTGGCCTCCCAAAATGCTGGGATGACAGGCATGAACCATCATACCTGGCCTTTTTCTAAGGCATATGCATGTGATACTCTTGGAACTGGTAGCAGGTGTTCCTATTCTGTAAGTTTGCTTCATAACAATATTAAAACAGGTGACAATTTACAGGTTGAACAGTTTATTTTTGTACCAAAATAAAGAATGGATCTTTAAAACTGTAAAACTTCACCCTTTTTTTCTTTGCCAGGCTATATAAAATTGATATCCGGGGAAAGGCATTCCAAAGAAAGTAGAACTTAAGTATACACAATAGATTTTCCATCCAGTTGTCTCCCAAGAAATGATTCTCTTTCTTACACCCTGTCATGTTCTGGGCAACATCACACCTCCCTTATCCCTCTAACTGGGACCCTTGTGCCGTGGAGCTCTGGTGAATGGTAAGAGGGAGATGGTCTCACAGGAAGAGTGGCTCTTTTCTGGTAGGCTGTGGTTCCCAGTACACCCACAAAGATTAGCAGCATTAGGCAGAGTCCCACGGACAGTCTTAGGTGGGTCACGGAGGGATTATGGTCCGAAGTAACCAGCAACCTAGGAACATAGAAGGTAATATTTGGCTTGGAATAATGCCTAGGCTTAGTAGATAAAGGGGCATTACCTTTTGTGTGTGTTTTTTTTTTTTTTTTTTTTTTGGAGACAATTTCTTGGTCTGTTGCCCAGGCTAGAGTGCAGTGGTGTGATCTTGGCTCACCGTAACCTCCGCCTCCCAGGCTCAAGCGATTCTCCTACCTCAACCTTCCAAGTAGCTGGGACTACAGGCGCATGCCGGGCCACCACATCTGGCTAAGGGGCTTTGCCCTTAAAGATAGAGCTCATTGGCCGGGCGCGGTGGCTCAAGCCTGTAATCCCAGCACTTTGGGAGGCCGAGACGGGCGGATCACGAGGTCAGGAGATCGAGACCATCCTGGCTAACACGGTGAAACCCCGTCTCTACTAAAAAAAAAATATATATATATATATATATAGAGAGAGAGAGAGCTCATGAAACCTCACCTCATCCAAGCATTAGGCTAAACAGGAAATCATTAAGAGGGACTACAGAACATGAAAGTCGAAATAAGGTCAAGATCTAAGTCTTCTAGCATCTTAAATTATTGGAAGAAGAGCTAACTTGGCGGCGAGGGAAGTGGCTTAGGGGAAGAGTCAGTCTATGGTCTTTAGGTAGCTAGGCACAATCCCTAACAGTGCTTAAGAAAGGAAGGGGGCCAGGAGTGGTGGCAGTGGCTCCCAGCACTTTGGGAGGCAGAGGCGGATGGGTTGCTTTAGCTCAGGAGTTCGAGACAAGCCTGGGCAACATGGTGAAACTGTTTCTACCAAAAATACAAAAATTAGCTGGCATGGTGGTATGCACCTGTAGTCCCAGCTACTTGGGAGGCTGAGGTGGGGGAATCACTTGAGCCTAGGGAGGTTGAGGCCACAGTGAGCTGAGATCACCCCACTGCATTCCAACCTGGGTGACAGAGTGAGACCCTGTCTCAAAAAAAGAAAAAAAAAAAAAGGCAGGGGGGTGGAACTAAGATCCGATCCCTGTGTCCTAGAGATGGGGGAATGTGTTATTGTATGGGAGAAGGGAGCCAGGTAGTGACATGACTGGATGATCGTGTTAGTTAGGGATCTTTGTTCTCTGAAACGCAACCCTGTCTAGGACAATATACACATGAGTGAGTGCTTAATAAATTTAATTTCTATATCTGGACTCCATGGATTTGAAAGAAAAGTACTTGGAATATTATCTTACTTGCTGGGTTGTGTGGTAAAGTTGGCTCCTCCATGATACACTTCTAGGGGTTTTTTCTGGAGAGTCAGAGTCAGGGCCCTGTGCAGCATAGCCACTGAAGGCCCTTGGCAGCCAGGAGACTTCCACATATGCACAGTAAACACCAAGCTAGTGGTAATTGATGGGCTGTGGAAATAGCACCTAAATGGACATTTGAAAATTTTAATAGAGGTATAGTTCCTGGCAGAGTATATGTCATGAAACAGGTGCAGGCTTAAGAGTGGGATGAACAAAAGGTCTTCAGAGGAGAGTCATCAAGTAAAGGACTTAGGGATTCTCCTTGACCCATTGTATAAATACTCAAGCTTTTACCTGCCAGTGCCACCTCTGCTCACCAAAGCCTGCAGTACTGCTTCAGCCAGCCCTTCTTGCTGTTCTTTCCCCAGACAGTGGCCTGGAGGCCCAGCTAATCCTAAAGAGAGCTGGAATAGTGGATCTGGGGTTGAAAGACTCACAGGTGGGGAAGTAACAGCATTGATACCTTCATTAGTCTGACACAGCCGACCCCGGGGACAGAAGAGAAGACCATAGTACCCAGGTATCTGCAAGGAAATATGTAGCAGGATATGGTTTTGCTTTGATTATCTGTTCAAGTCTTCTAAGGAAAATGTATTCTAGGTCAGAGTCTGGACTCAGTGGGTACTTAGGAAAACTGTATGTACAGCAAAACAGGTTGGACAGTACCACCATACAAGTATTTCCCAACTTCTTTTTGCCAGTATGCCGCAACTATTCCTCTTATGGTACCCACCTGTATAACTTTTCCTGGAAGGCATGGGACCCAAGGTGAGCCCTCCACCTGCACCTTATAAGCTCCCCTCCCTGTGCATTGATGTAAGTAGCAGCGGCCCACGAGCTCTGCTTCCTTGAGGTGTGGGGTAAGAGAAGGATGCCTGGTCTTATCCCCAGGGAGCAGCTGTGAAGTGAGGTTGGCAAAGAAGCAACGGCTCTGGGAATGGTAGATTTCCCCATGGGGATTCTCCACCCCAGCAGGGAATCCATTTTCCTTCTTCCAGCATTCACTCTGAGGGGCAGGTCAGAAGGTAGAATAGTGTTTGTTCTGATGCCTTTGAAGTTGACTCCCTTCCGGAACCACTCAGTTTCATTGTCTGCTCTCTTGTCTACTCACCCCATTGGCTAAGGGCTTGTACATGCGGCAGCCTTCCAGCATGGGGTCTGAGGAGCAGCTTCCTTTGTCCAGATGCAGGTAGTGGCAGCCCAGCCCACTGTGTGGAATGGATGATAGAGTGACACTAGGATCACTGACCGCCGTACAGTCCCCTAACCACTCAGCACACACACCTGCCAGTACAGAAGAAGTCTGAGGAGCCAGTCCCACATGTGGTCACCAAGCCAAATTCCGGGCCAGATCCTGCTTGAGAGATAAGAAGGAAAGAGAGCCCTCAACAAATGAAGCCCAAACATCCTTCCGCACCAGCTATCCTCATAGCTTTGATTATACATCAGCAACAGAAACCCCTCCAGCCTCCCACTTCCCCCAGAGCTGACTTGGGTCGTGAGTGCCTCTCTGCAGATCTGCCTTATTTCTCACCCTGGCCCCACAACAGCTCCTCTGCAGCGCTGTGGTTGACCTGGTACCAGCCTGAGTCTTCGAAGGCAGCGAGGGTGATTGGGTCGAGTCGAGTGCGCTGGGCTCCATCAAAGGTAGCAGTCATTAAAGAACCCTGGAGTAGTCTGGCCTCCCAGTGTGAGGACAAAAGGCCCTCCTGGAGGAGGTGGCAGATGGCTGGTTGTTACCTGGCTACTCCTTTCTTCCATTACCCCAAGGTGTTCTCATTCTCACCTCTTCTTCCAAGGGAACACCCAGTGAAGCCCCCGGCACTCCCAAGTGTTTGGCCAGGCTGAAGCTAACAGCTGGGGTGGTGAGAAGCAGTTGTCCCCACTCATCTTGCCTTGTCACTTGTTGCCTTGTAGAACAGTTCTCTCTAACTGAGTGCACAAAGGGAAGAAGGCAATACGAGGAGAGGAAGACTTAGAAAGGGTGAAGTGAAATTAGAAGGAAGGAGGTTATGAGATAGTGAATTCCCTCTGGTTGATCGTGGGAAGTCCTTAACCTCATTCCTCTCATTTACCGCTGAATCCTGAGGGGCAGTCTTGCCATTTCTTGAAGAGCTGTTCAGAGAAACCTAAGGCATGTAGCAATTCATGTAGTGTGGCCTAAGGACAAATGACAGCCCAGTAAGGGGGCCAAATTTGCAGCAGGATTGACCAAACACTCTATACCCCTCTGCCCAATCAGCTCTTCCTAGAGCTTGAGGCACCTTCTATTCCATCCTCTGTGGGTTCTTTGACTTTATGGGAAACTGAGTAACCTGGCCCCCTACCCTGCAACCTGTTTGCTTCTCCCTATTCATCATGCAGCAGTCACCATGACGATGTCACTGTGGCTGAGGCTGGGGCTGGTGAGATGTTGGGCACAGTAGACAATGGTGCCGGCGAGAGGCCTGTCTTCTGAGTCCAGCTGGCAGCAGGCAGCATAGGCTATGACAGAGGGCTGTGGATGGGACAGGACAGGGTAGGACCAGAAAGAAGAAAAGTAGGGTATCACAAATAAAAGAAATCCTCTGAAAATGGAGGACCAGGGGACTCTGCAAAACTGTGCAGGAGTGGTATTGAGGGATGGCTATGGGTGGGAGTAGCCTTTACCCAAACCTTACTAACATTCCCTAAGTTATCCCAAATAAGCACAAGTTAATAAAAACTGCTTTTGGCTGGGCGTGGTGGCTCACGCCTGTAATCTTGACACTTTGGGAAGCCAAAATGGGCAGATTGCTTGAGCCCAACAGTTTGAGACACAGCCTGGGCAACATGACAAAACCCCGTCTCTATAAAAAAATACAAAAAATTAGCCGGACATGGTGGTGCACGCCTGTAATCCTAGCTACTCGGGAGGCTGAGATGGGAGGATCACCTGAGCCCAGGAGGTCAAGGCTGCAGTGAGCTGTGATTAGGCCACTGTACTCCAGCCTCGGCAACAGAGTGAGACTCTGTCTCAAAACAAAAGCAAAGCAAAGCAAAACAAAACAAAAAACTGCTTTTATGCTCCCTAACCCCCCTCATGAGATTTAAGATTGAGAGAGACAGCGGGGAAAGGAGATTTGATTTGAACCTCACCTCTTGGTGGCACTTGGAAGTGTGAGCAACCCGCACATACAGAAGAAAATCAGTGTTTTGGACCCCAGGCCCATCTGGCTGGACCAGTTGTGGGGGACCCTGCTCTGGCCACAAGGTGTAACCACGAAGATGGGCGTCAGGAATCTGGCCGGGAGTGAAATGTTGCATTAGCAGATGGGCTGGGACAGTAGGAAATTGGGTATGAGGAGTAGGGGAGAATGAGTCTGTTTGGTCTGTCTTAGTGTAATCTAGGCAGCTGGCTAGAATACAGAGTTCTGCCCCTTCACCCCCAGTCTCTGATTTACTAAATTTTAGCAGAGAGAGGAGCTCAGGAATCTACATTGTTAAGAAGCACACTAAGTAACTCTGATGCTGGTGGTCTTGGAATGGTCATGGCAGGCTGCAGATCTCCAGATCCTTGAGACTGAGAAGTGAGCCTGCTCAGGATCCTGTCTTCCATCCCCTTCTTCCTGGTGTACTTATTTCTGGCTTTCCTCTCTTTACTATCTGCGTATCCCCCCCCCCCACCCTTTTTTTTTTTCAAGATTTCAGTGTTGTTGACTCAATCTCACCTTTGCCCCCAGGCAACTCTCTCCTTTGTACCCTGGGTTCAAAAGGCTGCACCTATAAGAGTGAATATCTGTAGGTGAGCTGAGGACATTTCTAGGTATCCCTGAAGAAGAATCACATACATTGTCAATGACATGAACTCACCTGTGGTAGTTTGGGGTATCTGGGTCTCCCCAGACAGCATGGCAATACCGTGCAGGGTCTCGACTCAGAAGTAGGGGTCCTTGCACTGGAGGGACTTGACAAGAGGTCAGTTTCCCTCCATATCTTGGAATTCCAGTACTTTTTCTGGGTTGATCTTCCTCCCCTGGACCTCTCTGCTCCTCAACCCTCCTTAACACCTCTGTTCCCTCACTCACCGGCTAGAACAGCCTGGATTCGCTGAGTGGCCTCTCTCACTGCGGCCAGGGCTCGGGATACCCCTCTCGTCCCTTCCCCCTCAGGATCCCAAGCTCCATCTGATATATGATCTCCTAGATAGCAGGTTTGGATTCGTAGGGGTTGAGGATCACCGGAGCTAGGGAGGGTGAGGGAGGAAGAGCGAGATTTTGGGGGGAGTTGGGAGAAAGGGGGCCTGAGAAGGCTCACAGACTTCTGTGTCTCATCATGTAGACATCGGCTTGCAGCAACCCTGAGGACTAGTGGTGGCAGCAGCAGCAGCAACAGCATCTCCCTTCTGTGTCTCTCCGTAGATACAGCCTGGATCCTGTCTTCCGTCCCCTTGTTCCCTGGCTCACTGTTTCTGGCTTTCCTCTCTTTACTGTTTTTCACCATGTACCCCCCACCACTCTTGCTTACTTTTTCAAGATTTGAATGTTGTTGACTCAGTCTACAGTTCCCTGCCAGGAGGTCGGATATGAACCACCCTCTTCCAGAGGGGCCAGAGGTGGAGTGCTGGGGGAGGGGAAGTGTTATTCTGAGGCCTCAACCGACCTTTCCAAAGAGGAGCCTGCCTTATCCATGATGAAACTCTTTCCTTGTTTTTTGTTTGTTTGTTTTGTAGAGATGGAGTCTTGCTATGTTGTCCAAGCTGGTCTTAAACTCCTGGCCTCAAGTGATCCTCCTGCTTTGGCCTCCCAAAGTGCTGAGATTACAGGTGTGAGCCACTATGCCTGGCTGGGAACTCTTTCCTAATCCTTTCCATCCCTCGTCCTATTTCTTTTGCCTTTCTGAGTAGAAAACCTTGGAACCTTCACAGAACTAGAAAATTGGTGTCACCGGCCGGGCACGGTGGCTCACGCCTGTAATCCCAGCACTTTGGGAGGCCGAGGCGGGTGGATCATGAGGTCAGGCGATCAAGACCACGGTGAAACCCCGTCTCTACTAAAAATACAAAAAATTAGCCGGGCGTGGTGACGGGTGCCTGTAGTCCCAGCTACCCAGGAGGCTGAGGCAGGAGAATGGCTTGAACCCGGGAGGCGGAGCTTGCAGTGAGCCAAAATTGCGCCACTGCACTCCAGCCTGGGCGACAGAGCAAGACTACGTCTCAAAAAAAAAAAAAAAAAAAGAAAAAAGAAAATTGGTGTCACCGTAACAGGGGAAGTGGGGGACAGAGATATTCTTTGCTTTGTAGTTGCCTGCTGGTCTCCCTGGACGTGGGCAAACAAGGCTTCTGCACTTCACTAGCCCCAGTTTCAGAACTGGGTGGCCTCTAACTAAACTACAGGACTTCTAGGATCTCCTACGTCTATGTAGGGCTCTTAGTGGGTGCTCAACAAATACATGTTAGTTGACTGACACTTCCTCTAAGAGGCTGTTGTGTTAGGTCTGTTAGGTTTCACAGAAGCTGCTTTTAGGTGTGCAGAGGAGGGAAAAGAAAACTCTTTTTTTGTTTTGAGACTGAGTTTCGCTCTTCTCGCCCAGGCTGGAGTGCAATGGCGCAATCTTGGGTCACCACAAACTCTGCCTCCTGGGTTCAAGCGATTCTCCTGCCTCAGCCTCTGAAGTAGCTGGGATTACAGGCGCCCACCACCAAACCCAGCTAAGTTTTTTTTGTATTTTTAGTAGAGATGGGGTTTCACCATGTTGGCCAGTCTGGTCTCGAACTCTTGACCTCAGGTGATCCACCTGCCTCGGCCTCCCAAAGTGCTGGGATTATAGGTGTGAGCCACCGCGCCCGACCAAGAAACTCTTAAAATGGACGTTAATGTTCAAAGATGTTCTTAAGGAACTCTGTTTTCTTTGTTCATGCTGTGTTTTCACATCCTGTTTCCCTTGCTTGGATACTGCCCCCTCCCCTGCCTGCCTGGCTAATTCCTACCTTTCTGGTAATTACCCCTGGAAGCCTTTCTTAATACCCCCAGCCCAAATTCCACACCTGCCACAGTGGGTGGGGAACCACCTCACAGGAGGGGTCTCCCCTCCTAGCTCCTAACAGAACACTGTCATCCTCTGTTATAATTGTTGGCTTAGCGGCTCTCCCTCCACATCCTGAAGTCCTTGAAGGTAAGCCTGTTTCCTGTTGGTCTTTGTGTCCACACCACTCAGCACAGCCCTTCGGGCCTGGTCTTCAGTGCGTGGATGAAAACAAAGAACCTAACCCCATTATTTAACTTTTGAAGAAACATTTGTTTTAAGGCAGTATACTTTAATAGCTAATTGGTGACCAACATGGATTAGAGTTTAGAGTAGGGCTGCTGACTTCCCAAGGATTTTATACTTTCACATGCCAGAACTGTGGTTGAAACTACTGATTACAAGGGAGACACCTGTTGGGGCTCAGAAACTGTAGCCCAAAATATAGCATTGACATGCTGAACTGAAGAAGAAGCCTTAAGGTCTTCCTGACCATCCTGCCTTTCCCCCTTAAACACACACCCACACCCCTCATCTCTCCCAAAGCACAGGCTCTATCTGCCTAAGATCCAGACCCAATAAGTAAAGCAGTTTTTTTCTTCTTCCCTAAGACCAAGAATGTAACCACACCTGAGCAGGCCTCTTCACTGTTAGAACTGTTTACAAGTTAATCTCTGTTCCCAGATCCATTCATTCTCCTTAGTAATCATTTATTGCCCCTCAACAGAATTCCTGTTTTTCACCCCTCCTATAACCTGTTTTGCTAGGATCCAAGGCACCATTCTTTCTGTAACCTCAGGACCATATATAAGCTTCTGTATTTCATGGGGGTGGGGTTAGGTCTTCATTCTGAAGGTTCTCATATGTACATGTTAAATAAATGTGTATGCCTTTGGAGAATTGCTTGAACCCAGGAGGCGGAGGTTGCGGTGAGCCAGGATGGCGCCATTCTACTCCAGCCTGGGCAACAAAAGCAAAACTCCGTTTCTAAATAAATAAATAAATAAATAAATGTGTATACCTTTTCTCCTATTACTCTGTCTCATGTCTGATATTTCAGTGACCCTCCAGGGGCCCAGGGCCTTGGCTTTCACACACCCAAACTCTGGAGGCAAACCCACTCTGCCACTTTTTATCTATATAAATGTATATGTAACTTTGACCAAGTGCCCCAGTTTTCCCATGTGTAAAATAGGGGTGACTGTACTTTTGGGGTTGTTATTGAGAAGTAAGTGAATATTTATAAAGCACTGAGAACAGTGTATGGTTTATGGTAAATACTAAGTCAAGTAAAAAAATACGTATTATACACAGTGGCGTGGCTCATGCCTGTAATCCCAGCACTTTGGGAGGCTGAGGTGGGATGATCACTTGAGTCCAGGAGTTTCAGGCCATCCTAGGCAACATAGGGAGACCCTTCATCTCTTAAAAAAGGAAAAGGAAAAGAAAAAAAGAATACGTATTATATACACTGTCAATGCAGAGGAGACCTGTTCTTTTATTATTTACTTAGATTTATTATTATTCTATTTTATTTTTCTAAGACATGGTCTTGCTCTGTCCCCAAGCTGGAGTGCAGTGGCTCAATCACAGCTCACTGCAGCCACAACCTCCTGGGCTCAAGCAGTCCTCCCACCCCAGCCTCCCGAGTAGCTGGGACTGGAGGTGTGCACCACAGCGACCAGCTAATTTTTGTGTTTTTTGTAGAGACACAGTTTCGCCATGTTGCCCAGGCTGGTCTTGAACTCCTGAGCGCAAGTGATCTGCCCACCTTAGCCTCCCAAAGTGCTGGCATCACAGGCATGAGTCACCATGCCTGTCATATTTTAAAAATTTATTTTTATTTTCATTTATTTTTGATATAGAGTCTTGCTCTGTGACCCTGGGTGAAGTTCAGTGGCATGATCATAGCTCACTGCAGTCTCAAACTCCTGGGCTCAAGCTGTCCTCCTACCTCAGCCTCCTGCAGGTGTGTGCTGCCATGCCTGGCTAATTTTTAAATTTTTTGTAGAGACAGGATCTTGCTGTGTTTCCCAAGCTGGTCTTGAACTCCTGGCCTGAAGTGATCCCCCAAAGCACTGGGATTACAGATATGAGCCACTATAGTTGGCCTGTTCTTTTATTATCACCATGTGTACAAATCTTTTTTTTTTTTTTTTTTTTTGAGATGGGGTCTCACTCTGTCATCCAGGCTGGAGTGCAGTGGCGCGATCATGTGTACAAATCTTTAGAAAGACTCTTGTTTTTTTCCCTAAGGCAAACCTAGTCTTTTTCTCCAAATGTCTGGTCTTTTTTCCCCTAGATTTCTTAGGTTTTTCTGGCCTAAGTCTGCAGCTCCTAATGCTCTGCTGCTCCCCTGTGGCCATACTGAGACAGGGTGTGCTCTGGCCACGATATGGGCTGATCTTAACTTCATACATGCGGGTGGAAGAACTTCATGCATTTTAATAAATCCTTCCTGTCCTTTTAAAATTTAGATTTTTAATTTTTTGAGACAGGGTCTCACTTTGTCACCCATGCTGCTATGCAGTGGTGCGATCACGGCTCACTGCAGCCTCAACCTGGGCTCAAGCAATTCTCCCGCCTCAGTCTCCCAAGTAACTAGGACCACAGGTACATGCCACCATGCCCAGCTAATTTTTAATCTTTCTTCTCTTTACACTGCAAATTCTTCTTAATCTTTCAAGATCCAACCCTGAGGTTATCTGCCAGTTGAGACTTCTTTGCTCCCCCAGGTAGAGAGAGTTCTCAAATCTTCTGTTCTCCAATAGCGTTTCTTTCACATCTTTGAAGGAGCTCTCTTATTATGTTATCCTGACATTTATTTTTGTATTTTTTTCCCTGCTAGATGGTGGGCAGGCGCTGAGTCTTATTTGTCTCTGCCTCTTTAAAGAGGTATGAAGTAGTTGCAGGGCAATAATGGAGGTAAGAAAATGAAGCTGAGGAAGGAGCAAGGAGGTAAGGAAAGAGTGAGAATAATATTCATTTTATGGGGCACAGCTTTGTGCCAACACGTTGTTCCAAGCACTTTATTTTATTTTATTGATTGATTGATTGATTGAGACGGAGTCTTGCTCTGTCACCCAGGCTGGAGTGCAGTGGCATGATCCCGGCTCACTGCAACCTCTGCCTCATGAGTTCAAGTGATTCTCCAGCCTCAGCCCCCCAAGTAGCTGGGATTACAGGCATATGCCACCACACCTAGCTACCTTTAGTATTTTTAGTAGAGATGGGATTTTGCCATATTGCTCAGGCTCAAACTCCTGAGGTCTCCCCAAAGTGCTGGGATTACAGGCATGAGCCCCTGTGCCTGACCCAAGCACTTTATACTCATATAATTCTTTCAGCCACCTCATGAGGTAGGCATTATTATTATCCCAATTTTACAATCAAGGCACAGCAAAATTAGGCAATGTACATAGGTGGTAAGTGGCAGTATAGGAGTTGAACTGACATAGTTAGGCACCTGAGCCCAGGCTTGAACCCACTGTGTAATCTTGCTTCTCCAGTGTGAAGTGATGAGAGGAAGAGGGTGAGGAGAAAACGTAATGAGGAGAGAATGGGGATAAGGAGAGAGGATGGAAGGATAAGAGAGGATGGGATTAGACAAAAGAACAGAACTTAGAGAGAATGGGATGAAGGGGAGAAAAAGGGTGTGGTGGTAGGAAATTAGGGATAAGGAGAGAGGATGTTGATGAGGAACTGGGTGGAGATGAGAGAAATGTCGGCTGTAGAGAGAGGCTGGTAGGAGAAGAGCTGTCATCCAGGTGGGGTCATCATTCATATGGATGCTCCCTCTGGCAGGCTGGCCTCTCGGCTCCCTCACCCTCTGTCTCTAACCATCTCCTCCATTCCTCCTAGTGAGCCTCTCCCAGGGCCATACCCAGAGCCTTATCACCACCAGAAACTGCAGCACCTATGAAATAACGGAATCAAACATCCCACGCTGATAGAATCTCCTTTCCTTATGGTGGTTTGCTCAAGCTGGCTCCCAGCAGCTGTTCTATGAAGCTCACTGAGGAACCACAGCCCTTCCCATCTTCACGTCTCACCTTCTCTGCCTTAGGTTTCAGGCTCACCACTGCGATCCCCTTTTGTTAATGCCTTCAACTCCTCTCCCCTGTCTGTCCTTTCCATCTCATCTCCCTGGTTAAGTCCCAACTCTAGATGGACCTAACATTTGTCTTCTCTGCATTTGCTCTCAAGCATCTAAGGACCACTGGATAAAATCATCCCAGAGGACATGTCACTCTAAAGTGGTCATCATCAACTTCAGTTGGATGCTCTCAATGAAGAGCATCTCAGCAATGAGCTCCCTCTTCTACTCTCACCAACTAGGATTTTATACTTTCTTTTTTTTTTTTTTTTTTTTTTTTTTTGAGATGGAGTCTCACTCTGTTGCCCAGGTTGGAGTGCAGTGGCGTGATCTCAGCTCACTGCAAGCTCTGCTTCCTGGGTTCACGTCATTCTCCTGCCTCAGCCTCCCGAGTAGCTGGGACTACAGGCGCCCGCCACCATGCCTGGCTAATTTTTTGTATTTTTAGTAGAGACGGGGTTTCACCATGTTAACCAGGATGGTCTCGATCCCTGACCTTGTGATCCGCCCACCTTGGCCTTCCAAAGTGCTGGGATTACAGGTGTGAGCCACCGCACCCGGCCAGATTTTATAGTTTGAAACCTCCAGCCTCCCCTCCTTCTCAGTGACTTTTGGTTATCTCTTCTTTCATGGTGAAAATAAAAGCCATAAGATAGGAACAGCCCCAGCCTGCTACAAACCTATTTGTATTTGATTCTGTTGCCATCTCCTCTGTTTCTTGCTAAAAGAGAGGAGATGTCTTCTTCCCTTGGAAGGCCAGTTCTCCCTCTGATGCTCTGAATCCCATCTGAGGGAGCTTCTGGCTTCAGCTTCTTCAAGCCTCTCTGCCTCCTCCCAGCATCTTGCCCTGCACCCCCAGCATTCAGTCAGTGAATGAGAAGGACCTGCCTGGGAACCTTTGCATATACTTTTCTCTCTGTTGGGAACCCCCACTTTTTGCCAGATGAATTCCTACTCACCATTTAGATATCCACCAATATGTTACCCCTTCAAAGAAGCCTTTCCCAACCCTCACATTTAAATCAGGTACCTATGTTAATATTGGCCATCAGTCACCCGTTTACTTTTGCTAGATGACACTGCCCCCAATTTGTTTGTGGTCTTATGTTTGTCACTCTCACTAATCTATAAACCGCCAAAGGGCAGGGACTGTTTTCCTTATGTGTCCTGTAGCTTCTATAACAAAATGCTTGGCTTCAAGTAGGTGTTTAGTATGTATTTTTTGAGCAAATGAATGTGGTGAGAAAGCAGGAGGGAGGTGAGGGATGGAAGGGTGAGGATAGAAGATAGAAGGTGAGTAAATGGAGAGTGAGGAGAGGATGATAATGAGGAAAGTATGCAAAAGTGAGGCTGGGGATGGAGAGGAGAAGGGGTGAGGGGAGGACCAAGGAGAAGGGGTCTTTGCACTGGACCTGTGTAATGCTTCCAGACCCTGAGGAGGCTCCCAGGAGCTCTGTTTCTTGGGACCATGCTGCCTGTGAGGTTTGAAGGCAGGGCTGAAGGGAGGAGCTAGGCTTTATCTTAGGGTGCAGCCCTAACCTCAGATGGTGACAGAGCTGCAGCCAGCAGGGGTTTTGCAAACCGTCCCGATTGCAGCAGGCCAGCAGTCTCGCTGGGGACGAGCGGGTGGGGCCTGAGCTTATCTCCTGAGTACAGTCCTAACCTCAGATGGTGACAAAGCGGGAGCTAGAAGGCGTTTTGCAAACCGTCCCGATTGCAGCAAGGTTGGATAGCCTGGCCAGGGGTGACAGTGCTAGGTGTGGGAGCGGGGCAATAGGGGCTTGGACAGTTTAGGACTCCAGGGTGAAGCTTAGCTCATGGGGTGTAGGGGCTGGATCCATTCGACGTGTGGCTTGCCTCTACCTACCCCCAGAGCCCTGTTTCTTCTAAAAGGGAAGCAAATCTAAGGGAAAAATCTAGTCTGTCCCTGGACCTAAAATAAATAAATAAATAAATAAATAAATAAATAAATAAATAATAAAAGAGAAGCAAGAGGCTGCAGCTCTGTGGCGGGTCTCTCCCTATCAGGAAGCCTGCCCCTTCCCAGGCCCTGGGACCTTTCCACTGCTTTCTGAAGTCAGAACTGATGGCCATTTTGGTAAAGTTAAGTTGCAGCCATTTTCCTCTGAAAACCCCCACCCTCTCCCCTTGGGGAGAATTTCTCATGTGCCACTGAGGTTTTCTGAGGCTAGGCCAGGCCTGGTTATGGAAGCAGCTGACAGAGGCCAACCAGGGGTTCTGTCGAGCTTGGACTACTCCCATTTTGGAGCAACCCATGCTGAGTCTTGGGAGGAGGGATCTGCCTGCGGGGGGCTGGTGAGGGTGACGGGAAGTGACTGGCCTGTCCGAGAGGAGACGCACAGGCCCTCAGCCAGCCCTGCCTGTTGTTGCCTCAGTGTCTCCTGAACAGCCCCCTTCATCCCATAGTCCCCTCACTGGCTTGGAGCAGGGTAGGGGGTGGAGGTGAAGAGGCCCCTTTCCACCCACAACCCCAACCGGGATCTTGCAACACTGGGATGGGGGCCCTGGGGGCCCAGACATGTGGCAATCTGTGTAGAGGGGTGGGGAGGTGTGCACCGAGCAGGGGGGTGGGGGCAGCTTTCACAAGCCACCACCGCTGCTGACTGACCTTGGCAGACTCACCTTGGGCAGCTTCCTCCCTCTGCAGTGTCTCCCCACTGTCTGCCTTCTCCTCTGCAGCTTCCCTGTGGCCTAAGATCCTGTCTCTCAGCTCAGGATTCTCATTCTGCTCCCCAGTTCTGCTCCAGAAAGAAAAGTGGGCCTGAGCTGTGGGTGCTGAAGCAATAGGACTGCTTGTGTGTGCTGTTTGGACCTTGATTTGCTGGTTTTCACCGGTCCTGGTGCATTTCCCCAGGCAGGGTTTGGCTAACTGCCCTTCCCCGGGCTCCTTTCTGTCATCTCCTTCCCCAGTGGTGACAGCCTTACTGTGGTGAAGGTGACAGGAGGACCAAGGGGCAGGGAAGCTGAATCCAGGGGCAGAGAGAACCCTGCTCTCCACCTCCCCCAGCTTCTTACGTACCATCTTTCTTGACAGAGGGAATGAAAATAGTCATTTGCAACCCCTGGAGCCCCATTCTGGAGGGAAGGTGCATCTTTTTCTTACTTATCCTCTCCTTCCTTCTTTCATTCAGCATCCACTCCTGGCTTCCTTTTTCTTGGTCACCTTAGGGCTTTTGCATTTACCCTTCCCTCTGTTCACCCTTACACTCAAGACATACCTGCCTCCTTCTCAAATTTTTTCAAGTTTCAGTTGAAATGTCATTTCCTCAGAGAGACCTTTCCTGGCCACCCCAGCTAAAATAGCCTCCCTATCTGTTGGTTTATTTGGTTTCCCCAATGGGCTATTCGAATGGAGTAAGCAGGAGAAGTTAATTAAGGTGCTTTATGAAGATGTGAACCAACAGTATCCGGGGAAAGTTCCTGGAGTGGTGAAGTCCCCTGGGCTAGCCCAGTATGGGGGCCTGAGGGCCTGGAATCCTCTGGGAGGGACTGTGGAGAGCGCCGGTCAGCAGGGGGCTCCCATCACTCTCCTCCTGCCAGTCTCACCCGCACCCCCTGAGAAGCTGGTTGATGTAGGGAGGCATCCACCTGGTGACTGTGTAGGGTGATGAAGGGTGGAGAGGGTTCTGGAGGGACAAAGGAAGACATTCAACACACTTGTTTATTGACTTTTTCTTCCTACTCCTGCTGAGAACTTGTCTCATTTCCAGAAAAGATACTCAACAAATACTTGTTGAGTAAGTTATGTTGGCCAAAACCAATTGAGGTCAGATGGAAAGCCTCCTCCAGGAAGTGTGCCCTCTGGCTCTGACTCATCCCCCTGGAATATGATCTGACGCAAAGGATTGGGATGTGTTCAGCTGCTGCACGTCACGCTGGGATCGCAGTGGGGAGATGGGGATGTGACTCCTCCAGACTGGGTACCAGTCAGGAAGGCTCCACTAGGCACCGGCCCTGAGGACCTGACGGGATGAGTGGGGGCCTGAGAGGAGATACAATTCAGGGCTGTGGGAACGAAGCCTGGGCTTGATGCTGAAGCAAGCCAGGTCCCATCACCCAGAACCTTGAAAGTACGTCAAGGGACAGTGGTCTTGAGCTGAGAGGAGGAAATCCGGAGGTTGAGTCATTTACCATGTTCTGTACAAACCTGCCTTATGCAACCTATCCCCCTGGGCTGAAAGGAAGGTGTGAGGATTCTCCCAGGTGCCCACAGAGACTGGTACCTCCCCTCCTTCCAAACTCAGGAAGCTCCCATCAGTCCCTACACTGAAGGTTCAGCTCTGTCCCTCCAAACCAGACCTGGGGCACGGGCCTCCAGGACACAGAGGTAGGAGAGATGGTGCCCGAGAGACACAGGGGCAAAGGCAGGAAAAGGACTGAGTCCTGGGCAAGATAGACATGTCACACACAGATGCCTGAGGTGTGGGAGGGCTCTACTGCTGGAGATTTGAAGAAGGGAGAGAGATCTGGGATGATCCAGACACCAGTCTCTTGCCCTCTCAGAAAATTATTCCTTGATGTCTGACTCAGGCTTTCCCAGCACTGGCCTAGGAGAGACTTTAACAAGTCCTTAATCTGTCCCTGGCTCCCTGATACTGTTGAGCACTGTTCTTTACTGAATGTGATTCATGTGACACTCAAACTGAGTATCTGTGAGGAGAGTGTCGCACGGAGTAGAGAGAGAGGTACCATGTACCGAGGCAGCAAAGGGACTCAGTGAGTGTCAGGAGAAGCCTCTTACCCTCTCTGGCCCTCAACTGCTTTATCTATAAAATGTGGCTCACCCTATCTTGCTGGTCTGAGGGCAGAGCCCACCAGATGATCTCTTGAGGTCTCTTCCAGCACATCTTGAGATCTGTGATTTTATGGAGCTAATTTTGGTTCTGCCTCTAAACAATTGTGTGACTCCAGGTAAGTCCCTTCCCCTCTTTGCGGCCTGTTTTCTTACCTACAAAATGAGTTTAGATGAGATCTCCGAGGTCCTTTCAGTTCCAGCAAAATGGAGGAATCATCATAAATATGCTTATTACATGCAAAGTTTTCTTTTTCTATGAATATAACACTACAGAGTGGGTACGAATATTGCTACCATTTTGCAGATGAGGAAACCGAGGCACAGAGAGAAGTAATGGCTGAAGGCTCACAGCTAGTAAGTAGCAGAGTATGATTCAAACTGGGGCTCTTAATTACTGTACCATCTGTCTCTTAGGCTGGAGTCCAATGCCAAAGAAAATGCTGCTTTGAGTGAGGGGTGTCCCTGGCACAGGCAGATTGTCATCCTCCTTCTCATTACCAGTGTTCTCATACACAAATCCGCTTTCCAGGTCTCTCCCAACTGATTCCTGTCCCATGCACTCAATTCTCAAGCTTTATGGAACTGGAGCCCCAGGGATGAGGGACAAAGGATGGAAATGGGTAGGTGGGAGCAGCATTGGGAGGGTGTCCATCTGGTAGACTGAGGCATCGGAAATGGAGAGAAGAGATGGCAGGCTGGATCAAGGGACCATAAATATGGCAGAGCCATCAGGAATTTTCCCGTGGTCACCTGGGGCAGGAGCTCCCAGACCTATACTTCGAGGTGAGAGAGGGTGGGCCTGGGAGCCGCAGGCCTGGGCATGAAGGACTGTGTGGTGCCAGGATCTCCCTACAAGCTACAGATCTTTGTTAGCAGAGCATACAAAGGTTGCTCCAGGTCCTGCGGGGGGCGGAGATGTGCCTTCAGATCACAGAAGGGGATGATAGGGATGTCAGGGAGAGACAAGCAGAGTGGCAGATACATGGCCTGGTTGTGTGGCATGTAGGGGGCGGGCTGTGGACAGCATGTCTGTGTTTCCACATGTCCATTTGGGCATGGAAACAAGAGGTGCAGACCTAGCCACATGCATCCTCTGTCCCCAGGGTCCTCCATGACACACACACACACACACACACACACACACACACACAGCCAACAGTCCCAACACCCAGTCACAGTGCAACTTTATTCAGCCACATAATCATTATGCTGGGTCCTGCCCTTCCTTGCCACCCCGGTTGCCATTTATCCATGGTCTATGTCTCAGGGTTCTAGACCCCCAGCAGGATGGGGGTTCGCAGAGTCAGGCCGTGCCACGGAGCCTGGTGCCCAAAGTCCACCAGCCAGACTCAGCTGCATCCCCCCACGCCCTTGATGAGGTTGGCCGCCTCAGGGATCTGGCGGAAGAGGTTGCGGAGGGTGTCTAGCTCCTGGGTGAGCTGCTCCACGCGGCTGCGGAGGCGCTCGTTCTCTGCCATGTACTCCAGCACCTTCTGCTGCGTCTCCAAAATGCGCCTCTTGGCCTTGTCCCGGCTCTTGCGCACGGCGATGTTGTTGCGCTCCCGCCTCAGCCGGTACTCAAGGCTATCTTTGTTCACTGCCTTCTTGCCCTTGTGTAAGGGGCCAGCGGGGGAGGGCGCCTTCAGGAGGGGACTGCAGGGCGGTGCGGCAGTGGCCAAAGGGGCCTGGAGGGGAAGGCACGGAGAGACGGAGAGGTGAGGGCTGGCGAGGAGGCAGAGCGAAGGCGGGACGGGAATCTCTGCAGCCAGGGCACACTTGCTGCATCGAAGGAATACAGGACTCAGAGCCAGCTCCTGTCTCTCAGGTCAAAACTATCATCGCCCTGCTTCTGGGAGATGGTGACCCAGATGCACAGGGTCCTCTGCTTGAGACCAAAACTCCCTTTCATGTCCTCACACTTTCTTTCTTCTTTTTTGTAAAGATGGAGCCTTGCTATGTTGCCCAGGCGGGTCTCCAACTCCTGGCCTTAAGCGACCGTCCTGCTTTGGCCTCGCAAAGCGCTGGGATTACAGGCATGAGCCACCGCACCCAGCCAATGTTCTCACACTTTCTGAGTACACTTTCCCTCAATCTGTCTTGAGTCTCCTGTTCTATGACCAGCAGACATTTCTTACAGAAGCAGGCGGCAGAGAAACAAGAGGAGGGGGCATGGTGAGCAGCAGAGAGGCTGGTGGGGGGCCTGAGATCAAGGTAGGCCAGCTTGCCGCAGGGTCTTTGGGACATGGTGGGGATTCAGGGTGGGAATGAATTCACAGAGAAGGAAAGGGAGGTCATGGTGCGGTGTGAGCACAGAGGACTGTGGGTTGGGTCCATTTCACAGAGCAACACCAAGCACAGACTCAGCAGCGTGAGCAGGGGCACAGGGTCCTGTCCACACCAGCCTCTCCAGCCCGGGGCAGGAGGGAGGAGGGCTGACCTGCTCTTACCTTGAGAACGCGCAGAGGCTGGCCGGGTGCTGCCAGGGTTGGGGGCAGGTGCATGGCTGTCTGCCCACAGTGTGCCACTTGGTACTGCAGGGGATTGTAGCCGCCTCGGCTGGCAGCTCGGCTGCCCTCTGGCCCCCGGGGCTCCTCCTTCACCGCCACAGCCCTGGGGTCGTAGCTCCCTGGGTTGCTGTAGATGCCAGGCCCCAGCGCCTTCCTGTCTGGGCCGAAGGTATGTGGAGGGTAGGCAAAGGGCCGAGGGTCAGGCGGCAAGTAGTGGGGGAAGGCAGGGGTTCCGGGGCCCTTGAGGCCTCTGGCCTCAGGCGCTGGCTTCACCGCAAAGAGATCGGAGAGAAGCTGCTCTTCCCCAGACTCGATGTAGGCAGAAAGGTCAATGGAGGCCTCATGCTCACACATGTCCCCCAGATCCCCGGGCCCAGCTCGGCCCCCTGAGAACTCAAGTGGCTGCTGGCCGCCCCGGGGCTCACACTCGTAGTAGGTCCCGTGGGACATGGCCGGCCCGCCCCCTCGGCTCCCCGCCCCCACCTGCTCTTGAGGCACCCCTTGGGGTGCTCGGGTTGCCCTCTCTCTACCTCCTCCTGACCTGGGCCTGCCCTCTCTCGATCTCCTGCCCTAGACCTGCCCTCTGCAGTCTCCTCTGTCACCCACTCCTGTGTGGCCTCTCTCCCCCCTCTGCTCTGCTTCCTTTTCCTTCCTCTGTAGTCAATGCCTCTCTTCTCTTCCCTTTTTTCCCCTCTCTCCCCTTGGGGTGACTCAGGGAGGGGCAGGACACACCCCAGAGGGAGAGATGTAAGCCTTAGAGAAAGGGGACTCCTGGCCTATTCAGCAGTTGGGGACACTCCTTGGTCAGGGTCCAAGCTAGGGTTCTGGAGATGCCAGAAGCTGATGCTTCTGGGAATGCCTGTCCACTCCCTCCTGAGCCCAGGGGACTCCAAATCCTCACCAAGGGCAACACCCTACTTTGAGCGTCCTCCTCCCTCCAACTGTGAAAAAGTTCTACGCAGAATGAGGTTCCAAGTTAGAGTGAAGAAAGCCCTCTTCCAGTGCGGACCCTCAGTTGGGTCTCAGCTCCTCCCTTGACATGCCTTCCTCTGGCTCTCCCCTGATGCTGGGCTCCACCTACTCCCAAGAGACAGTTTCTTTTGTGGCCTCACCTCCCAGAGCATTCTCTGAGTGTAGGCCAGGGTTTTGTTTTGTTTTGGTTTGTTTTTGAGGGGTCTGGGGAGTAGTGATAGGTCCTAGGAACAAGCTATACATGGGAGCCTGCATGGTGCTGGAGAGAGTATGCTCATTTGCTAGGTTTTTGCACAGGGGCTGTGCAATAGCCCAAATATGAGTATGTTTCCAGCCCCAGCTACCTGTAGCAGCCTGGCACAGTTCCTAACTCCCTGGGCTTGGTTGAAGCACCTGGTCAGGACTTGGGCCTTGCACTGCAGGCCCAGGCAGGCTGCTGCCCTTGGAATAGACAGCCATAAACCTCCGGTGGCTCCAGCACTTCTCTCTTCCAGCTGTTCTCTGCTGCAAGAGGCTCAGGCTGGCGCTTTGCCCCTCACCCTGGGCCTGAGGCTCTGCCTCTGGTTTCCTGTGCCCTGGGCTGCAGGGCTCAGGAGCTTGCTGCAGCTCGTTTGCTGTCTTTCCTTTTGCATGGCCGCTCTCTGATCTCCAATGCGTGTCTCTTGGGTCTACTTCCTCTTGTGAGGTTTGAGAAGCCTCTTATGTCATCACCTCTTCCTGGGGCTCTGTTTTAGGGTCTCCAGGAGAAGCCCATGGCTCTCTCTCTGCAATTCTTGGTTCGTGCTGGCTCTCCTCTTCCCTTTTCTCTTTCCTTTGGGAACTCCCAACTGCCTCCTTTCAGAGACACCTGCTCAGGTCCTGCTTTTACCTGTTGAATTTCATCTCCAAAAGGTCCAGCGGGGGGTGGGGGGTGGGGGGGAGGAAAGGGCACATAGAAATGTTACTGTCTCTTTTATGACCAGAAAGTACTCTGGGTGCCCCAGGGGGGCCAGAAGTTTTTGTAAGTTGGGCCAAACAAGGGCTGGGTCACTGTGAGTGGGCCCCAGTGGGACAAGTGCAGAGAGGATATATGTGGCATTGAACATTAAAATTTTAAAAATGTGTATTCTGGTTAGCATATTCCTTCCATCCTCCCTACCCCAACACCTACCCTAGATGCTGTCTGTGCATGACTTGAGACACAGCCCGATATGCTTTCTCTGAAAGCACAGTGACCTGGTATGAGGAGATCTGTGTGCATCCCAGAGACAGATGTCAGGAATTAGGGAGATTTCTCCATTTCGAAGCTGAGCTCTCAGTTTGGTGGCAGTGCTTCTGTTGACCACCAGGTGGCAATATTGGCCACAATATTTCGGACTTGGAGGGCTGATGTGGTCCGGACTCAGGTGGACAGCAGAGGGCAGCCTCTCACAGCTCTGGCTCTCAGCAAGCTCCTGTGGGGGGTCTGGAAGGAGGAAGAGGAGACCTGGCTGGGATGGGGTCTTGCAGTGCAGTTCTAGGGAGAATAAGCAGCCTGCAAGTCCTGCGTCCAGGGCCTTGTCTCCATGAGGAGAAATTCTGTCCCCTCTGCTACTTTGAAATAATGATAATGAATAGGCCTTGTGCTTTCTGATAAATTAATGCTTTTTCAATCCTTGAAACATACACTTTTTCATGCTCTTTGCCTATGGGTTATGCAGGAAGGTAGGCAAGGCAGACAGTATTTTTATTCCTACTTTATAAACAAGGATAACAAGGCTGAGAGGCTGAGCTGCCCAAGGTCATCCAAGGAGGATGCCTGGTTCATCTCTGGCTGAAGGGATGGGAAGGGGTTGCTATGTGACTTGGAGAACCTTCCTGGCCCTCATTTGGCCACCATGGGGAGGGGGAAGTCTGCATCAGTAGCTGCGCAGGAGGAAGTGGGAGGTATGTAAATAGAGCCGCAGGAAATGAGAAAGTCAGCAGCTTTAGCCATGGTGAGATAAATCTCTGCCCCGGCCTCCCCGGCTAGTGCTGACGTTGCTGGTACGCTGACCTCAGTGTTTCCCAGTAACAGGGGTTTGGCTGGGGCAGGCAGGGCTCTGGATGTCAGGGTAGGGTAGGGGGAGCTCTGGACAGGAAGGGGAGGTGGGGAGGGCAGTGCCAGTCAGTGGCTGGGGGATGCTTGCTCAGGAGAGGAAAGAAGCTCTCCTGGGTCAGCAGGATCATTTTTCTTTTGCCACTGCAGTTACTACCTGTTTGGATGAACTGAAATGATGCATGTTTGTTATCTTAGTGACCTTGTAACAGGCCTCCTTCCAGTGCCACTTTTTTGGTGAATTAAGACTTTCCCAGTAGGAAGGTAGCTGAGCATGGCTGTGAAGTGTTAAGAGAGAACTGGGCTCAAATCTGGCCTCTGTCACTAACCAACTCCATGACTCTGGGCAAGTTACTTAATCTTCCTTGCAAAGTGGCAGTAGTAATACCTCCTTCATAGGGTTGTTTAATTTAAACTGTGAATAACATAGTGTATGTCATGCAACTGGTCTTAGTAAATGTGAAGTCTCCTTCTTCTCTTCCTCTGACCTCTCATTGCAGTTTTATCTGTGTCTCCTTGACACTCACTACCTGCTGCCTGGTGTGGTGCGTCAGTTTGACGAACATTTTTGAGCACATAGGTACCAGGCACTGCACGGGGTCTGGGGATGTGTTGGCTTTAGCCCTTGTCAATAGGGATCACAGCCCAGCAGGAAGGCCCACAGGCAGTGGTTCCAGCATGGCATGGGTGGTCTGTGGAGCCAGGATGCGCACACATATGTGTGCCATGCATATCCTTGGTTTTGTTCCCCTAGCAAACTATTTGCTTTTTGAGGGTAGAGTCAGTTACATCTTTTGGACCTCTTCAACTATGGTGATCACATTTCCTGAATTAAAATGAAGGACAGGGCCGGGTGTGGTGGCTCGCACTTGTAATCCCAGCACTTTGGGAGGCTGAGGCGTTTGGATCACGAGGTCAGGAGATCAAGACCACCCTGGCTGACATAGTGAAACCCCGTCTCTACTTAAAAAAAAAAAAAATTAGCTGGGCGTGGCGGCACGTGCCTGTAATCCTGGCTACTCTGGAGGCTGAGGCAGAAGAATCTCTTGAACCTGGGAGGCGGAGGTTGCAGTGAGCCAAGATCACGTCACTGCACTCCAACCTGGCAATAAAGCTAGACTCCGTCTCAAAAAAAAAAAAAAAAAAAAAAAGAAGGACAGGCAGGTTGACACATCTGAATATCCTTATGAAGACAATGGAAGAAAATATTTGAAGTCTGTGCTGACTTAGAAAAATCAGGAAAAAAATTTACTATTTCTACAGCATATAGCAAAGTCTTTGACAGAATGGTCACAAAAAGATTTGTTGTGTGACCACATTAATAAATGAATGCATAAGCAGCTACGATTTCAGTGACTTTCAAAATGTTCCCAAATTCCCTAAACTCAGAGCATGTGAAATTCCTAGCATTAAAGTGACTGACAGGGTTAAGACGGGAAATGGCCAGGTTAAAAGTAAATGTTTGTTGCCCGGGAGGAGACCCACATTTGCCCATTTGACCAGGTTGAAAAGATCAGCAGGTGTCACAGAAAGAGAGGGTGCTCCTGAAGGACAAGTGCCTCCATGGAGTGAGAAGGGACGAGGGACAGGACTTGCTCAAATGGGGCAATAGGGAGGAGCCTGGGGCAGTCCAGGGAAAGAAACGGTGTGTGTGCTGGGGAAGGGGGGCCCAAAGGGCAGATGTGAGGCTTGGAAAAGACTGGCCTCTGCCTTTTGGGACAACCTAAAATTGGAAGATTGAGGAACTGTTTACGATTAGGTCCAGCTCTCTCTCTTAAAATGCTAAGCAGGTAAGGTGACTTGCCCAAGGACACACAGCTGTTTAGTGGCTGGCCTCCCAGCTCGGCGTCCCTGTTGAATGGCGAGCTTCCAGCCTGTCTGGAAGAATGACAGTCACAAAGCAGGAGTGTTGGCGTCAGGCCAGGACTGGGAGTGGCGGCATCTTGCCTGCCTTGTCCTCACAGTGTTCCAGATGGTGAAGGGTGATGTCTTAACACCACTGCCCCTCCACCACCCCCTTTTCCCCGCCCTTGCCCTACATCTGCTAGCAGTGCTGGCTCTGGACACGCAGCCAGGAAGGCAGCCCATAAAGACAGGGACACAAAGCAAGGACTGGGGCTAATCCCATCAACTTCCTCTGGCAGTTAACCCAAAACACCAGGAAGTGCTTGTACATACCTTAACAACTTCTTCCTTTTTCCCTGTCCTAGTCCAATGGTCCTCCTACTCTTCCTCCTAGAGCTAACTCTTCTTCTCAGATGGCTCTGTCTAGCTGAGTGAACCTAGCCTTACCTCCCAGGCCCTCCCATCAAGCTCCTCGGATCCTGACTCGCCCCATAGACTTGGCTCAGGCTGTGCTGATGAGAGAAGCCTTTGCTGATTGAGCTTTGGGAGGACGTCTGCCTTTGCCTCCCTCAGCTTGGCTGGGTGCCGTCTCTCCCTTGCCCACGTTCCCACCCTGGGCAGTGTTGAGTTCTTCCCAGTTAGTCTGCAGGCTTTCACTATGGTGCACAGAGCAGGAACTTAGTAACACTTCGTGACTCCAAGAAGGAATGAGTGAGTGTTGGTAAATAAAAAAGTACAGAAGGTCATGGTTTTGGACTAAGCTCCTGCTCTAGGCCCCACAGACCAGACTAAAATCAAAATGGAATCCCCCATGCTAAAGTTCCACATCACCAAATCTAAACTAAGTTGTTATCTGACCTTCCTAGAAATCAGGAGAGAGATATAACAGCCAATTAAAACAGGTCAATTTCAATATTCAATGGGCATGATAATGAAGTTCCCTCTGCTTTAATCTTTACACAAAACACGGTAGCCTGAGGGATCCTGATATTAACTAATCAGTTATTTTTCTATTGTTCTGTCTCCCTATCCCCACCTTACAAGAAAAGTAACTTTGTTTCTGAGACAGGGTCTTGCTCTTCCGCCCACGTTGGAGGTGCAGTAGCGCAATCACAGCTCACTGTGGCCTCAACCTCCCAGGCTCAACCTGTCCTCCTTTCGGCCTCAGCCTCCCAAGTAGCTGGGACTACAAGCACATACCACCATGCCCAGCTAATTTTATCTTTTGTAGAGACGAGGTCTTGCTATGTTGCCCAGGCTGGTCTCAAACTCCTGGGCTCAAGAGATCCTCCCTCCTCGGCCTCCCAAAGGGCTGGGATTACAGGAGTGAGCCACTGTGCCCAGCCAAGAAAAGCAACTTTGAAAAGTGACTAACCAGCTTTCTTCAGCCCTTTCCTGTCTGTAAAGCCAACCTCTTCTGCTCAACTCTTTGGAACATGTATTTTATTTAATGGAATGAAGTGTTGCCTGATTCCAGAATTGCAGTCAACAGTTGAGATCTGTAAATTTGTTGTACTTTTGTCTGTTGATGATGTTTTTGGTTCAGAATGAGAGTCAGTGGTTTGAATGCACTGGTACTGAGTCCCTACGATAGCTAGAAGTTACAGAGAGCAAGAGCTTTTAGGAATGGCATTCTGGAAGGAACCTGGCACGATCTCCTAAGAGGAAATGCCTGGTGACTCTGTCTCAAAAGGTTACTTAATTATCAACACCACCAACTTCATTTCCGTTTTAAATTTTATTACATCAAAAGAAAAAACCTCTCCACAAAACAAATCTTAAAACCTACACCAAGCGAAAGAAATTATCATCCAGGTTCTAACTCCACCCCCCAAAACAACCTTACATTTAAAAAAATCCAAAAGAAATAGAAATACCAGCTTCAAAAATATTTATCCAAAAAGTAAGGCATCAACTTTACAAAAAAATAATTGAAGGAGGGGAGGAAGTTGGAGGAATGAGAAAAGAGGGAACAAGAAGATGGTCCCCTGACCCTCCAGGGGCCAACCCCAGCCTGCCGGGCATCTACGCTGAAGGGGTCACAACTCAGACCAAACTTGGCATCTCACCAACTATGGGGCAGGCAGGCTGGGCGGGGAAGCTGGGAGACACCACCCAGGTCAGGAAGGGCTCCTGTGTATTCCAGTTTAAGCAGACAGAACTGCGGTGAGGGAGAGAATCCCGATTTGTGATAAAAGGATCCTAAGTCCTTAGTGCAGCAGGAGTGACTGGGGAGGTTGCAGGGCCCATGACAAACTCCATGGCCTTCCATTGGAGCCCAGGGAAGGGTCAGAGGCCGCCAGCCACAGAGGAGGGCCTTTTTTGAGGACCTCCAGAGCGGGCGCCCTGCTGCCGCTGCCCTCTCACCCTGCCCCAAGACGGCATGGCACTGAGACCTGAGAGGAGTGGGGGGCTACTGGAGTTGAGGACGGACGGGAAAGGAACTGGGCTTCAGTCAATGCTCTCCCCAGTCTCCCAGGGTGTGGAATGGGCACCTCTGGGGAGGGGGAAAGCGCCCTTCCTCCCAGGGAAGGCATTTAATATCAGATCCGTCCTGAGGGTTAGAAATAGGGGAGTATTTTTAGGCCAAGTTCTTGGATGGGAGGTGACTTAAGGCTGATTTGGCTCCGATCTCAGGCCTGAAGGACTTGGGGATCCTTCACACCCGGTCCCAAGCCAAGGCCCAGAGAGGAGAAGGGCATGGTGCGGGCGTGCTGGGAGTGGCTGTAGGGATAGCAGGGGACTGCTCCTTCCTGTGATGGGGAGGTGGAGTTGCTGAGAGAGATGCCCACTAAATTAAAAATCAGAAGCCTTTTTGGCTTCTGGAAGCTTTGGCACCATGTTGGGGGCAGGATGCAGGAGGCAGGGGCAGGGCTGGGTTTCTGCAATCTGAGCCTTTCTCAGTATGTTCCTCAACCGCCTGACTTGGGGGTGGAGAGGCTGTTCTTCTCCTTGGTCCTTAGCTCTGGGAGTTGGCGTCCTGAGGAGAACCGAATTCTGGACAGGGAGCCCTGGCTGGGGTGGGTGCAGGTATGATGGGGAGGGGCAGGAAAGAGGGCAGAGGGAAGCATCCCCTTGGATTTTGGGTCCCTGGTGAAGAGATAGGGTCTTGGGTCTCTCCAGCTGACCCCTTGATGGGGACAGAATTGCTTGAGCCTGTGCCCCCGCAACACAGCCCCTGTGGCCACCTCTCCTCTCTGAAGGGGCCTCCCTGGGAGGGAAGGCAGTAATGAGCTCTGGTTCCTGAAGAAGCAGCTGAGGGTATGGCCCGGCATCTTGGCACCTTGGCATCTCCCCTCTCCTCCAGCAGCTGGGAGTGTGGGCAGCACTGGAGTGGGGCCTGGGACATGGACCCTGGGGTGAGAGACTGGTTCTTTGGGTATGAATGTGAGTTTTTGTTTACAATTTCTCACTACCCACACCGAAGTCCTACCACTGCCTGACAAAAGCAGAGAGAGGGGTGTGTGTGTACTTGCATGTGTTGGGGGGACCAAGGCAGGGAGGTAGGATAAAAGGGGAGGGAGGAGAGAGTAGCCAGCTGAGGGAATGGTGGTCCTTAGGGCTGGGCCTGCCCCGCCACGTCCTTGTCCTTGGTGGGAGTGGGTTGGTACATGGGCTGCTGCTGCTCCTCCATGTCCTCATTAGCCTTCTCTGTCCCTGAGCCCTGCTCCGCCTCGGGGTACACGACCACACACATCTTCTGGCTCACCAGGGTTAGCAGCTCTGTAGGAAGAGATCAAACAGAAACCAGGCCGGTGCTGAGCATCCCACCAACCTGGCCAAGCGGCCCCGGCCCTTCCCGGCTCTCCTGCTCCAAGTTCTGCCTCTTCAGAGCAGTCAGTGCTTGAGGAGAATCCTTTCCACCTGGTCTGCCTCCTGCATCTCCTGCCGGCTGCTCCTTGCTCATGAAGGCCCCAGCCTTCCACCTTCCCTGTGCCCACTGACCCCCAAGTCCAGGGTCTCCGCTGGTCTCCACCCAGCTTGGGGCAGCTCTCACAGGATGGCTGATAGGTTGCCTATTTAATTTTTAAATTTTTAATAATAGAGATGGGGTCTTGCTATATTGACCAGGCTGGTCTCAAACTCCTGGGCTCAAGTGATCCTCTGTCTCAGCCTCCCAAAGTGCTGGGATTACAGGTGTGAGCCACTGTGCCCAGCCCAGGTTGCCTATTCTTGCAGGTCTAAGGTCTGTATGGAAATGCCAGCTGTTCTCCTCCCTCAGAGGTCTCTGGGAAAAGGCATCTGCTTTCCCTGCTCTGGACTCCTCCAGAGCTCTGTGGACTAAGGAGAAGGCGAGCCTAGGTCTCCTGGCCCTGGTGGCTCCCCCACCCCATCACTGACCACTGCATTCCAGCCCAGGAGGCCCTCAAGCCAGCCAGAGCCTCCAACAACTCACCAATGAAGTCACTGAAACACTTGGGCTTGTGTTGCCAGTAAACACCCAGGAAATAGACAGGCACTCCTGTCAGCATGATGGCCAGGCCAATGCCACACACCACCGGCTCTGACCACAGGCTGAAGACCAGCAGGAAGGCCCAGAACAGCAAATAGATGATGGGGAACAGCAGGTTGATCTGTGGAGCAGAAGCATGAGGCATGTGAATTGTGTAGGCCCCGCGGCCCCCAGGACTAGGGACTGAGGCATTCTCTCTCTTCTTCACCCATAGAGACACATCCTCAAGGGCAAAGGCTGGGCTTCCCTCAGCTCTGTGGTCCCACACTCATCCCTGATAGGGCAGGGGCTATATGCACAAATGTTGATGAACATGGATGGTCAGACAGGAAAAGGATGGGGAGGAGCTAGGGAGGAAAGGACCCCCCTTGCCCATGTCCTCGATCCTGGGTGTGATTAGACAAGGCCTCATCATGCATGCCATGTGCCTGTGGCAGCCAGAGAAGCCCATAGGGATGGAGAAGCTTGCTGGCACATGGGTGCGTCTGCTGAGGTCCTAGGGTGGAGGGGAGGTGTGGCAATGCACAAAGTGCAGGCAGGAGACGATTCTAATCACTCAGGCTCCCTGGTCCTCGCCCACTTCTATGCAGGGCCCTTATGTGGGCACAGTATGGCAAATGTCAGCTCCTTATGGGCCACATGTGGGGAGTTCCCTAGAGTATCCTCTTCAGGGCTCCAGGGGCAGTCCTGATTCGGCTGCCTTTCTCTTCCTTGTCTTCCTTGCTCAGAAGGGATGTGTGTGGTGGGGACCTGGGGTTATTCTACCTCCTCTTCCCTCTAGCAGGTTTTCTAAGAGTGAGAGTAGAAAATCGTGGTGGAAATGCCAGTGAACTGAGAGATTTGGAGAGCCTTTGATTTTTCAGCTGGAAGGATCTTCTAGAAGCATCTAGTCACTGTTTCTAGAATAGGATTGTACAAATAGCTCTGGAGTACACTCTATTCTTCTAATTTGTTGGAGAACTCATAATGCTCTAGCATGTCTTGTTCTGAGCAATCCCATTAATTTCTATCACAGAGTTATATCTTGTAGCAATATTAGGTTCACTGAGCACCCTATATGTGTAGGGCTATGGGAGTTTAAAAAGAGAGGATCATGGAGGGTTGCAGTGGACTAGAAAACTTCAAGGAAGAGGAGGTACTTGAGGCGCATTTGGAAAATGGTTACAATGTAGATGGGCAGATAGGAGGAAAGGTATTCTGGGATGGAGACACAGCACATAGTGAACCCAGCTATCTGGAGGGACAAGGAGGAAGTGTTGGGGAGATAAGAGAACCTTGAAAAGTCAGCTGGAGTTTAAGGCTTAGACTGGTAGGAAACAAAGGAATGTCAAGATGAAAGTGACATTTGATCTGACTTATTCCCCAGCTACAGTCTGCTCCGATCTCATCCCCAGTGGAGAACACAAATGATGGTCCCATTCACAAATGGCCCTTGCTTTCCAAAGGGTCTGCTACCATCAGAGATGATGATGTGTGGTCAGCAGCTAAGAAGAGAGGTGATTTAAACATCTGAACTGCAGCTAGAACCACAGAGGAAGGGGTGGGGACCCCAAAGGGAGGTTCTCTCACCTTGATGGGGCGGGGGATATCAGGCTTCTTCCAGCGAAGGACTATCTGTCCAGCAACCGTGACCCCATAGAACAGGTAGTTGATGAAGCCCACGTAGTTGATGAGTGTGTACATGTCGCTGGTGACCAGCATCAGCAGGGTGGAGATGCACTGGGGAAGTGGGAAGAGCTCATCAGTGATCCAAAAGATATTCGGAGACTGGTATTATAGATTAGGGGCTGTCCCCCAGCCTGCAGGCAGATGATGCCATTGTATAATGGATGTCTCGAAATGGAGACTTTAGAACCTCCCCTAGTAACCTAGGACGTTACAACATCTTTATCGCTAGGAAGTCCTTTCTTATTACAGGGGTGATGATGAAAATATTTAACCACTGGTATGGCACAGGCACTAACCACTTAGAATGGATACTGGGCATAAGCAGCTAGACTGACCACCCTGGTATTACCTGGCTCTGTGTCAGCCCCGGTTTCATTTGTATGTCTCTGTTGGTTATAGCTCAAGCTAACTTCATTTTTTTAAATCCCTTAGGGAAGATTGTTAATAACAGATTAAGGCTCTATTCCTGCCCTCATCCTTTTCTCCTGGCTGAGTCATCTATTTTTCTTCCTTTTCTTTATTAATTTCAAAACTGGTTACATAGAACTTACTGTGTGCCAGGTCCCTATTTTTAGCATTTGACAAAGATTAACTCACTTAACCCTCATAACATCCGAATGAGGTTTTCTTGACAGAGTCTACTTTCCAACTTCAAAATCATCTCTGTGGCTCTCTTGGAACCATGCTCCTCCCTTCTGATAACTTGTGAAGGTCAACAAAAGTTCCGTCCTCCTGTGAGAGCCGATGGTTAAAATAATTGAGATGCTTTCAATGGTTCTTGCTGCATCTGCCTTTTAGTCACACTACTGCACCAATAGCTCTAACTGGGAAAAGAAAAAAAAAAAAGGGTATGGCCCACTGGGAGTACTGTCTTCTCCAGCCACCTTTCACAACCAACCAGTCAAGGTGACCTTCATTCCTACATCTGAACATTCTGATGTTGTACAGCAATGCTGTACAATGCTCTTGACTCCCATGAGCTCTGTTATTCTGATTTCTAACTGCTTCGCCAGTGGACCAAAATCATTTTTAGTGTTTTATTCAGGATCCAGAAGGAAAATAAAAATAACTCAAAAGACTCAATGGGGACAAGTCTTTGTTCCTTCCTTTAGCTCTCTCTAAATGATTCTACTCTGGGGATATTTTATTCCCATCTCTTTCCTGTCCCAAGTTTCCTTTTCACAGTTTTCAGTTTATCAGTCTTCCTCTATGATTTTTCTTATTTGGTGTACTCTTAACACTAAATTCATTTCAGTGATGTTTCCAAGAGACTGGCAGGCTGCCCTGAAGCTTGATGTGGGGAGTGGGTATTTGCAGGGACCAACCAGCCAGGAGTAGAGACCAGTGCCACAACCCCGCGGTAACAGGTGTGAGGAGAGCCAAGGGAGACATATTTTTTTGAGGCTGTAGAATCCTGAGGCAGTCAGTTCAGTCTGACCCAAAAGGATGGGAGAATGGAAATAAGTCAGCCCGAGAGCCTTAGGTATTTCAGGACTCAGGATCTTTCCTTGCTATATCTCTTGATATTAACAAAGCTGATGAGTATCATTTGCCAGATCATCTAAGATCCAGTGAGACCTAGCAGCAGACTGGAAAGGTAACAGGGGTGTGTGTGAAAAGCATGAACTCCCAGCTTAGACTAGGCACAAAAAGAGGGAGGTGTGTGGGGAGTTACAGCAGGAAGGGCCCTTACTGTGAAGAGCAGGGCTGGGATTGGAGTGCAGCGCTTCACGTGGATCATGGCCAACACACTAGGAAGGTGGCCCTCTCGGGCTCCAGCGAAGAACAGCCTGGCAGGGAGAAAAGCAGGTCAGCCTGGGATAACCCATGGACCACCAAGCCCGAGTTCCTTCATCCATGCCTACCTTCTGCCCACACAGGGGCATCCTCCCTCCAACCGGGTACCTGCCTTCACATGCACACTTTCCGCCCCACCAGCCACAGAACCTGTGTTCACAAATGCAGGTGCAAGCAAACCAGAGGCAGCCAATGGAAAAGTGGATGAACCCTGGGTATGTTAGACCCTGAATGTGGTAGGGGTGGCTCAGGGTTACTGATAATTGTACTGTCACTCAGTGGGGTGCTCCCAATGCCTGGAAGGCTGCAGGAGCAACCTCTGTCTGTTGCCTTAAGTTTTCATCTCTTTAAAAGCATTCCTCACATCCTCAAAGGATGCAGATTCCCTGATACACTGGGACCGAACTGCATATGGAAAGCTTTAAAAACACTTTTTTTTTTTTGAGATGGAATCTTGCTCTGTTGCCCAGGCTGGAGTGCAGTGCCACAATCTCGGCTCATTGCAACCTCCACCTCCCAGGTTTAAGCAATTCTCTGCCTCAGCCTCCCGAGAAGCTGGGATTACAGGTGTGTGCCACCATGCCCGACTAATTTTTGTATTTTTGGTAGAGACGGGGTTTCACCATCTTGGCCAGGCTAGTCTTGAACTGCTGACCTCATGATCCACTCACCTCGACTTCCCAAAGTGCTGGGACTACAGGTGTAAGCCGTCATGCCTGGTCTAAAAACACTCTTATCCTAGTCAGAGAGTAGTTGTTTTTGTGGGAGTGGAGAACTGGTGGTGGAAATGTTCTGTATCTTGTTTTGGGTAGTGGTTGAATTTTGACAACTGTCAAAATTCATCAAATGGAAGCCAGGCACAGTAGCACACACCTGTACTTCTAGCTACTTGGGAGGCTGAAGTAGGAAGACTGCTTGAGCCCAGAAGTTCAAAGCCAGCCTGGGCAACATAGTGAGACTCTGCCTCTAAAAAACAACAATGAAAAACAAAAACGAACAAACACAAACAAAACTACCCCCACAAAACTCATCAAAATGAACATTTATGATCTGCTTTTTTTTTGAGACAGAGTTTCGCTCTTGTTGCCCAGGCTAGAGTGCAATAGCGTGATCTTGGTTCACCGCAACCTCCGCCTCCCAGGTTCAAGCGATTCTTCTGCCTCAGCCTCCTGAGTAGCTGGGACTACAGACATGTGCCACCATGCCCGGCTAATTTTTGTATTTTTGGTAGAGATGGGGTTTCTCCACGTTGGTCAGGCTGGTCTCGAACTCCTGACCTCAGGTGATCTGCCCGCCTCGGCCTCCCAAAGTGCTGGGATTACAGGCGTGAGCCACCATGCCCAGCCTATGATCTGCTTTTTTTAAAAAATATGGAGGCAGGGTCTTGCCATGTTGCCCAGGCTGGTCTTGAACTTCTGGGCTCTAATGATCCTCCCGCCTCGGGCTCCCAAAGCGTTGGGATGACAGACATGAGCCACCGCGTCCAGCCTGCATATTTTATTGTATGTAAATTGTACTTAAAAATTTATATCCTGTCTTGTGGGATTGAGTTAAAAAAAAATTATATCCTGTCTGGGCTTGGTGGCTAACACCTGCAGTCCCAGCACTTTGACAGGCTGAGGTGGGAGAATCATTTCAGCCTGGAAGTTTGAGACCAGCCTGGGAAAAATAGTGGACCCTTGTCTCTACAAAAAATAAAAATAAAAAAATTAGCCAGGCATGGTGGTGTGTGCCTGTTGTTCTAGATACTCCGGAGGCTGAGGTGACAGGATCACATGAGCCTGGGATGCTGAGGCTGCAGTGAGCTGTGATTGTGCCACTGCACTCCACCCTAGGCGACAGAGCAAGAAACTGTCTCAAAAAGAAAGAAAAGAAAAGGAAGAAAGAAAGAAAAAATTGGAAATATCCTAAGTGCCTAAAAGTAGGAGGTTGATAAAATAGATTTGCATAAGATGAAATGTTATGGGCTAGGCACAGTGGCTCATGCCTGTAATGCCAGTGCTTTGGGAGGCCGAGGTGGGTGGATCATCTGAGGTCAGGAGTTTGAGACCAGCCTGGCCAACATGGTGAAACCCCGTCTCTACTAAAAATACGAAAATTAGCCAAATGTGGTGGCACGTGCCTGTAATCCCAGCTACTCAGAAGGTTGAGGCAGAATTGCCTGAACCCAGAGGTGGAGGTTGCAGTGAGCAGAGATCACGCCATTGCACTCCAACCTGGATGACAGAGTTAAACTTGTCTCAAAAAAAAAAAAAAAAAAAAAAAGGAACATTATGTAGTCATGTTTTTGAAAAAAATTGATTACATGAGAATATGCTCAAAATATAACATTAAATGAAAAAACAGTACTGAAAACTATAATGCAAATAATTTTTTTTTTTTTTTGAGACACGGTCTTGCTCTGTTGCCTAGGCTGGAGTACAGTGGCACAATGACGGCTCCCTGCAGCCTTGACCTCCCAAACTCAAATGATCCTTCTGTCTCAGTCTCCCAAGTAGCCGGGACTACAGGTGTGCACCACTATGCCCAAATGCCAATTAATTTTAAGATTATTTATGGGCCTATTTATTAAAATGCTAACTGATTATCTCTGGGTGGTGAAATTATGGTTAACTTTAATTTTCTTCCTTATACATTACAGAAAAAATTTTAAAAATTGTAAAATGCAGCCTGGGCAACATGGTGAAAACCTGTCTCTACAAAAAATACAAAAATTAGCCAGGCATGGTAGAGTGTGCCTGTAGTTCCAACTACTGAGGGGGCTGAAGTGGGAGGATCACTTGAGCCTGGGAGGTTTGAGGCTGCAGCGAGCTGTATTTGCACCAGTGCACTCCAGCCTGGGTGACAAAGTGAGACGCTGTCTCAAAAAAAAAAAAAAAAAAAGATAAGGAAAAAATGAATAAAATTGTAAAATAGATGGAATATTTATAATCAGAATAAAGATTTTTTTTAACTTAAAAAAATTAAACTTTTTATGTTTCCAATTTTTAGAGATGGGGTCTTGCTCTGTCCTGCAGGCTGGAGTAGAGTGGCATGATTATAGCTCACTGCAGCCTCCAATTCCTGGACTCCAGTGATCCTCTAGTCTCAGCCTCCTGAGTAGCTGGGACTACATGTACATACCACCATGCTCAGTTAACTTAAAAAATGATAATTTTTTTGAGATAATTGTAAATTCACATTCAGTGAATCTTACAACGAAGTACAGTTGTAAGAAATAATAAAAAGAGATCCTATGTATCTTTTGCCCAGTTTCCTCCATTGGTAACATGCTACACAATTATATTATAGTATCACAAGTAGGATATTGATGTTTAAATCAATTTTATTTTTTACTTATTTTTCTTTCTTATTTTTTTGTAGTGACAGAGTCTTGCCTTGTTGCCCAGGCTGGTCTTGAATTACTGGGCTCAAGCAATCCTTCCACCTTGCCCTCCCAAAGTACTGGGATTACAGGCATGAGCCATCATGCCCAGCCCCAAAAGTTATTTTTTTTTTAATTTTTTTTTTTTGAGATGAAGTCTTGCTCTGTCACCCAGGCTGGAGTGTAGTGGCACGATCTTGGCTCACTGCAACCTCTGCCTCCTGGGTTCAAGTGATTCTCCTGCCTCAGCCTCCTGGGTAGCTGGGAGTACAGGCACCTGCCACCACGCCTAGTTAATTTTTGTATTTTTTTTAGTAGAGGTGGGGTTTCATCATATTGGCCAGGCTGGTCTCCTGACCTTGTGATCCACCCACCTCAGCCTCCCAAAGTGCTGGGATTATAGGTGTGAGCCACCACATCTGGCCATAAAAGTTATTTTTAAAAAGAAAAGTTTTAGGCCAGGCGTGGTGGCTCACACCTGTAATCCCAGCACTTTGGGAGGCTGAGGTGGGTGGATCACAAGGTCAGGAGATCGAGACCATCCTGACTAACACAGTGAAACCCCGTCTCTACTAAAAATACAAAAAATTAGCCGGGCGTGGTGGCAGGCACCTGTAGTCCCAGCTACTCGGGAGGCTGAGGAAGGAGAATGGCGTGAACCCGGGAGGCGGAGCTTGCAGTGAGCCAAGATTGTGCCACTGCACTCCAGCCTAGGCAACAGAGCGAGACTATGTCTCAAAAAAAAAAAAAAAAAAAAAGAAATTTTAAGAGAATAATTTGAATGTTCCTGGCATAAAGAAAAGACAATATTGAAGAAGATGGGATATCTCAATTCCTCTGATTTGATTTTTACACATTATATCAATGTATTGAAACATCATCTGTACCTTGAAAATATGTACATCTATTATATACATATGAATATGAAACTTGAACATAAAAATCAGCCCTCCTTCCCTTTTACTCTCCTAAGAGAAAAGTGAATATTAGGGGCTGTCAACAGTAATTTACATGTCAGTGCAAATTGGACCACTTTTTTCTATTTTCTGGGGAAAGGCTCACCTAAGGGATGACAGGCAGGATACAGCTTGACAGGAACAAAAAGGCACAGATTCAGTGCACTGGGAGTTCAGAGAATTGTCACTTACTTTGTAATTTGTGTATGGAGTAGACTGAAGCTAACAGCAGCAGCTCATCAGAAGTGTGGGAGTTGACTGTATCCCCAAATACCCATAAGCAGTAACCATAATGAACTCCCTAGGCCAGTGTCACTAGTTTCATGCAGCCATACACATCCCTGTCCCCTCTCCCATGCTGCCGCCCCTCTACAAGGCAGTCTCATGCACCAGGTGCTCTGTGGGACTTGTCGTGCACATAGCCAGGGTCCTGCATTCACGTCCCTCCCCCACATGCAGACAGGACTAAGTGTAATTGTCCAGATCCAACAGCATTTGCAAGTGTCAAGTTCACAACAGACAGTCCTTGCCCAGCTAGCCGACAACAGAGGAGACGATGACATTAAGCATAACACACATCCACACACTCTGACTCTTTAGCAAGGATCATCCACTCCCTACCCGAGAACACAAAGGAGTGACAGGGGATAAAGAAGGAGGGAAGGAGAAGGAAGGAAGAAGGAACTGGAAAGATGAGCAGAGGAGGCCTGGGTGTGTGAGGTCTCGCCTCTGAATCGGAGGTGGAGCACACCATGCGCCACCCTTTCCTGCATGCACACACAACTAGACCACATGCACGCAGACCGCTGCTTGGCCTGCCTGAGGGACAAACCCCACTCTAAAGTGACTGTAGCCAGTCACTCTCCTCCAATAGATCTCAGGGAGCCTCATGGGTCACTGTTCTTCCACTGCTCGGCCTCGGCGGGGCCTCCATGTGGCCACTGCTCCTGTGTAACATGCACACGAGGTTGCTGTGGGTGAGTGTCATAGGGTCCCAGGGTACAGGGGACACCCACACCACCTCTTTCCAGCCCTGGGTCCTAAAAACATGGCACTACCTTGTTATTTCACAGGAACTCTTCCCTGATGTGATGGCTTTGGAAGCAGCTGAACTCAGGGACTCATCTTTGGAGCAGGACTGTACCCTGAGGGCAGGGGGTGCTTTCTGAGAACCTGGGAGGACCCCTTGAACCACACAAGTGGAAGTCATTCAACATCTGCTAGCCTCAACAGCCCCTTCTGAAGACAGCAAAAGAAAGGGCCGGGTCCCCGGATGCGTAGAGGCAGGACCTGGGACTCGTGGACCTGCTTGCACTTCTGGCTTCTGAGAGAGCTCTGGGGTGGGGGTCATGGATAAAAGGCTCTTTCTTTGGACAGATGTTTGCTTTCCACTTTCCCCCACCCTCTCACTTCACGTTCTCCACCTGAGTCTCATGGGTGGCCTCGAAAAGGCCTCTCCAGCCGCCTCGGTTGAGCAGGGAGGAGCTCTGCATTCTTGGGGCAATTAGGGTGAACCCATCCCACCTGCAGGCTAGTTCCAGAACATTCATGGGAGGCCAGACCCAGAGGCCCCAGGCACAAGTCTCCCTCTTGGTCCCTTTCCAAATGGGGTTCTTTTCCAGCCAGCAGCAGCCTGTTTCCAGGCAAGTGGAAATGGGGGCTCTAGGACGGCAGCCAAGATACTGTCTTGCTGCCAACTACAGCCCCTGACTGGGGGCTGCATCAGGCAGGCTGGTGGCCTCCTCTGTCTTCTGCTCCTTTTGAAATGAGACAGGCTACTACATGTGAAGCACCTAGGATCCATATGCCACACACATCGCAGGTGACCACGTGAGCAGCACACACTCCTCAGCATCCACACTGACACACACGCCCTCGTGTGAGCAATCACGCCTCTTCAAGCCCACCATCCAGATGCCCACACAGACCCCTGCTGACAGAGACAAGCCCACCATATACAAACACAGCAAAGTGCACAGCGGAGTGGCCCCTGGCCGGGGAAGGGCCCAGGCAGCACTCACCGAGAGGAGGTGAAGAGAGACCCATTCACTCCTCCAAATGTGGACAGGGCAACAGAAATGGGCATGATCCAGGCCATGACTCCTAGGAGCTTCTCTCCAAAAGTCTGGGAGAGGAAACAAGGAGATAAGCAAAGAAGGAGAGGTTACCACTGCCCAACCCCTTAGCTCCCACTTCACTCTGGGAAACCATTTCTCCCATCTCCACCCTTGTAATTCTCTCTGGCCAAGTTGCTTAAGAGCCCCCACCCTCTCAAGGGTGGACCCCCTCCACAGGGGGGTTAATGCATGTTTTAGGCTAATTAACTGAAGAAGGTAGTACACAGTGGTAATAGTAATAATGAACTAACGCTATTCTTGTTTTATGGATGAGGAAGTGAGTCACACAGTGATTAAGTAGCTTGCCTAAGATCACACACCCAGCAAGCGGAGGGACCAGCACTGGAAGCCAGGTGGTGTGATCCAGGCCTCACATACATTATACGATTTCTCCAGCACAGGGAAGGGCATGGGCTTGTCAGGCAGATCCTTGCCCTCCAGCTAGGAGCTGTGAGACCTTGAGCAAAGCTTATGATTTTTGAGCCTCTGTTTCCCAACTGCAAAATAGGGATTAATCCAGAATCACAGGGTGAGAATTTCTCAGTTCATCAAAACAGATGAGTTGGGGGTAAAATGATAAGAATGAGCCCCTCCTTAGTCTGAGAAAGAAAAGGCTGTGAAGCTATAGACGAATCTTCATGTATTCAAGGACTATACAACGCAGGGGACCAGCCTTGTCTATATTCCCTGAGCCAGGTTTACAGCACATTACTGAGGAGAGATTGTTCAGAATAGAAGGCTGTTGGTCATAAGAACAGGCTGCCCCAGGAAATGGGAGGACCTCTTTTCTTTACGGTCTTTTGAGATGAGGCCAGTGAAGAGACTGGCAGGGTGGTGGTGGCCCAGCCTGATGCCAGGTGAGGGAGCAAGGTGCCTCCCAGGTCCTTCTTAGATGTCAAGGATCCCAACCCCTTGCACCAGTATGGTCTCTTGCCCCAAAGAGCACACCTGACGTCTGCTTCTGGATAGGAAGGCAGAGAGAAATGGCATGTCTTGTGCAAGATGACGTCTTTCTGAGGAGGGGCCTGTCTGCTTCATGCCACTCTCACATTTAGAGCTTGAAGTGCCCAAGATTAGGAGTTGGCAAACTTTCTCTGGAAAAGGCCAGGTAGTAAATGTCTTACAGCTTCTTAGGCCATGCGGTCTCTGTGGCACTGACTCGGTTCTGCCACTGTAGCTGTTCTAGGTACAACCCAGCCACCAGTTTGCTCCTGGGCATTTAAAGATACCCCAGCCAATGACATATGTTGTTTCTGTCCTGAGAACTTGGGGGTGATTTCCACTTCCCCAAGGCCATGGATCAGGAAAAAGTGAGTGGGGCTACAGCAGGCAAGTCTACGTCCACATTCCTCATATGAGAGACTGGGACTTTCATTTCTTACCACAGCGACGGCGTTGGATGCCAGCAGCTCCTGAGGGGACATTGCAGTGACATAAGCGACATTGGCAAAGACATACACAAATGTGACCAGTGGGATGGAGATGAAGATGGCTCTGGGAAGGTTCCTGTAGAGGGAGAGGAGGTGAGGGGAAGGGCTGGCACCCGGGACGCCAGACTTGCCATGCAGTCCAGGGGGTGTCTTCTGTCTTTCTGCAGGCGCTTAGCCTTGCAGACTTCTGTGAGGCTTCCTTTCCCTGGGAGGTGGCCTTTGCCTCAATATGGGCAGGATAATTTAAAGGAAAGGAGGCTGAGCGTGGTGGTTCACACCTGATATCCCAGCCCTTTGTGAGGCCAAGGAGGGAGGATCGTTTGAGCCCAGGAGTTCGAGGCCATCCCTGGCAACATAGCAAGACCTCTTTTTTACAAATTAAAAAATTAACTGGGCATGGTGGCATGTGCCTGTAGTCCCAGCTACTCAGGAGGCTGAGGTGGGAGGCTTGCTTGAGCCCAGGAGATTGAGGCTGCAGTGAGCTATGATTGTACCACTGGACTCCAGCCTGGATGACAGAGTGAGACCCTGTCTCTAAAAACAGAACAAAAGAAAAAATAAGTTAAAAAAATGAAGGCAATAAAACAACTCAGGTTGGAAGTATGCTCCACACCTGTTGATCTTGACCTGGATCTCCACAATGCACCTTTTCCCCCTGCCTCAAGACACCAAGACTGGCCTGTCCTAAAACAAGCAAGATTCCCAGAAGCCTCTCAGGGCACAGTTCGTTGTCTAAGGCAGTGGTGTTAATGCAGTACAGTTCTCAGCTTCTAATCGGGTCTGGGAAAATCACTGGATCCTTTTCTCCTCCTGGTGGGGTGAACGGCAAATGGTTTAATGCCTGGGAAATGAACTACAATTTCAGGATAGATCAAATCACAGTCCGAATGGGGCTGAGGAAGGCGAGGTGGGCAATGTACACCTGCTCCCTCTTTCCAGCAGCAGGTGCTGTGGCCCTTCAAGGGAGAGGGAATAGCCGGGCTCTTTCAACTCACTTGTAGGGATCAACAAGTTCCTCAGTCACATAATTCAGAAAGTTCCAGCCTCCATAGGCAAAGGAGCCCTGAAGGAAAGCCAGTGCGACGAGGCCGATGTCAGGTTCCTGGAAATTCTCAAATGCATTCTTTGGCTCCAGCCAGAAGTATTCTCCTGTGGACACATGCAACAGGAGGCTGCTCAGTGAGACAAGCCAGGAGCCCAGCAACCCCTGGCCTGCCCTGGCCCACCTCTCACCCCTCCGTGTGGCAATGACACCAACTCTGTCTTGTCTCCAGTGAACCCAACATATTGGATACGTGGGGATAAAGAGAGCAGGAAAATTCAGGTCCAGGGCTTCCGAGGCCCTGGAAACTAGGAGTCCAAATGAGGGTTTAGGTTCAAAGCACAGTTCTGAATGCTCATTCTGTAAAAGGTAAAGTTATTTAAAAGGAAAGGACATGGTAAATTGGGCTTTGGAAATACAGGATTGGAGACATTGGTAATCTCCTGACCACTTTCGCTGATATCTAAGTTTCTACATTTTCATGAAGAAAGCATCCAGGATTGGGCGCAGTGGCTCAGGCCTGTAATCCAAACAATTTGGGAGGTCAAGGCAGAAGGAATGCTTGAGGCCAGAAGTTTGAGACCAGCCTGGGCAACATAGCGAGACTCCCATCTCCACCACTAATTAAAAAAATTAGCTGGGTGTGGTGATGTATGCCTATAGTCTCACCTATTTGAGAGGCTAAGGTGGGAGGATCACTTGAGCCCAGGAGTTTCAGGCTGCAGTGAGCAGGAGAATCACTTGAACCTGGGAGGTGGAGGTTGCAGTGAGCTGAGATCGCGCCACTGCACTCCAGCCTGGGTGACAGAGCAAGACCCTGTCTCCAAAAAAGAAAAAAACAAAAACAAGCAAGCATCCAGAACAACAAACACTCAAACGTGAGTTTCCATAATGCTATATTAGTTCAAGCTTGTTTTGCTGCTTGCTTTGTTGATATCCTCCTATCTGTTTCTGAGGTGTGTGTTTGGTCTCTCTTTTCTTTTTTTGAGATGGAGTCTCGCTCTGTCACCCAGGCTGGAGCGCAGTGGCGCGATCTCAGCTCTCTGCAACCTCCACCTCCCAGGTTCTAAGTGATTCTCCTGCTTCGGCTTCCCGAGTAGCTGGAGTTACAGGCATGTGCCAACATGCCTGGCTAATTTTTTTGTATTTTTAGTAGAGACAGGGTTTCATCACGTTGGCCAGGCTGGTCTCGAACTCCTGACCTCAAGTGATGCGCCTGCATTGGCCTCCCAAAGTGCTGGGATTACAGGCGTGAGCCACCATGCCTGGCCGTCTCTCTTTTCAAGATTCCCTAAGGACAGGAATTTTTTTTAGCAAAGAGCTGTTTAAACTGCCTTCCCAGCCCCTAGCACAGTGTGCTGCAGACTGTGGGTCCTTGGAATCGTCTGCTGACTGGCTAAAATTTCAATGAGATAGAGAGTAACTGATCATATGTTACTTATTCATCTGCAGTTTAGCATTGGGACAGGAAATAAGGAGATTAGGGTGACCAGGAGAAAGAATTGAGGCCAGCTTAGGAGGGACTCACTATTTTTGACAAGATAGCGCAGTGATTTCCTTAAGTCTAAATGCCTGAAAGCAATACATAACCTGTTAAAGAACTTAATCCAACTGTTTAAAACAATCAGGCATATTATATAGCAGAAACTTAATTATGTTTCCTGGAGTAGAAGTCCAGGCTGCCCACACTGCCTTCAGGGCTTGCGGGAAGTTTCCCTGTTTGTCACCTGACTTTCTCCATGAGGCAGTGACACTGGGCAGAGCCTCGAGGTGCCATGGGTCCCATGGAAACCAAATACAGCCTCAGGCTTGGAAAGGGCCAAATCCAGTGGGGAATGTTGGCAGGGGCCCCGGGAATGCAGAGCTCTCTCTCTCAGAGATTATAAGTAATTTTGAAACATAAAATACCTTTCTCTGTCCTCCACTTTAAGATGTGGACAAGATTCAACAGAAGAGGCAGGGAGCTTCCCTGGGGTTGGGGGAAAAAGACAATAGGTATCTAGAGATCTGGGGTTTTTGTTTGTTTATTTGTTTTTGAGACAAGGTCTTTCTCAGTCGCCCAGGCTGGAGTGCAGTGGCACAATCATAGCTTACTACAGCCTTAAATTCCCAGGCTCAAGTGATCCTCCCACCTTAGCCTCCAGAGTAAGCGAGACCACAGCCATGCATCACCATGCCCCGCTAATTTTTAAAATTTTTTGTAGAGATGGGATCTCATTATGCTGCTCAGACTAGTCTCAAACTCCTGGGCTCAAGTGATCCTCCTGCCTCATCCTTCCTAAGTGCTGGGATTACAGGCGTGATCGACCACACTTGGCGGATATGTGGGGTCTTTACCTAGCTGTGCTAGAGCCTTGAGGTAAGTATGGGAGAGGTGACCTTTGCAGCCTAAGGGGAGTATTCCCTACCCCCAACCACCTCGGGGAAAATGGTTTCTCCTTCCCTTTTGTCAAGCAAGGGAAGAAGAAGAGAAGTCACTCAAGGCTAGAATTGGGGAAATCTCAGGGTGTACATACCTTCAAAGCTGGGCTGAGAGGGTGTGTATATGCAAGGGGAGGAAAGCTGGGCAGCACCTGTTGTTCCTGTGATACTCACCTTTGCATATCTGTACAATCCCCATGATGATAATCAGGGCCAAGGCCAGGAGCTTCCCAGCTGTGAAGACGTCTTGAACCCGGGTGGCCCACCGCACACTGGAACAGTTGACCCATGTGAGGAGCACTGAAATGAAAGACCCCCAAACAGATCTTCAGGGGCTGTATCTGGCTGCATGATGCCCAAGGCACACAAGCAGAAGTGCTCCCTCGTCCTGATGATGAGATTGTAATAGGTGAGCCAGATACCCAGCAAGCTCAACCTCAGGGACCAGAGACTGTGGCTAGGTTAATGGGTTACAAATGAAGATTACATGTCCCAAATTAGAACTTGGGAACAGCATGCCCTGGTGAGGGCTGGAAGCCAGAAGTAGGCATGGAAGTGTAGGCACTGGCTTTGGGGGTAAAATCATATCTGATCAGGGCACAAGTATGGGCTTTGTCTTCAAGTTGTTATTTGTGCAAGGGGAGCTGTGAGCAGCTGGTGGGATTCAGGAAGTCACTTTCCTGAGCCTGATTTTGGGGTAACAGAGGCTTAGGGGAATCTTCTGTTACTTAGGCTTATTGAGATATAATCTACATCTTACTAAAACTCACCTTTTTTAAGTGTACAGTTTGATGAGATTTGACAAATGCATTGAATGGCTTAATCACTTCAACACTTCATATGTAGAACATTCCCAACACTCTAAAAAGTTTCCTTATGCATCATGCTCCTTTGTAGTCAGTGAGGCAAATCTTCTTATCCTACCTCTATAAGCATTACTTTGACTTCTGTCCCTATAGCTTTGTCTTTTTCAAAATGTCACGTAAATGGAATCATACAATATGTGGTCTTTTGTGTTTGACTTCTTTCACTTAACATAATGCTTTCGAGATCTACTCATGTTGTTGCATATATTACAATTTGTTCCTTTTTATTGCCAGATAGCATTCTACGATATACAGGTATCTGTTTGTTTTTCCATAGACATTTGGGTTGCTCACAGTGTGGGACTATTATGAAGAGTTGTGATAAATACTTGCGTAGATGTCTTTTTTCTTTTTGTGGATTGTAGAGATCTTTGAGTGGGGTTTTCATTGCTCTTGAGTAAGTCCCCAGGAATGAGATTCTGGGCCATAGAGTAAATGTGTTTAACTTTATAAGAAACTGCCAAACTGTCTTCCACAGTGGCTGTCTCATTTCGCATTCCCACTGTCACGTCAGAGTTCCTGTTGCTCTACATCTTTCCCAGCATTTGGTATTGTCAGTTTTTGCTAATGGACATGTAGTTGTATTTCATTATGGTTTTGATTTGCATTTTCCTAATGACTAATGATGTTGAGCAACTTTTCATGTGCTTATTTGCCATCCATTTACAAATCTTCTTTGGTGGCATGGGGAGTTGCAATTCTCTACAAAAAATTTTAAAAATAAGCTGGGTGGTGTGGCAGCTCTGACTTCACTTGAATGGCTGATCAAATTTTATCAATATCTTATTCTTAAATGGTACTTCTACTTTCCAAGTATTTCCCAACCTTACTTGATGCTGAGAAGGTTAGGGTATGATGGTCCTGACATTACCCGTCTGTAACCTTCCTTCGTGCACCGTCTCCACCTGGCAAATCCCTTCTCCTCTTTCAAGATCCAGCTTAAATGTCACCTGTTCTATGAATCTTTATAATTCAGCATGTTATTTATTCCTAACAACATGCCTGCAAGGGAAGATATATCAGCTGTGTTTTGTACACGAGGAACAAAGTTTGTTCCTTCTTTCCAGAACAATCCCATACCACTTTGTTTATATCTAACATTGGGATGTATTTCTTTTTTCTTTTCTTTTCTTTTTTTTTTTTTGAGACAGAGTCTCACTCTTTCGCCCAGGCTGGAGTGCAGTGGCGCAATCTCGGCTCACTGCAAGTTCCACCTCCCGGGTTCACGCCATTCTGCTGCCTCAGCTGGGATGCCACCACATCCAGCTAATTTTTTGTATTTTTAGTGGAGACGGGATTTCACCGTGTTAGCCAGAATGGTCTCAATCTGCTGACCTCCTGATCCTCGGCCTCCCAAAGTGCTGGGATTACAGGCATGAGCCACCGTGCCTGGCCAGGATGTATTTCTTTGTATCAAAATGACCTGCTTCTGGCCGGGTGCGGTGGCTCACGCTTGTAATCCTAGCACTTTGGGAGGTCAAGGTGGGTGGATCATGAGGTCAGGAGTTTGAGACCAGCCTGGCCAACACAGTGAAACCCCGTCTCTACTAAAAATAAAAAAATTAGCTGGGCATGGTGGCGAGTGCCTGTAATCCCAGCTACTCGGAAGGCTGAGGCAGGAGAATCACCTGTACCTGGGAGGCGGAGGTTGCAGTGGGCCAAGATTGTGCCACTGCACTCCAGTGTGGGCGACAGAGCTAGACTACATTTTTTTTTTTTTTTTTTTAAGACACCAAGGGCAAGTAAATGTTTTCACGTTTTTAAATCTCAGGACATATCATTGGTGCCTGCAAATAGTAGGTGCTCAGCAAGTATTTAATAAAAGAATTTAAAAATATCACAGTTCATTAGCCTTCCAATATCATCTCAGTCTACACGTTCCACAATGCACATCAACAGCTTCTGCTCCCCAAGAACCTCATCAAAAGGAGATACAATCCCTAGTTGGCTTCATGTTGCCAAAGGGCGACAGGAAACTTGACTTCAAGAGTAGAAGCTCCTGACTCCTCATGGAAGAGCTACTATCCAAGATGATGTCATATAAGGAGAAGCAAAACATGTTGTCAGAGGAAGGATTTTAAGTGCCCAAGCAGGGAGAACACTTTGTAAATACCCGAATGTTCCAGATGGACTGACATCCTGATAAATACACATTTGGTTTGTCTTACTCAATTCAATAAGGATTTCAGGATCATGTGCCTGGTGACAAGCCAACCTAGGTCACTCTAAACAACTGGGTCTGTGATCTCAGCTTCTTCCCTGGGCCCCAAGGCATGCAAGGTACAAGGCTGGGCCCCTTCACCCAGGAATTCAGGCAGACACAGCAGTAACTCAAGGATAAAGGAGATTGATAAAAGGAAGGAAGATTAGGAAACAAACCCCAGGAGCCTCAGGGACAGGTAAGGATTACACAATAAGGAACCAGATCTTGATCTCAGGGAAGAAAATCCTTCTCCAAGGGGAGGAGAGGGCAGGAGGGGGAAGTGACAGAAAGTACTTGAGGAAAACAAGGGCAGAGCGGGACAACTCAAAGAAATCCCTCCTCCCCTAAGCAGATCACCTCCCTGTTGTGCTGGAAAAGAAAACATGAAATCATCTCTTTACAAGATGGACCTTACTGAGTCACACAGAAAGACACCTTTAAACTGTCAGCTTTGTGGTCTTCCTGGGGTGACAGAGATAGGGATGCTTTGTCAAATAACCTATCTGTGGCTATCTTCTGTCTTGCCTAATCTTATCTCCATCACTTCCCAAGAACCCAGCCCTTGACTAATATTTAACCTTTCACCTTCACAATAACCTTTCAGAAACAAAAAGAAATTCGGAGAATGAGGTGGGGATAGGCAGGTTGCCTGTGACACCTAATCTCCTTGGAACAATGGCTGCAGGCCCCAGATCTGGCCCTTCACCCTGCAGTTGGGTGATCACACCATGTGACTGAGGGGAAAGAGGGTATCAGTCTCCTGGTACCACAAGACAACTTCCCTCACAGCAGGCTGAAACCTGAGCCTCCATCCAGAGAGGAAAGGTCAGTGGGTGCTTGCCAAGTTCCTGCCCTGCTTAGGAGCCCTGCTGCTGGCTAGCTACTGCCTGGCACTTGTCTGTTGCTGACGATGATATTCTAGAACCCTCTCTTCTCGGCTAGACCCTGAATTCCACATGCCTGAGATACAGTGACCTCAGGGAAGCTACATGTAGATGAGGATCATTGGCCACAGCAGCTTTGAAATGTGAGGGGCTTTTCATCCAACCATCCATCCATTCATCCATCCATCTATCCATCCATCCATCCATCATAGATCCATTCACCCATCCACCCATCTAGCCATCTATCATCCATGCATTCATCCACCCACCCGTCTATCCATCCATCATCCATCCACCTACCCACCCATCCAACCATCCATCATCTATCCATCCATCCACTCATCCACTCATCCATCATTCATGCAGGGCCTACATGTACTAGGCATTCTAGTTGGTGGGGAGGTTATTGATAAGACACAAGTCCCTGCCTTTAGGAAGTTGGCAGTGTAACAGGGATGACAGGTGAAGAGATGGCCACAAAACAATGAGGTGATGGCAAAGTTATTTGCAGAAGCTAGTGGGCATCTATGAGGAACCCCTAACTCAGCCCAGGGGAATCAGAGATGCCTCCTATAGGAGGAAGAGACCCTGGCAACATGGAGAAATTTATAATCCTGGTCCAACTGGACAAAATAAAAAGTCATAAGACTCTAGTTCTTGTACATTGTAATCTAGTTGTGGGAGTGGCTGCTGCTTCTTTAGAGGCCCTCATGGAATTCCAGGCTTGTATATATATTTTTGGGCATTTCCTCCCCTCTTTCCTTCTTGCTTCCTGGGTAAAAAATAAGATGAAAGACTATTAAGGAGACAAGAGTTCAAGAAGATGCTTAAGTCAGGGGCGGGTTACTTAATCCATCCAGTTTGAAATACTCAACATCAAGGTGACAGAAGAGATACAAAGAATGAGTCAGGCAGGAGGAGGAAAATTCAGATTCTAGCAATCTGGAACACTGCCCAGAGTCCAGGGCCTCCCAGCTGCCAAGCAGGAGAGATGGGCTCAATGCTTTCTGCAGGACTGGCAGAGGGATTCAGAGTCCTTGCTGCCGACCTGTAACTGGCTTGCCCACTGCGGAGGGCTGGGCTCCCTGCAGAGAAGGTGCCCTCAGCCCCAGCCCAGCTCTGACCCCAGACTTTGATCTCCAGGAATTACAGAAGTCTCTCCTTCACTTCCTCCCCTTGGCAATGACAGCAGATCTCTTTGTATTGGGGGCAGTTGAAGGTAGAATTATGACCATCCAAGATATCAACATTCTAATCCCTGAGATTTGTGACTATGTTATTTTAAATGACAAAAGGAACTTTGCAAACGTGATTAAGTTAAGTATTTTTTTTTTTTTTTTTTTTTTGGAGATGGAGTTTCCCTCTTGTTGCTCAGGCTGGAGTGCAATGGCGTGGTCTCGGCTCACTGCAACCTCCGCC